>NC_056740.1:388989475-389339548 GCF_019279795.1 Protopterus annectens | reverse complement strand
AACTGTGATGTCAGTCCATTACATCGGAGAGAGTGATAAAAACCGGGATCACTAGCCCCTGTGACTGAGTGGTGATCTCATCAAGACAAATAGCACCCACCCAGCAAAAGGTTATCTTTGGATGTTCCCCCAGTTGTCATGGCTCTGGAGTGTTAATGGATGCTGGTGGTTGGAATTCAGAAAAAAAGTTCTTTAATGTCAAGGGTAGTCCTATATTGCCAGCATTTATTTATGTTTTTATTTTTACATTTAATGAACTGGTGGTAAGTAAAGTGGTATAAAGACCATTTCAGCAAAATCTTGGGACAGAGGCAGTCATTGTAGCTTTCAAAAAATAGTACACTTTGCCAGCAAAATAGAATTAAGTTCAGATTCAAAATTTAGAGCTTTCTTGCCATTGACGTTATCAGTCAGACTTGGTCTTCTGAGTCTTTAATGGTTTGGTGTTTAGCATGTTTGATCTTTTGAGCAGATAATTATCCTTTTATTATTTTATTTATTTATTTTATTTTATTTTACATTTGTTGACCGGGCTAGTCCAACTGGATATATTTCCATTTTCAGTAGAGGCCCGGGGAGAAAAGCTCCAGCATAGCACAAAATGAAATATCAAATTATAAAACACATAAAAATAATAAAAACACATAAAATAGTAAGTATTTAAAATAAAGACGAAAGGTTTTTAAAAAGTACAATATTAAAAAGGTGAGTATAAAGTCATGTCAGTCATATAATCATATGATAGGATAGGATACACTACAGTTCATTGTAGTTAACTTAAATGCTTGTGGTTATATAAGTTTTACAATGTCCAGATTTAGCATACAGAGAGGTATATAGAGTATGATTTATATATCCATAGGCAGTAAGAAGATAAAATAGGATAGGTAGTAGATTAATCAGGGTTAGTGCAGGGGCATAACCAGAGAGATTTTAGGTGACGTTTGAGTTTTTGCTTAAAGAGTGACAGAGAAGGTAGTAGTGTTAGGTCGGTAGGTAGAAGGTTCCAGTGTTTCCCAGCAGTATTGGAGAATAGGCTGTCACCTGACAAGTTATTGGACTTACTTATGCTAGCACATAGTTTGCTAGAGGAGCGTAGGGAATTTAGATTATTATAAGGAGTAATTAGGTTAGCAAGTATTGGAGTATGATTTGGTTTGTAAAATATTTTATGAACAATGGTGAGTTGGGAATAACTTATCATGTTAGGGAGTTCAAGCCAGTCTAGCTGGTTAAGGTTCAGACAGTGGTGTGTTCGAAATGCATTTCCAGTGGCAAATCTGGCAATATTGTTATAGGAGTTAGACAGTTTGAGAAGATTATTTTTCTTTAGATTAGTATAAATGGGAGAAGCATAGAGAAGAGTTGAGACTAAGTGAGAGTGGGCAATAGTGGTTCTAGCTATGGGAGTTAAGAAGGGTTTAATTTGATATAAGGAGCCCATTTTTCTGTTCACTGTTTGAATGGTGTTATTTATATGGTTATCAAAGTTGAGGTTGTTGTCAATTGTAACTCCTAATAGTTTGGTAGTAGGATCGGGAAAGATGAGGGTACCATTGTTAGAATTAATAGAGAAGTTAATGGGAGAGGACCTATTGGTAGGTGTGAAAAGTAGAAGCTTGGTTTTTTTGGCGTTTAAAAGGAGACAGCGTTTCAGGAACCAGTCTTCTACTGAGTTGAATACTTTTTGAGTTAGAAAGTATAGATCAGACGTGGAGTTGGTAGAACATATAAGTGTAGAATCATCGGCATATTGAATACAGGTGGCTTCAGGGACTGCTATATGAAGGTAGTTGATGAATAGTGAGAAAAGAAGAGGTCCTAAAATGGAGCCCTGGGGAACTCCAAGGGTGACTGGCAGGTGGGATGAAAGTTTGTTTTCCCAGAGAACTGCCTGCTGCCTATTGTTAAGGTAAGACTTGAACCATTGTATAGCTGGTGTATCTAGCGCAAGAAGTTCAAGAGTATTTATAAGCAGTGGATGGTTAACCATATCAAAAGCCTTTGAAAGGTCGATGAAGAGAGCAGAGGAGAGGGTGTTATTACGATTCCTGTAAATGGAGTCAGTGAAAGAGAGTAGAGCAGTGGTAGTGCTATGAAATGGCCTAAAGCCATGCTGGCACTTAGCCAGTATGTCATGTTTAGTTAGGTGGTCTAATAGCTGGTGGTGAATGCACTTTTCCATGATTTTCGCTAGAGGTGATAGCAGAGCTATTGGTCTATAATTAGAGTAATCATAGGATTTACCTCCTTTATGTAGGGGGATGATGTGAGAGATTTTCTAGATGTCTGGAATACTTCCTTCATTAATGGTTCTGTTAAGTAGGATGGATATGGGGAAGGCAATAACTTTGGCTGCTGTTTCTAAGTATTCAGAAGGCAATTGGTCGGCTGAAGGAGTGCAAGGTTTAAGTTTTAATAAGATTTTATAGATGAAAGTGGTTGAGATAGGCTGAAATGTAAATGTTGGTAATGATCCAGCTAAGGAAGATGGGATCCTTTTGTTATCAGTTGAAAGCTGGCTAGCTAGGGATTGTATAGTTTCTGTAAAGTAGGTGTTGAAGTTGTTGGCTATTTGATTTGGGGTATTATGATCAGCATCATGAGGGGCTGGTGTGCTAGAGTGACCAGGGTTAAGGAGCCTATTAATGTTAGTCCAAAATTTTTGAGGATTGTTCTGGTGTGTTTGTTGTAGCTTACAATAGTAGTTCTTTTTGTCGGAGAGTATGGCTTTTTTAGTTATGTTTCTTAGCTGTCTAAAAGTTTGTTGTTCAGGGGAAGTTCTGTTAGTTCTCCATGTAGACCAAGCTTTATTTCTAAGTAGAATTTTTTGTCGAGTCTCTTTTGTAAGCCAGGGGGCTGGTTTGGATTTTATTCTAATAGATCGTTTAGGTGCATGCACATCTAGGATTGCAAGGAATTTAGAGTTAAAATATTTGACAGCCTCCTCTAGTGGGAGTATTTTTAGAGGCTTCCAGTCACATGCTTTGAGTTCATTTTGAAATAGTACAGGGTTAAACTGTTTATTAGTTCGTGAAATCCTGTAGGTAGGGGTGTTAGAGATGTCATTTCTTTGTCTTATTATATAAGTTAGAGTATGATCGCTTAGATCATCTGGTAAAGTTCCTACATTATAAGTATGGGGTTGTTTGTTTATAAGTATCCAGTCTAAGGTGCTCTCTTTTTTAGTTGGTTTGTTGATTCTGGTAGTTGAGTTGATAGTTTGAGTAAAGCCATGGAGATTAATATGTGCGGGAGGGTTATTAGTGTTGAAGGTTTTCCAGTCTGTGTTAAAGTCACCTAGAATTATAGTTTCTTGTGGGTAAGTTGAGGATACCACTTTCTGTCCATGTTTTTGAGAAAATTTTATGTGCTTTTGATTAAGTCTAAAATATAGAGAAAGCATCTGTGTGGCTGTCTGATTTCTTTTTTATAGAGGCTCCCACACAGGGTGGTGGTTTTGCTTAGAGGAGAGTCCCCCCATGTCTGCTTATTTAATATCGAACAGTTGTTTATCCCGGATACAATTGGAAGTTTGCTCAACTACTTTAATCTTTACCTAGGAAACCAATGGCTTAAAGCCCTTGCTAAACTGCGAGTGAACTAAAGTGCAAGTTCTTCAGATGTCTTCCTTCTGGCTCCCCCCAGAAACAGTATGAGAAGTCCATAAATTAGCTTTTGCTGCATCTTCTCTTCCCTGACCTTTGATGGACAACTTAGTTGTGGGCATATCGGAGACATCATAACATTCCTCTGTCTCCTGCAACCCCTCTGGTACTGCTCCTTGGAACACCAGTAAAAGTTTGAAGTCTACCACTTCCTTCAGGGCCAGACGTAGCCCTGCTACTCCTAGGGGAAACCCTTGCTTGATGATCTCAGAAGGGCCTGACGGCAGCCAGCAAGCATTAGGGAAGAGATGCTGGGCACCCCTGTTGAAGTCCCTATGTCTGAGCGGTTCTACTTCAAAACATCTAATTCCCATAACATTGAATCTCAAAACACTGAGACCATAACATCAAAAACCCAAAACACTGAAAACTCAGAACATGGAAAACTCAGAACACTTAAAGCTTGCATCACAACATCGAAAACTGCAAAGCACATGTAAATAACATCCTCTCCACCTATAAAACCACCAAACTAACACGCCTTTTGCTACGTTCTTGCAGGGGGTAAGCCCCCTGCACCCCACATCCCCTGTAAATTAAATATACCAACTCCGAGATTGCACTACAGTGGAAAAAAGGTAATTTCCTAACCCTTCTGTATCGCGATCACCATATAGAATGTACACATAATGTCTAAATCACTTACCTATATTGCATAAAAACACATACAGATTGGCAAAATAACCACTACAGAAATGGTATAAATTCCTACACTATGTAAATAATAACTATGTAAATAAAAACTATATCTTATAGTGATACCACAAGATTAACAGATTAAACTGTAACATTTACATGTTTGATGAGGTTTACTATCAGTTGTGCGAACGACGACCTGTCAGCACGTATGTTGCCGAAATTCAGATTGTTGTTTGCACAATGTCAAGTGCATGGGGTAGTCAAGTACACTTATGCGAATGCAGTAGTGCATTCACATGAGCGTGTTCGACAAACTGTACGAAGATCACTGTACAGTAGGGAGTGGAAATTCATCCATCTCCTCAATTGTGTGATCTCTGAGTTGGAATATATTAGCAGAGGGTGTGGGTGATGTAGCCCCCACAGGGGGATGCAGGTGGGCTTGATCCCCTCCTGCAAAATTGTGATATGTCATATAGAAGTTGGATTTGCATCAGCTCCTATACGATGTCACGTGGTGATTTCGGTGACAATGTCGACTGAAATTTGTCGATCATTTGTGCTGACATTGTGCAGGAGTGGAGAGTCTGGTTTTGGTGTTTATTTTTACTGCTGCAAACAGCAAATGTTTTGTCGTTTGCAACCGTTTAATGATGCACTACTCGATGTTATACATTCAGTGTTATGAAATTCGATGTTATGAGTTTTCAGTGTTTTGTGGTTCTGATGTTATGGTCTCAATGTTTTGAGTTTCAGTGTTATGAGAATTCGATGTTTTGAAGGGGAACCATCTGAGCATATTCTAGTTTCTGTTTAGATACTCCAAGGAAAAACAGTAAGAAAACTAAAATCAAAACATAGACAACAGGAAAAATGATAAGGGTCCAAACACTAATCCAATAGTTTAATAAAACCTCTAGCGCCTCGGCAATAGCCTTCAAAGGAGAAAACAAAACACAGTCTGATGCTCAAGTTTAAGTAATAAAACCAGTTAAACAATCGCATAAAATTTAAATTAAAATTTTCCAGTTGCACTCTTCATTAATGCCACCAGGGGTCCGTGTACAATATTTCAGTATAAACATTGTTTCTTTGTATAACAATTTTTTCTTGATGTCGGAACCATATTTATTAAAAGAAATATGCTCTAAAACTGTACTTTGCAGACCTTCTGGATTTCCATTGTGACATTCCTCAAAATGTGTAGCAAGAGGGCTTTCAGGCTTGCCATTTTTAATGTTCCTGAACTCTTAGCTTGAAAGCCTTCTTTCTCTCACCTATATAAAACATGCCACAAGGACATTTAAATGCATAAATAACACTTTCTGTATTACAGGAAAACATAGCATTTGCCTTAAAATGCAGTTCATTAATATATTCAAATGTCCTACTAGCATAATGGCAGGTAATAGAAAAAGTACCTACTAAATTAGGGTTTATATTTGTCCTACAATCAGGCATAGAAAACCCAGTGTGTACTAATATATCATTAACACTCCTACCCTTGCGGTAAGAAAACATGGGAACTCAATACAATGTATCTGAAAATTCCTTAAACTTGAATAGGACACCCCAATAATATTGATTCATTTTTTTCACCTCATCTGACAAGAGGTCATAAGAAATAACCACATATATTTTCCTAAGATTCTCACTTAGATTGACATTAGATCTAGTAGTCTTTTTATTTCTCCCTCCTACTGACCACTTGTGGGTATTCTTTTTAACTTTGTCCATTGAAGCATGAACCATATTTTTGTCATAAACTCTCCCTATAAATAATTCAACTGTTTTGTAAAGTTCATTATTCAACTCATTACTATTGCTACATAGCCGTTTTACTCCGAGAAGCTCACCATAGGGGAGGGATTTCAAAAGGTGGGGGGGATAACTACGGGCATCCAAAAAATGGGCACCATCCTCAAATTTTTAATGTACCTTACTTATTACTTTCAAGTTAAATCCCCCTTCCAAACAAATATCCAAAAAAGTGGGTGTATATCACAAACTTGAAAGCTGAGAATATCGAAGCTCCAAACTTCGAACTATAAACCTCGAAACCAGAAAACATTGAAGCGTAAAGCGGAGATCGCCATAGAGTGCGGGAAGGGAAGTTTTTCCTTTACTGCACTGTAGTGCGGTCTCGGAGTTGGTATATTTAAGTAGCAAGGGTGGGGGGGCGCAGGGGGTCTTGCCCCCCTGCATAGAGTGTTTTTTGTGTTGTTTTGGATGTGTACTGTTTTTTTTTTCCACGTTCGATGTTTTCTGGTTTCTTGGTTTACAGTTCGAAGTTTGGAGCTTCAATATTCTCAGCTTTGTCATCTGATATAAACCCCAAAAAGTTACTATATTGCCTAACTGAAGACCATTAAATTGTAAAGAAAATCTGTTGTCCTGAAGATCATTCATAAAACATGTAACCTTTTCCTGACCCCCTTTACAAATAAAGATTAGGTCATAAATAACCCTATAGAATTTGACCACGTTTTCTAAAAAAAAATCTTTCTGGTACAAATGGTCCACTTCAGATAATCCCATCATAATAATAGCATACATGGAGGCAAAGGCTGCCCCATGGCTGTTCCTTTCAATTGGTGAAATAATTGACCATCAAATTCAAAATAGTTGTTTTTTAAACAAAATTCTATTAGCTCAATTATATTATATGTAAGTGGACTTTCACCAAAGGCCTCTAGCCCAAACTGATTTTAGATACTGGTATATAAACTTTTAATGTCAACATTTAAGCAGTACATATCTTCTGTCCGTTGTATAGTGAGAACTTTATCTAGAAAATCAAAACCATCTTTAATAAATAAGGCTTGCTTACTAACAAAAGGTAAAAGAAAGTTATGTAAAAAGATCCCCATGTTATTAAGGAAGTAGTTGCACGCTGACACTATTGGATGTCCCGGAGGGTTATGAATATTTTTATGGACCTTCGGCAACCAGTAAAATTTTGCTGTTTCATATCCTTTAACCTCAGATTTATTGCTAATATCCTATTTCAAAATAGCCTAACGTAGTCCCTTATTCAATAAATCTTGGAACTTTACAGTAGCTTCCTTATGTATTTTTATATCACTTTTTTATATGTTGTACTATCATCTGAGCATATTGTGTAAAATGCATTATAACAGTCTTATTCCCCTTATCTGCTGATTTAAAAAATAAGTTCTTTATTCCTACTTAACTTCTGTAATGCTTGCCACTCTAATTTAGTTAAGTTGTACTTGTTCTTTATTGCAAATAAAATCCTTATACAAAGATTCCAATGCATTATTCACCATAGAAGAAAAATTCTGAATACCTTCATGCATAAACGGTGGAATAAATTGACTTTTACACACAATTTTAGATGTGTCTAATTTACAATATGCATTTAAGTCCTCATTACTTTCTAAATCCGAGAGACACGAATGAAAACTATCATCTGATATTCTTTGAAAAGAAATGTCGCTATTCTGATGAATAACATTCTCTTCATTGCGCTTAAAAAAAATTAGTTTTCGTACTTATCAGAGCAAATCTTTTTTAACATGTAATCTTGGCATAACAGTCTGTTTAAACTTTAAGCCATAGTTAAGAACTTCCTTTTCATATTCATTTAAATCATAACCCGACAGATTTATAACATACTGCCCATTGTCAAATAAATTACTTTCAGTACTTACAAAGTTATTATTCACAACAGCAGCAGGGTTAGCAGTAATAAAATTAGTTCCACCAAACTTGTTTGTACCTGTGTTGTGCAGGTTATTGTCCAGGATAATCTCCCAAATCACTTTCCCATTCTGTAGAAACCTCAGAACCTGCAATGGAGTTCTTGTATTTGTACTGCTAGGGTACATTTGGCCAGAACGTTGGGGAACTTCTCCTACTGTTTTTGATAGGTGCAATGGGGATGTTTTACATTCATCTGAGATACTGCTAGTTCAGGCAGATGGGGGGCTTAGTTTAAAGTTTCATGCAAATGATGGCACACTCAAGTGCAGCATTCCCCTTATACTGCACTGCAGTGTCAGCAGTAGATCTCCCTGTTGTGTGAGTAGAATCCACAGCCTTCTGCATCAAAGGCGTGTGTGCTACGTTTGCTCCACCACCCCCCCCCCCCCCCAGTAAGGAAATCTCCATAAAAAACTTCTCCAAAGCCAACTTCATGCTACTCAAGTCAGAAGTGACAAACTTCATGACACCAATGCAGACGGGAACTGAAAGTTCAACTGCTGAATCCTACACTAAGGCACTGTACAAGCACATCCACTCATGCATGAATTGTGCTATCCCAAATAGAACCAAGATGCTCCCATCCAAAAAAAAGGAAGCCAATCTGGTGGTCCCCTGCCATAAACAAATTTTACAACAAAAGGAAGAAACTGTTGCAGAAAAAGAGGAAAATCCCAGGATGCAAAAAACTCCCTTACCAGCCTCAGTAAGAAACTGAGATCCCTCATAAAATCCTCCAAAGCTAGTTACGAAAGTAAAATTGCCAAAGGTTCCAAAGACAACCACAAGGCATTCTATAACTATGTCAAGAATCTAAATGGAAATGCTCAGATCTGCTGTGAGCTAAAACAGAATGGCATTAAATATACTAATCCCAGGGATATTGCCAATATCCTGGCAGATCGATTCAGTGCCAACTTCACCCCCCTCTCACCCCCTAAATGACCCATCTCAATACCGGAAGATTGACAAATTCCGGTAATAATGGCCACACAGGTAAAAAACGCATTCTCCAAAGCTAAGAATACAGCATCCATGGGACCAGATGACATCCCCGGCTGTGTACTACATGAACTACAATATGAACTGGCACCTCACCTAAGTGTAATGTTTAATCATAGCCTCACCTCAGGTTTCGTGCCCACTGAGTGGCGCAGAGCTACAGTTATCCCATTCCACAAGGGGAGATGCAGCTTGGATTCCCGGAAACTACCGTTCCTTCAGTCTGACGAGCCTTATCTGCAAGGCCATGGAGCGTATTATCATGGAACTTATAAACAGACATTGGCAACCTTCAAACACTGGACCCCACCCAGTTTGGGTTCGTGAAGGGCCGATCTTGTCTCCTGAACCTGATTGACTTCTTCGAATCAGTCTCCAGAGCCATGGACAAGGGTAAGGTGGTCCACACAGCCTATATAGATGTTGCCAAGTCCTTTGACACCATCCCCCACCCTGGAATCATAGATAAACTTACTAAGCTGGGCATTAATCCCTACGTCACCCAATGCGTTGCTGACTGGTAGAACCCACACTGTAAAAGCAGCAGACTCCAAATCCAGCTCCAGACAAGTGACAAGTGGAGTACCTCAGGGTTCAGTCCTGGGACCGCTCTTGTTTGGCATCTACTTCTCTGAAGTACAGGCCAACGCTAAGGGACTCTGGCTAACAAAGTTCGCAGATGACTGCAAACTGGGAGCCATTATTGAATCCCCAAATGATGTGGATACTCTACAAAAGGGCCTTACAGAAACAGATGCTAGGTGCCAGAGCCATGGGCTCAAGCTCAATGCCAAGAAATATATAGTTATCCCCTTTGGGAAAAAAACATGTATCCATGAATTACCATATAGGTGGCAGTTCACTAAACACCGAAAGTGTGATAAGGTACTTAGGGACACAGGTGGACAGTGGTCTCACCTTCGATAACCACATCACCACAACAGTCAGGAAATCCTTCTATGTGGCACACCTCATTCCTAAGGGCTTTTCATCCAGAAAAAAGGAGGTCATTGTCCCACTGTACTCATCCTTCATTAGACCCATTGTAGAATACAACGTCCTGTTTGGTATGTACCTCTCAAGACATCTCCAACAACTGGAAAGGCCGCAGAAATACCTCACTAAAAGAATCACAGGCCTAAAGCAGATGCCCTATGCTGACCGCCTTAAAAAACTCCAGCTATACTCTGTCGCATATCGTCTACTCCGAGGTGATCTCTGCTTAACATGCAAGGCCATGTCAAACCCAGAGCTGTTGGACATGCTACACTTAAAGAAATCCCAATCCCTCAGAGCCACATGCTCCAGGGATCTAAACCTTGTCATTACAATAAACAAAACATGCTGGAGGGATAGGTTCCTGACCCAGAGACTCTGGAATAGATTGCCCATACATGTCAAGGCAGAGTGCCTCTTTGGCCCTCTTCAAAAGGAACCTTGACTATTGGATGGAAGAAGGGAAATTCACCACGGGGATCACGTCAGTCGCCCTGCTAGACAGGGGTCCAGGGAAGTAAATAGTGTGGGAAGAAATAGCCAGGGAATTGTTATGGCTAGGCTTGTATAGGCCCTAGGGCTGATAGCCTAGTACCAACCTATGAACCTATTTACATTGCATTATTCTGTCAACTTAAGTTAACAGTACCGATATTGTAAAACGTGTCCCTGATTATTTCTGGATTTGTCTCTGATAGTGGAGGTGAGAGGTGAGAGGTTGTGAGCTGTGAATAAAGGTGGCTGTCCGACTCTTTAACACTCCAAACTTAGGAGTTTACCTTCCTTCTCAAAATCAAACCCACATGTTTCCTACCATCATTTCTACATGCTCTCCCAAGATGTAATAGAACTTGTACGAGGGGATAAAAATGGAAAGGAAAATAATTCTATTCAAAAAAATATTTCTAGTGCCCAAAAACGAGGGAACTTGCAGTTGTTCTTCGTGTTTCACTGTTGCAGTCATTACATTTGGATTATCCTGCTGGCAGGTTGCCCTCAGTCGGCCTGAATTTCAAAGTCTTGGGTCCTGTGTCGGTTGCTGTCGCCTCTTCCCTGACGTCAGGTCGTCAGGGGTGTAAAAAATGCAGCAGACGCCATTTTATTCAGTCTTTCTTGCCGCGTGGTGCCCGAAGCAGAGGCAGTTCGCAAGTGCCGGTCGGCCGACTCCTGAGATTTTAGTGTTCAAGTTTCAGATCCGAAGTCTTCATTAAAAGCTAAGTATCCCGTTGGGGAAACTTTTTTTCTTGCTCCAGACCGATGTCAGAAAAAGTTAATAATTGTATTTCTTGTGGGAAGCAAATACCTCATAAGGACTTTAATTCTTATTGTATTGCTTGCCTAGGCCCTGACCACGACGTTACTAGTTGTCGGTTTTGTGCTAGATTTAACCAACGCACTATTAAGCGTCGGTAGGATTTTGCATTAAGCTATTTTGGGCGAAGAATTAATTATACAATGTCGTCGGATAGCCATCCGACTACCGGAGTTCACAAAAAATGAAAAGAAAAAGGCAGCCGAGGCCCAAAACTGACGAAGCTTCTCCTAAGCAAGTCACCGGTTCGCCGGTCCTCAGTGAGGCGCTTTCGCAGCCCCTACTTTAGAGTCGCAGGCCGCTACCGACTCCCACGTGGAGTTGGCCAGGCCGCTGGAAACTCAAGGTATTGGAGCCTCGGAGATAACTCCCTCAGATGGGTCTGGAGCTGCTGAGCAGGCATCGGCTTCTGAGGGGTATATTCAGACCCAAATAATTATATATTAAACCGACTTCAAAGACAAAGGTTAAAACACCTTTAAAGGCAAAGAAACAATTTCACCAGCCACAAGGACAGGCCTCCATGCCCAAAAAACAGATGCTCAAAATGGCCGAAGACTTAATTACCTTGATCAAGGGTTCCCATCCCCCTCCTAATAAGAGGCCTAGGCAAGAGACAGACTATGAATCTTCAGATCAGGTTTCCATTTCTTCTGATTCCTCTTCTGATCAGGAAAATTCTCTTCCCCCCTATGAGGATTCTGATGCTGAAGAGTCAATTCCTTCAGCTTCTCCTCCTGAGGACTACTGTTTTGGGGAAACCTTGCATACCATGAGGGAACATTTCCACTGGGAGAGCCAAGATTTTTCAGAATCTAGGAAAAAGCTCAGAGACTTCCTGTTACTACCTCAACACAGGCCTCTAGCTATTCCACCTGTGTTAGACATTGTAGATGTGTTCTTGGAGTGTAGTCTGACCCCTGACTCTTTACCTCCAGCTCATGTTAAGCCGGACAGATACTACAGGGTCCCTGACTCTCATAAATTCCTTTTCAAAAACCCTTCTGCAGACCCAGAAACTATTTCACAGGGTCCGAAAGGGGTCAAGGCTTCTACTGCAAAAACCCTACCCCCTCTGACAGGGATTCTAGGGCACTGGATATTTGGGGAAAAAAGATTTACACATCTGCTACTTTGGCTATAAGGGCTTTAAATTGTCAGTTTCATATGCTCAAATATCAGCAATATATCATGACACTGCTTAAACAGAAAATTATGGCAAATTCTGAATGTGCAGAAAACAAAGAAATGCAGGATTTATTGCATGCAGCTGAACAAGTTGGAAAGCATACTTTGCAATGTGGGTTTGATTCACTGGAGACCTCCTGCAGGGCCGTTGTTACGGGTCCTGTCATTAGGAGGCATGCTTGGTTAAAGGAACAAAATCTGCCTGACCATGTTAAAGCAAAATTATTAGATGCTTCTTTACAACATGATACCTTATTTTGTGTTAAGGCAGAAGAGGTGTTAAAGAAAATGGAGGACAACGCTAAATCTATGCAAATCTATTCAAGCCTGTTCTTCTACACTAAGCCCTTCTCTACTCCTGCACCAATCTGCTCTCTGATTTAATTTCTAAATCCACCTAAAAAGATTTAGCTGACTCTCAGTTGACTGTAAGGATGTAAATATTGCTAATTATGTTAGTACCTAGAAAAAAAAAAATTTGTTTCCACTGTTCTTACTATGTATACTTACTTCTTACTATGCATCTCCCTGACTGTTTGTACATTTCTGTTGTATTTTATCTCATGCATTGTAACCTTGATTGTACTGCCTTTGGAGCTTTTCTCCCCGGCCCTCCACTGAAAATGGGTACTTTGTGGCCCAGTGGACTTCCCCAGTAATCAAACTGAAAATAAAATAAACGGTCAAGGATTTCTTACAGGTACAGCCGCCTAGATTTAGCAGACACTGGCCTACAAAGAATTAGTCCTTTCCTCAAAGGGGGCAGATCCAGACGCCCTAGAGGCAGATCACAGCCGCAAGGTTCCTTCAGGTCTAAGCAGTGGAGTGCCTCCACCTCCAAAGGTGGAGAAGACAAATCACAACCATACAGGAAACAGTCCCAATGACTTCCCCCTGCCTGCACCAAGTACTTACCTGCTGGCAGCACCCTTAGGGGTAAAACTAGCACTTTTTTCTCAAAATTGGCACATTATAACCCAGGACAAATGGGTTCTAGACATAGTGTCACAAGGCTACAAGTTTCATTTCCATACCCTGCCAAGAGCAAACGGTTGGCCAGACCTGCCAAAAAATCAATGGGCAGAGGCTCAAAAACAAGTCGCAGCTCTCATGGACATGAGGGCAATTCAACAAGTGCCACAGCAAGAGCAGGGACAAGGATTTTACTCCAGACTGTTTTTGGTACCCAGAAAGTACAAATCATGGAGACCAATACTGGACCTATCTATTCTGAACACTTTCCTGCATATACCAAAATTCAAGATGTTGACCTTACAGCAGCTTCTGCCCATGCTGGGCAGCAAGGCTTGGCTCGTGACTTTAGACCTAAAAGAGGCATGCCTCAGTCAGACAACCATGCAGAAGATACCTCAGATTCAAGGCTGGCTCAAAGCATTACCAATTCTCTGCACTGCCCTTTGGCTTATCTACTGCACCAAGGGGCTTCACAAAGTGCCTGGCACCAGTAATTGCTTACTGCAGACAAAGAGGAATACAAATATATTTTTACTTGGACTGCCTCATACAAGCAGAGAACAAGGATATTCTACTACAGCATCTGACTGTTGTGATAAGACTTTTAACATGCCTAGGGTACACAGTCAACAAAAAGAAATCAAAACTAGTATCCTCTCAAGAGATAATATTCCCGGGTGCAAGCTTAAATACAACTGCTCACTCCAGACAAACAAAGGCAACTGACTACCTATTTCAAGGAAATGGCAACAAAGGCCCAGTTATCTGCAAAAAAAATTTGGCAGGCTTTGGGCTTCATGGCATCCTGCATCTTACTAATTCCATATGCAAGACTGCATATGAGGAAAATTCAATGGTAAAAAGTGTCTTGACACAGCATTGCCACAGTCTGGAAACACTGATTGTTCTAATACCCTGCCTGCAACAGGAATTTCGATGGTGGGCAAAGGCTTGTCACCAAAACAAGGGACAGCCATTTTCCCTACTCCAGCCAGGCAGAGCCTAACGACGGATGCATCGGATTATGCCTTGTGGGGGGGGCACATATGGCAGGAAGAGGTGTTCAGGGCACCTGGTCCACAAATCAAAAGCATCTACATATCAATCAAAAAGAGATGCTAGCTGTTCAAAATTCCCTGACAGCCTTCAAGGACCTACTTCATCCGGGACAGCTACTGATAAAGACAGACAACACCACGGTAATGTGGTACATAAACAAGCGGGGGGAACTTATTCTTACCCCCTATGCAGACTGGCCATGGCTTTATGGGACACAGCTTTGACTTACCAAGTTCATCTGCAGGCACATTTCCTGCCAGGAAAGGAAAGTACTCTGGCAGACGAACTAAGCAGAAACCTCATGGATCCCCACGAGTGGCACCTGGATCCACAAGTCTTCAGCATGATAACAATGGAATGTGGACGCCCGGACATAGATCTATTTGCCTCCCCTCAAAACAATCAACTAAGAAAATTCTGCACAAGGACTTATCACAGACAAGCTTGGAAAGTGGACACCTTATCTTTCAACTGCCTTTCCACCACTACCTCTCCTCCCCAAAGTACTCCTGAAGGTCAGGCAGGAGAAACCAAAAATGATTCTGATTGCCCCAGACTGGCCACGCCAGTACTGGTATCCGATCTTAAGGAACTTGTCCCATTGCCCAGCCTGGACCTTACCTCAAATACATCATCTACTGTCCCAACAAAACAATCAGATTCTGCACAGCCAACTCAGGACCTTAAACCTGGCAGCATGGCGGATAATGTAGTCATACAAACCACACCACTCAGTAGCTGTAATGGATGTCATTTTAGAAGCCAGCCTAGTCCTAGAAAATCCTATGCTGGGAAATGGAAGAGATTTTGCGCTTGGAACCAAGCTCAAGGAACTGATGCAGATTTCCCAAATATTCCTCAGATTTTGCAGTATTTAACGGAGATGCTGGACAAAGGCCTATCTTTTTCATCAATTAAAATCCATGCCTCTGCCATTTTGGCTCATTACAATTCAGAGCCACCACTGTTTTCTCATCCTTTAGTAAGGCAGTACCTCAGAGGAGCCAAAAACTTAAGGCCTCCAAGGAGAACGCCAACACCTGCATGGGACCTCAATTATGTCTTGGGAAAACTCACCTTACCTCCTTTTGAGCCAGCTGCTACTGCGGGCATAAAATTCTTATCTTGGAAAACAGCTCTGCTCCTAGCAATAACTTCTGCAAGACGAGTTTCAGAGCTACAGGCTCTCATGGCTGTGGAACCCTTTATCATTTTCTATCCAGACAGGGTCTGTCTGAGAACAAACCCTACATTTATGCCTAAGGTGGTATCCAGTGTAGCCCTTAACCAAACAATTAATTTGCCAACTTTTTATCCAAATCCGCAGAACAAGGGGGAGAAAATTCTGCATTTTTTGGACGTACACAGACAACGTAGAGTCTTCTTGGACAAAACTAACGTTTTCAGAAAGACAGAGCAATTACTAGTGGCATATGCCACTGTATCACTAGGAAAGGCTATCTCCAAGCAGACTATTTCAAAGTGGATATGTCACTGCATTCGTTTCTGCTACTCACAACATGGCAAACCAGTGCCTAAGGGTATTAGGCCACATTCAACCAGAGCTGCAGCCACTTCTGCAGCCTTTCTCAGGGGAGTACCAACCAAAGACATTTTGGAGGCTGCTACTTGGAGTTCAGTGCATACCTTTACAAAACATTACAATCTGCCTCTTTACTCTAAATCCAGGGCAGGCTTTGCCACTGCAGTTTTGCAGGGTCTCATAGCCGTTCCTAATGCTGTTTAGCTCCAGCCCCCCAACCATAGCTTTGGGACTCAACCCAAATGTAATGACTGCAACAGTGAACCACGAAGAACATAGTACAGTTGTGTACACTTAGCATAAATGTAGATGTTCGAGTGTATTCACTGTTGCAGTCCAGGTTACCCACCTGCCATCCCCCTTATTTTTGCTGGAACTTATCTTTACTTCTCTAATCTATACAACCTAGATGGTGTATTTGCTTATAGAAGAAGGTAAAACTTATTTTGGTGCATGTATGTTTTATTTACCTAATTTTAGCCAACCCTTTTGGGGGCACCTGACATCCGGGGCAAGAAAAACTAAATAAAATGGCGTCAGCTGCATCTTTTATACCCCTGACGACCTGACGTCAGGGAAGAGGCGACAGCAACTGACGCAGGATCCAAGACTTTGGAATTCAGGCTGACTGAGGGCATCCTGCCAGCAGGATAACCCAAATGTAATGACTGCCAACAGTGAATACACTCGAACATCTACATTTATGGTAAGTGTACCCAAATGTACTTTCTGTTGTGAGCTTGTCTGTCTTAAATCTTCATGTAAAAGGTTCCAAAATTCAAAATGCTTACCCTGTGGTGTCTTTTTCCTTTTATTATTCCTTTTTATTTTGATGACTCTGGACCTGAAAGATGCATATCACCATGTTCCCATTCACAGAAAGTTCAGACACTTTTTAACTTTTTCATTTTCTGGTTCATAGTTTTATTTCTGTCCTTTACTCTTTGGTCTTTCTACAGCCCCAAGGGAATTCACAAAGTGTATAGTGCCGGTGATTGCCTTTTGCACTACAGGGCATTCACATTTGTCTTTACTTGGACAACTGCCCACTTTTTGCAGACTCCAAAAAAATATGTTGTCTTTGTCAGAAAGCTGTTTTAAAACCAGGTGTTTCACATCAGTCTGGAGAAATCCTGTCTTATTCCTTCTAACAGGCTAACATTTTTGGGTTAACTGTTGGGACATTCTTCATATGGCAACTTTTCTCGCTGTAGAAAAAGTAACCTTTTACCAAGTATAGTTTCTTCAGTTTTATCAGCAGTCAGTGACTACAGCAAAGAAATATCTCAGATTTTTAGGACATATGGCACCCACTATTCTCATGATCTAACTAGACAGGTTACAGGTGAAAAAAAATCAATGGATTCTCAAATTTATATGGAACCAGCACCCTCTGTCTTTTCAAAACTGTCTGTTGAACTTTGTAAAGAAAGAACTTTGCTAGTGGCCGGACCAGCTGCTGCTTTGTCCAGGTCTACCATTCTGCCCTCCAGCCCCTCCCCTGTCTGTAACCAAGGATGTATGTAAGTGAATCAAATTATGTAATCTTTGAGACCATTATTTCAAGAATCAAATAAAGTAAATTATGGCATTGATAAATGCTTTAACAACTGTCCCAGATTTGTGGACTCTAGGAACCCTTTTGGTAATCACAGACAACACCACAGTGATGTGGTATATAAAATTGTTGTGGAGGGTGAACCAGGTCTTACCCCTATGCAGGCTATCTATTATAGCCTGGGAACTTTCAGCACAGCCTATACCTTTGGACATATTGCATTCATCAGAACCCAGTACTGTGGCAGACACAATGAGCAAGTCCAGAACAAATCTCCCCAAATGGAAGTTAAATGTGCAGGACTTCTAGGAAGTTATCCTCTTGTGGAAACTTCCCATTGTAGATCCATTTACTTTTATTCATTACAGACAGCTGAAGAGTTTCTGCTCCAGGACACCTTGCAAAAAGGTCTGGAGACAGATGCCTTTTCCTTCCCATCAGTGGGAATGTTCCTTTATCCTTTGATAACCAAAGTTCTTTTAAAGACCCAGAAGGACTGTATAAAAATAATCTTGGTAACTCTCTCTTCGCCCAGACAGCAGTGGATGTTTTCATTATGATCACTGCTGCAGTAGCTTTAGCTATATAGATTATATCCCGCTAAAGGTGTTAATAGCCGGTCAGCTTACAAAGCGTCAAGGGCACCTTCCACATCTCCACACCGTTAAGACAGCTTGAGCTGAGCTAAAGAAAGGGTTCTATGTGCTACCTCCATCATGGCTTATCTGCCACAATAGAGTGCTCCTCTTGCCGGATTTTGAGAATTGACTGTGTACTAATGCTTTCCATTGCTGGGCATGCAGGTTCTTTCTGGGGAGAAAAAAACTTCCACTTTTTAATTTTATGACAGAAAGTGAACTTTCTGTGACATTATTCTGTGCTGGGGAAAAAGGTGTTTTTGTAGACTGTTGTGTAGATGTGGGGCAAGAAGGGGCATTGACCCTGGGTGTAAAGTGTTGGGTGGGCGTGATCGGTCATTGATCATTCCGATCACCCTTTTTAGTGCGGTACCAGCTTCTCAAAGACGGTATTGTTTGCTGTCAGATCTGAGCAGTGCAGCACTCTGTGTGTGGTCTAATCTGTAGCAGCTGTTTGTTGCAATTTAAAAGTAGTAGTTTTTTAAATTTAAAACATGAACGCTGTGGCACTCCAAGCAGGCAAGGTATAAAGTGTAGCAACTGTATGCTACATTAGTAGCAAGCAGTTTGCTACAGTTTAAAAAATGTTTTATTTTGTAATAAACTGGCAGGGGAGGAGAGTTGGGGCAGGGAACAGAAACAGGACCTAAATGGCTGGGGCGGGGGAGTTGCATATCTGGCCACCTGGTGGTTGTGCCAGTAGAAGGAATGGCTGGCCAGATAAGTTCCCTTTGGAAGGAAAAAAATTCCATTTCTTAACTTTGTTTTCTTACTTTCTCTTTTAAAGTCAGGAGTATTGTGTTGCTCTTCATCGGAAGAACTTGTTGGGGGAGGGGTGGATCTAACTGTTTAAAAAAAAAAAAAAGACACTTCACTGTATTAAGCCAGCTTAATGCAGTGAAGTGGGGTTTTTCCTATTCATTTAGAGCTGAGGGTGTGGGGCACTGGCTTTTGTGATACCAGAACAGGGAGCAGATAAAGCCAGATCCACCTGTGCTGACATTTGACTTGCAGTAAGTAACTTTTAACCAGGAGTGTTGATTTTTTACCTTTGTGGAAAAAAATGTTAAAACTGATTTTAAATTACTTTTTTGAAGTACAAGTTCTTTTATGTGTGACTGGGGTGTTTAAAGTCCTTTTTATTGCGTTTTTGGAGGAAAATTTGACTTTTACTAACCTGTTTTAGTGATCACTGCTGCCAGGCTTCCTCAGGAATTCTTTATTTTTTTTGACTAACCACAACGGGCTGCTAATGTGCTCAGATGTAGATGAATGACTGCTGTGGCCGTTTCTAGATCTGCAGGCCATTATCTTTTTCCTTGGTTTTTCTGGAGTCATCCATACAGTCAACATGGACTGGGGTTTAGAAATGTCCTAGTGGGCAAGGGAGAACCACTGTTAGTCTTGGGAGAAGGAGCAGGCAATTCCTGTCTGCCTAGCCAAATCCCTAGGGAGGTTTGTCTGGAAAAAGTTGGTTTGCTTCTTTAGAAATTCCTGTCAGAGAAGCAAAAAAAAAGGGTTGGGGAGGGTGGCCTAATGGTTAAGGTGTTTGCCTTGCAAACACAAGGTGCACGGTTTGAGTCTCACAAGGGATAATTGGCTAGGCTTAAAATGGCTCGCAAGGGCAGTTAGCTTAGTACTAATCTATGAACCTATCTATGAACCTATGAAAAACTCAGACCTGTCTTCCCTATGTCATTTACCATGGATAGGAATGATTTATTGGGCTTAGCTCAGGGTTTAATTCAGGCTTCACTGTCCCTGAAGTATTGTGACGTATGCAATTGGATTTTCCTGAACCTTCTCTTATTGCTGCTGTTTAAGCAAGGGAGGATGTTTGTGACAGCCATCCTCCTGCAGCCAAGAAATCATGGTGATTGTATAACGTTCTGCAATCTTACACGTTTTTGTGCAGTAATCCCAGATTAGGCCCAGCAGATGTTCATCACATTGATCACTGCTGCAGTAGCCTTCACTATATGGGTTGTGTCCTGCCAAGGATATTAGACAGTCAACTCCCAAACCTTCTGGGCACCTTCCATGTGCCCAGTCTGTCGGGCAGCTGTAGTTAAGCTGAGTAAAAGACAACTTTGGGTGCAAAGCCCTTCAGAGTTTTACTGCCGCCAAAGAGTATTTTCCTTTGGGGCTTTCAAGGATCACCATTTGGCTTGTGCTTTCTTTTGCTGGCCAGATAAGTTCCCTTTGGGAGGAAAAAAATTCCATTTCTTAATTTTGTTTTCTTACTTTGCTCTTAAACTTAGGAGTATTGTGTTTTTATGGACTGTCCTGAGACTGTAGCATACTTAAAAATGAAGCACTCAGACATTGTTTTGCAGAGAATTGTGTTTATTTTTCTTTTCTGGAGCTGGCATAATGCTGTAAAGTACTTTTTTTTACTGTGTTTTTTTCTGTCAGAAAAGTAACCTTTGGACTGGTGGTATTTACCAGCATTTGTTGCTCATCTTCCCCAGGAAAGATTCACCATTTTCAGCTTGACCATGGAACAGACTTACCAGATCCACTGTCGGCCCTTCTGTCAGCCGCAAAAAGAAAAAGTTAAGCAAACAGACTTTACCGCCACAGTAGCCTGGCAGTTTGCCTTAGTAACAAGTAGGTGACTCTCTTATGGCCAAAGATGGTTCTTGCCAAAGACAAAGGCAAAGACTCCTTCTAAATCAAAGACTACAACACAGGCCTCTTCTGAACCGGCTCCCAAGTCACAGAAACAGTTACTCAAGATGATGGAGGATTTACTTACTATGATTAGGGGTTCACATCCCCCTCCTGATAAAAGGCCAAGGCAGGATGTTTATTATGATTCCTCTGATCAGGCTTCTGTTTCCTCAGTTTCTTCTTCTGATCAGGAATATTCTTTCCCTCCTTATGAGAATTCTGATGCTGAGGAATCCATTCCTTCATCTTCTCCCCCTGAGGATTTCTCTTTTGGGGAAACTTTGCATGAAATGAGGGAACATTTCCACTGGGAAGGACAGGAGTATTCGGAATCCAAGAAAAGACTGAGGGATTTTCTTCTTCTTCCCCAACATAGACCCCTGGCTATTCCTCCTGTTTTGGATATTGTGGATGATGCCTTTTCGGAGGCTAACTTAACCCCTGACTCTTTTCCTCCTGCTCCTGTTAAGCCTGATAGATATTACAGGGTTCCTAATTCCCATCAGTTTTTATACAAGAACCCTTCTGCTGACCCTGAAACCATTTCTCAGGGCCCTAAGGGAGTTAAGGCCGCTTCTGCCAAAAATCCCATTCCTACTGTAAAGGATTCTCGATCCTTAGAAAGATGGGGCAAAAAGGTGTACACTTCTGCTACTTTGTCCATTAGGGCTTTAAACTGTCAGTTTCATATGCTAAAATACCAGCAATTTCTCTTGTCTGTCTTAAAACAAAAGCTTACTTCCATTTCTGCCTGTGCAGATAAGGAATTACATGACTTATTGCATGCCACTGAACAGGTTGGGAAGCATGGTTTACACTGTGGATTTGATGCCTTGGAGGCTTCTTGTAGGGCTGCGGCCTCTGGCACAGTCAATAGAAGGCATGCATGGCTAAAGGAACAAAATTTGCCTGAACAAGTAAAGGCTAAATTATTGGATGCTCCTGTTCAGAATAATGTTTTGTTTGGATCAAAAGCTGAAGAGGTGATTAAAAAGATGGAGGATAAGGCGAAATCCATGCAAACAGTTAAAGATTTCTTACAAGTACAGCCACCTAGATTTAGCAGGAATTGGCCTTCAAAAAATTGGTCCTTTCCCACTTCAGACAGGCCTCAGAGGGGTAGATATAGACGCTCCAGAGGGAGGCCTCAAACACAAGCTGCTTATAGACCAAGACAGTGGACTGCTTCCACCCCTAGGGGAGGAGAGGACAGGTCACAAACTCAAAGGAAACAATGACTCCCTCTGTTGGGCTACAGGAACTTCTTGCCTGGAAGCCCCTCTCGGAGTAAAACTCTCTCTTTTTTATCAAAATTGGACTCAAATAACCCAGGACAAGTGGGTTCTGGATGTGGTTTTAAGAGGTTACAAATTCCATTTTCATACCTTGCCAAGGCCAAGCGGATGGCCAGACCTTCCAAAACATCAATGGACGGAGGCCTTAAACCAGGTAGAAGCTCTTTTGGCTATGAATGCCATAGAACTGGTTCCTCTTTCAGAGATGGGAAAAGGTTTTTACTCAAGGCTCTTTCTAGTCCCAAGGAAGCAAAACTCATAGAGACCCATTCTGGATCTGTCGGTCTTGAACACCTTTCTAGAGATTCCAAAATTCAAGATGCTTACTCTACAGCAGCTACTTCCAATGCTGTCCAAAGATGCATGGATGGTAACTTTGGATTTAAAGGAGGCATATTTACACATTCCCATCAGGCAGGATCGCAGAAAATACCTCAGGTTCAAGGCCGGATCGAGGCACTTTCAATTCTCTGCGCTGCCCTTTGGATTGTCTACTGCGCCCAGGGTCTTTACCAAATGCCTGGCTCCAGTAGTAGCTTACTGCAGACTCAAGGGAATTCAAATTTACCCTTATCTGGACAATTGTCTAATTCAGGCAGACAGCATGGATGTCTTACTCCAGCATCTAGAATTTGTACAGAACCTCCTCAAGTTCCTGGGATTCTCTGTAAACGTAAAAAAGTCAAATTTGACACCATCTCAACAGATAACTTTTCTGGGTGCTCTTCTAAACACCACAACCCAGATGGCATTTCTGACATCTGAAAAACAATTACAGCTGGCTTCAACTTTCAGAACCTTGGCAACTTTAACTCAACTATCTGCAAGGAAATTCCTGCAGGCTTTGGGTTACATGGCCTCCTGCATCCTTCTCGTACCATATGCAAGACTACACATGAGGAAAATACAGTGGTACCTAAAAAGTGTATGGTCTCAGCATTGCCACAGTTTAGAGATACTGATCTCCGTCCTTCCTTGCCTTCAAAAGGAATTTCTTTGGTGGTCCAGGGCATGTGCTCTGAACAAAGGGAAACCCTTCCGTCTGCCTCCTGCCACTCAGATTCTAACCACGGATGCCTCGGATTATGCTTGTGGAGCCCATTTTCATGGCAATTGTCTGCAGGGCCTTTGGACAAAGGATCAGAAGCACCTGCATATCAACTTAAAGGAAATGTTAGCCGTTCAGAAAGCTCTGTTGGCCTTCAGGAATCTTTTACAACCAGGAGAAATGCTAATACGGACAGACAACACCACTGTTATGTGGTACATAAACAAGCAAGGGGGATCTCATTCCTACCCCCTTGCAGACTAGCCATGGATCTATGGAACACAGCTTTATCTTGCAATCTGGATCTTCAAGCTCAGTTTCTACCAGGGAAACAAAACTTCCTAGCAGACAGTCTGAGCAGAAACCTTTCAGATCCACACGAGTGGATGCTGGACACCAAAATATTCAGGATGATAACAGCAGTCTGGGGATGTCCTCACATAGACCTCTTTGCATCCCATCTCAATCATCAACTACAGAATTTTTGCACCAGGACTTTCCACAGAGAAGCTTGGAAAGTGGATGCCCTGTCATTCAGTTGGAGGAACCTCTCGGGATATGCCTTTCCGCCTCTTCCTCTTCTTCCACGGGTTTTATTGAAGATAAAACAGGACAAGCCCAAGATGATAATCTTGCTGGCTTCAAATTGGCCTCGGCAGTTTTGGTATCCAACTCTAAAAAACCTATGCCTGGAGCCCCCTTGGGTTTTACCTCAGTCTCCGAACCTTCTGTCCCAACATCAGGGTCAGGTTCTACACTCTCATGTCAGAACTCTCAGCATGGTGGCCTGGTTAATCCAGGGCCTTTGATTTCTTCTTTACTACCCAAGCAGGTTATGGATGTCATTTTGGAAGCCAGACGTCCTAGCACTAGAAAATCTTATGCAGGAAAATGGAAAAGATTTTGTTCCTGGATGCAGGCTCAGGATTCTGATCCTCTTCTTCCTAACTTTACTTTAATTTTACTTTACTTGACAGATCTCTTACATAAGGGTCTCTCTTTCTCTTCCATTAAGATACATGCCTCTGCTATTTCTGCTCATTATAATACAGACCCTCCCATCTTTTCCCACCAGCTCATGAGACAGTTTCTCAGAGGAGCTAAGAACTTAAGACCTCCTAGATCTCCTCCCATTCCTGCTTGGGATCTCAGCTATGTTTTGGAAAAACTAACCTTGCCTCCTTTTGAGCCTGCTGCCTCTTCTGACGTCAAGTTTTTATCTTGGAAGACTGCTATCCTGTTAGCCCTAACCTCTGCCAGGAGAGTTTCAGAGTTACAAGCTCTTATGGCTGTGGAACCTTATATTATTTTTCATCAAGACAGGGTATCTTTGAGGACTAATCCTACCTTCATGCATAAGGTGGTTTCCAAACTGGCTTTAAATCAAACTATCCACTTGCCAACCTTTTTCCCCACTCCTCAAAATAAAGGGGAAAGGGTCTTACATTCCTTGGATGTACACAGACAACTACGTTTTTACCTGAACAGAACCAAGGACATCAGAAAATCAGAACAATTGTTTGTTTCTTATGCTTCAAGTTCCCAAGGTAAAGCCATTTCAAAACAGACCATTTCTAAATGGATTGCTCATGGAATCAGATTTTGTTATTCTCACCATGGAAAGCAAATCCCAGAGAGTATACGGACTCATTCCACCAGAGCTGCTGCCACTTCTGCGGCCTTCCTCAGGGGAGTTCCTACCAAAGACATTTTGGAAGCTGCAACTTGAAGTTCAGTGCATACTTTTTCTAAGCACTACAATCTACCTCTCTACTCTAAGTCTAGGGCAGGCTTTGCCTCTGCAGTCTTGCAGGGCCTTTTAGCCTCCCCTTCCTCTTTATGACCACCTCCCTTTCTTTCAGCTTTGAGATTCTACTGTACAGTCATGACTGCAACAGTGAAACACGATGAACATAGTACAGTTGTGTACACTTACCATAAATGTAGATGTTCGAGTGTCTTCACTGTTGCAGTCGGGGTTTCCCTCCCTCCTGTCCCCTCTTATTTTTACTTTTGTGTATTTCCTTTTTTCACCATTCTTCTGAGGTGTATTTGCAATGGTTATGGGACCTTTTTCATTTTGGGACTCCTGACATCTGGGGCAAGAAAAACTGGAGAAGATGGCGTCGGCTGTCAGCTTTGTACTCCTGGCGCTCTGACGTCAGGGAGCGTGGTTGAACAGCCGACACCGGACCCAGACTTTGGGATTCTGGCCGACCGAGGGCTGCCTGCCGGCAGGGGAGAACCCAACAGTCATGACCGCAACAGTGAAGACACTCTAACATCTACATTTATGGTAGGTGTACACAACTGTACTTTTCTTTTTCTTCCTGTGGAGGGGGGATTCTCTTTTTCTGAGACTGTTGCTTGAATGTGCCAGTGTTTTCAGTGAAAGAACACTGAAATTTCTTAGGCTCTCAGAAAATGCTGAATTGTTACAGAAGGATTTTTCAGAATTCAACCAGCTTCCCCTAAAAAGGGCAAATACAATGTATAAAGTTTCTCATTCTTTTACATTTTTTACACTGTTCCCAAAACTGACCCAGCTGCTATAGCTTTTGCTGATCCCATGGCTAAGCATTTTGTTAATTTCAGTCCTACTGTCTTGGATAATGATGGGAAAAATATGTATTCATATGGGAAATAGTGTATACATCTGGCAACTTTGATTTTCATAATTTTCAGTTGTCAAGCTCTTAGGTTAAAGTTCTAAGAAATTGTGAACGTATGGTCATAGGTTCATAGGTTGGTACTAGGCTATCGGCCCTAGGGCCTATACAAGCCTAGCCATAACAATTCCCTGGCTATTTCTTCCCACACTATTTACTTCCCTGGACCCCTGTCTAGCTGACGTGACGTGATCCCCGGCGTGAATTTCCTTTCTCCCATCCAATCATCAAGGTTCCTTTTGAAGAGGGCCAAAGAGGCGCTCTGCTTGACATGTATGGGCAGTCTATTCCGGATTCTCTGGCTCAGGAACCTATCCCTCCAGCATGTTTTGTTTATTGTGATGACAAGATTTAGATCCCTGGAGCGTGTGGCTCTGAGGGATTGGGATTTCTTTAAGTGTAGCATGTCCAGCAGCTCTGGGTTTGACATGGCCTTGCATGTTAAGCAGAGATCGCCTCGGAGTAGATGATGTGCGACAGAGTATAGCTGGAGTTTTTTAAGGCGGTCAGCATAGGGCATCTGCTTTAGGCCTTTGATTCTTTTAGTGAGGTATTTCTTTGGCCTTTCCAGTTGGTGCAGATGTCTTGAGAGGTACATACCAAATGGGGCATTGTATTCTATAATGGGTCCAATGAGGGATGAGTACAGTGGGACAATGACCTCCTTTTTTCTGGATGAAAAGCCCTTAGTGATGAGGTGTGCCACATATGATTTCCTGACTGTTGTGGCGATGTGGTTATTGAAGGTGAGACCACTGTCTACCTGTGTCCCTAAGTCTCTTATCACACTTTTGGTGTTTAGTGTACTGCCACCTGTGTGATAATTCACGGGTACATGTTTTTTCCCAAAGGGGATAACTATACATTTCTTGGCATTGAGCTTGAGCCCATGGCTCTGGTACCAAGCATCTGTTTCTGTAAGGCCCTTTTGTAGAGTATCCACATCATTTGGGGATTCAATAATGGCTCCCAGTTTGCAGTCATCTGTGAACTTTGTTAGCCAGAGTCCCTTAGCGTTGGTCTGTACTTCAGAGAAGTAGATGCCAAACAAGAGAGGTCCAAGGACTGAACTCTGAGGTACTCCACTTGTCTGGAGCTGGATTTGGAGGCAGCTACTTTTACAGTGTGGGTTCTGTCAGTAAGCCAGTTGGCAACCCATCGAGTGATGTAGGGATTAATGTCCAGCTTAGTAAGTTTATGTATGATTCCAGAGTTGTGGGATGGT
This sequence comes from Protopterus annectens, assembly GCF_019279795.1. NCBI lineage: Eukaryota > Metazoa > Chordata > Ceratodontiformes > Protopteridae > Protopterus > Protopterus annectens. Next base: position 389,312,334 of record NC_056740.1, on the reverse strand, counting down.
GTTAAAGGCCTTGGCAATGTCCAGATAAGCTGTGTGGACTGCCTTACTCATCCACTGCTCTGGAGACTGATTCGAAGAAGTCAGTAAGGTTCAGGAGACAGGATCGGCCCTTCACAAATGCAAACTGGGTGGGTTCCAGTGTTTTAAGGTTGCCAATGTCTTTGTTTATAAGTTCCATGATAATACGTTCCATGGGCTTGCAGATCAGGCTCGTCAGACTGATGGGCGGTAGTTCCCGGGATCCAAGGTGGATCCCCCCTTGTGGAGTGGGATAACTGTAGCTGTGCACCACTCAGTGGGCACGAAGCCTGAGGTGAGGGTATGATTAAACATGACACTTAGGTGAGGTGCCAGTTCATTTTGTAATTCATGTAGTACACAGCCCGGGATGTCATCTGGTCCCATGGATGCTGTATTCTTAGCTTTGGAGAGTGCGTTTTTTACCTGTGTGGCCGTTATTACTGGAATTTGGCAATCTTCCAGTATTGAGACGGGCCATTTAGGGGGTGAGAGGGGGGTGAAGTTGGCACTGAATCGATCTGCCAGGATATTGGCAATATCCTTGGGATCAGTATATTTAATTCCATTCTGTTGTAGCTCAGAGTTATGTTTTATCTGCAGTTTCTTTTTGTGTGGAAAAAGTCTACTTTAAATTACTTGGTTTGTTCTGTTGCACATTGTTTGCAGTTTGTGTATGACTCCGATACTTATTCCAGGCCTGTGTCCATCGGTACTGTTTTCAGAAGGTTTGCATGACTGCATTCTTAGAACCGGCAAGATGATAAAAATGAGATTTTAAATTCTACCTTAAACAGAAATTGTGTGTGTGTCTCATCTGCTGCAGAGTTTATCAAAAAGTGTAAAGAAAGAGTCATGCTAATCCAGGGAATCTGTAAGATTTTTTTAGTCATTTTCCAAATCGTCAGACATTTTCTATCTCCTCATCCAATTTTGGCAAAAAAAAAAAAAGTCTCAACAAAATTCAAGTAAATGAATGTTGAAGAAAAATTGGCAGGAGGGTTTGAAAAAGCAGCATCTAGCCTGTTAGGATTGTTTTTAGTAAGGTGTTTCTGTTTTCTCTCTTACATGTCACTGTACTGGTACAATTGTGACTTTTTTGAAGAGTGTTTGACTTTTTTGTCTGACTTGTTATACTGTTGGCCTGTGGTGTCTCTCTATCAAGATGTTGGATAAGAAAGGTACTTCAGGTTTTAAGCATTGTGCTTCATGCAATGGCAAGTTACCTAATAGTGATTCTCACAATGATTGTGTACACTGTTTGGGGGTGCCCCACCTTTCGGTGCAACCTCCTTGTGACGTTTGTCAGAGTTTCATTCAATGCATTCTTAATGAGCACAAAAATAAACTGATACTGAAAGGGTTACTTAAATCTCCCTTTTCAGAGACCATTTCTGCGATTGAGGTCTCAAACCCTCCTACTAAAGACAAAAATATGTCCCACTCAGTTCCCTCCTCACCATTGGGTGAACAGGGTAAGCCTGTGAAATCAAAGGTACCAAAGTTGTTTTCGGAGCATAAATTTACTTCTGCGGCTCCATCTTTTTCCATTCCAAGTATCTCGAAACCTTCGATACCGGCACCAGTTTTGGCACCAATCCTGCTTCCGGCACCAATCCGACACCAATTATACACCTCACCACGCCTATTTCGACTTCGGCTCAGGGCACACCATCGATACCTTCGTCAGTTATGATTTTGGAACATACCGTTTTGGCTCAGTGTGACCCTTCGGCACCAAGCATTTTACCGGTAAAACTGGATTTGACTCCATTACTCCCGGTCTCGAAACTTGAGACTTCGGTGCCGACAGACCTTGCACCACGGACCCGATACTCCCCTTCCGTAGATCCATTTCTGGACCAGGTGTATAGCCCGTTCATTGAACGTCCTGTCTCCCCATCTGGAGTATCCACTAGATCCAGCAGGAGCCTTTTGGAACACGATGTGGTGCGAATTGTGGACCAGCTGTTGGTAGCCAGGGGGATACCCACACTTCCTAAGACTCATCCTCCTGCAGGACTTGGGTTGATTTCTCCACGGACTCTGTCTTACACTTCTCCTTTGACCATTTTGGTTCTGAAGCCACCTGCTCCGACATCCTTCTCAGAAACCATTACCTTGGCACCTGTAGTGCACCTCACTCTGGCTCTGAGTTTGTCCCTTTGGTCTTTGATTCCTGTGGAACCTGTCCTTCCTCAAGCTGGGGATTGAGGGGCGGGTACTTCAGCCTGGGGCATGGAGCCGTGTTTCTCCTTGGTTCCATCCTCTGTGCCGATAGCCACATCCGCAGCAATCCTGCTTGAGGCTCCATCCATGGGGGGGGTGGGTTCGTTGGAGCGGGGTGTGACCCTGGTCCTGAGGTTGCCTTTCTCGGTTCTAGGCTCCCATCCCTCTTCAGGTGGACCTGCTTTCTGCACAATTTAGAGGGTTCTTGCTTCTGGATGCACTCCTTTGATGTCGGAATCCCAGTTTTCGCCCCCTGAGCTACAGCTGCCACAGACCCCCCCCCCCAGGGCACCCGGCAGAGAAAGCCGCAGGACACCCCTGTTTAGGGTACCCGCTCTTCCGAGTCCTCCTCAGAGACTCCCATTGAGGAGCCCACTCGAAATAAGATGTGCAAGGGGAAGCATATGGACTCACCCAAGGAGTCCTTAATGGAAGACATGGATTACGATGATTGTGAGAGGTCCTTTCGGTCACCTCCTGATGATGTCTCCTTTACAGACATCCTGGAAATGCTAAAGCAGAGAGGTGATTGGAAGCTCTCCAAACTTTCGTCTGAGGAGTCACGGCCTGCTGATGAGCTCGTTGTGCAGCACGCTTGGAAGAACCGTGATTCCATTGAGGCAATCCCTTGGAGACCAAATTCTTTCCCCTGCCGAGGAGAACCCGCATTGGTCCAAAGGGTTACCAGTCGATGCTATGGTCATGGCGGCAGCCTCTACCCATCCAACAGGGAGTCACGGACGGTGGACAGACTTGGGAAGCGAGTTTTTGTATCGGGGACCTTTGCTATGTGCGGTCCCTGAACTATTTGGCACATTTTACGAGGCTCCAGAGGGACTTGATCTCTGAGCTCTCTGGGACACTTGCAGGACAGTTGTCTGATGAGGTCAGGGACAAATTGGCCTCGCAGCTCGCGACCCTGGAATCAATATCCAACTCGTCCATGAGGTTACTTTCACATGCAACCTAAGGGGTGGCCAGAGCAGCGGGTTTGGGCATTGTCATGAGGCATCATTCCTGGATGCGCATTTGTGACCTCATGGACCCCTTCAAGTCTTCCTTTTTGAATGCTCCCATCGAAGCATCATCCCTTTTCGGCTCAAGAGTGAAGGACACACTAGTCAGGTGTGAGCAAGATGGAAAGATCCTGTCTGCCATAGGCCTATGATTTTCCAGTCCTTAACGTAACTTCTCCAGGAGTCAGAGGAGTGGGAAAATGTGGCACAAAAAAATCCCAGGGTCCTTTTCTTGCCAAACATGGTGATGATTCCCACAGGGGCAGAGGGGCTAACAATTTCGGAAGTTGCCCCTACAGAGGCAGAGGGGGGTCCTTGTAACCAAGGCTCCAGGGATTCCTTCTCTGGACAGCCTTACCAGCGCTCCTGAGGAGCAGCCCAATTGCTTACCTCTGGAAGCAGTCTGGGGTCATTTCTCTCTGCACCAAGCTGCCTGGCAATCTGTTACCACCAATCATTGGTTGCAGCATATCATCACCAGAGGTTGCACCATTCCCCTTTCTTGTCAACCAAATCTTCCAAGAAAGCTTGCCAACATTCCACCCAGTCAAAGGGAAACAGCAGCTTCAGAGATAATAAAGCTGTGTCAGAGTCATCCAACTAGTCTCACCAGACCAACGTGAATCCGGTTTTTACTCGAGATTCTTTTTGGTGCCCATTTTGGATCTCAGCAGCTTAAACAAGTAATTCTGGATGGTCATGGTTCAGTCCATTCTCCCCTTTTTGAGAGAAGGCGATTGGATGTGCTTGATAGATCTCCAGGATGCATATTACCACATCAAGATGGAGAAACGCTCCTGGAGTCCGCTTCACTTCCGGCTAGGGGCCAGTCATTATCAATTTCGTGCCCTGCCATTCAATCTCTCTACACTGCCCAGAGTGTTCACGAAATGTATGGCAGTGGTCACAGCTCACTTGAGACTACAAGGATTCTGGGGGTTTCCTTATTTGGACGACTGGCTCCTCACCGCCCCCACCGAGCATCTTCTGGTAACAGCACTGCATTATACTCTCTCTGGCAAAGCTGTTGGGAATAACGATACATTGAGAGAAATCAAACCTTACTCCTACACAACAAATAGAATTCATTTGAGTAGTGTTCAATACCCAGTCCTATCTAGTATCACTCCCAAATCACAGACTCCAGCGTTTGAGGCTCCAGTTCTGAGTGATATTCTGTCACACAAAAGATTCAGCAAGGGAAGTTCTTCAGGCCCTGAGTTCTATGGCAGCTTCAGTTCTAATAGTGCCTCTAGTGAAGCTACATATTTAGATCCTGCAATGGCTCCTCCTTTGTCAATAGTTCCCAAACTATCACCCCCTCTGTTACCAGATTCTAATAACCAACTCCTGCAAACAGGACCTCCGTTGGTGGATGAGGCCAGGCACAGAACTTTGGAGTTGCCCATTTCAATCCCCTCAACCCAGAGCCATTGTGACCACGGATACTTCCCTGATCGGGTGGGGGGAGCAATTTCCAGGGGCAGATGGTCCAAGTCACATGGTCCACCTCAGAGGCCCACATGCATATCAGTGTTCTGGAACTGAAAGCAGTGCTGTTAGCATTGCAGGCCTTTCATTCGGCTCTCCCGGGACAATTGCAATTCAGTCAGACAATATGTCAGTGGTCTGGTATATCAACAAGCAAGGAGGAACCAAGTCCTACCCCCTATGTCGAGAAGCCATGAGAATTTGGCAGTGTGCGATGGCTTCCAATCACTTTCTGATAGCAATGCATATCCCAGGGAACTCCCAACGTAATTGCGAACAAACTGAGCAGATGCATCCTCCTGCCTCACGAATGGTCCCTCAACCCCGAGGTGGTGACAGAAATCTTCAGCCAATGGGGCTAGTCTTGCTGTGATCTTTTCGCCTCCCTTTCGAACAAGTGCAGCAGCTATTTTGCCCTTTCCCCCCGGAAGGGGAGTCCCCGAGGGATGCTGTAATCCATGATTGGTCCACGGGACTTCTTTACGCCTATCATCCCATGCCCCTGATTCCACAATTTTTAATGAAAGCTCTTCGGTTGAGATGCAAGGTGATCCTTGTAGTTCCTTTCTGGCCTTGACAAGTTTGCTGCCCCTTCCTTCGGCCTCACCTAGTATACCCTCTTCCAGATCTGATTACTCACCCCCCAAGGGTTGAGCCAACCAAATCTGTCCAGTCTCAAGCTAACAGCTTGGTTTCTCCACTTCTATTAGTTGGCAGGCAAGCTAATCTCTCCTCGCCTGTTCGAGACAGCATTCTGGCCTCTCATAAACCATCCACCAGAAAACTATGTCAGGATAAATGGAAAAGGTTCTCCATCTAGTCTAAGGATAACATGCTAGACGCTTATTCAGCTCCAGTAACTGCGGCCCTTCAATACACGGCCAAGTTTTTTGATAATGGAGCCTCTGCCTGTACTGTACGAGTACACCTAGCGGCAATTTCTAATTTCTACAATGGTATAGATGGCACCCCTCCTATCTCTTTACGTCTATACAAGGCCTTCCTCAAGGGAACTTCTCATATCAGGCCTCCTGTCAGAGCATCACTTCGGACAAATCGATCCTTCCTTCCCAAAGTTGTTTCTGAATTCTCCATTAACCAGACCATTGACCTACCAGTGTTCTTTCTGCAATTTTCCAATAGAGGAGAATGCTGCTTTCACTCCTTGGATGTACATAGGCAACTGAGATTTTACCTAGACAGGACTAAACCTTATCCGTAAGTCTGAACAGCATTTCATCTCCTTTTCTGGGCCCAGAATGGGAGATGCTGTTTCCAAGGTTACATTATTGAAATGGCTAAGGGACTGCAAACGTTTCATCTATTCCCTCAGTAACGAACCTGTGCCTAAAGTTAAAGCTCACTCCACTAGATCTTTGGCATCATCTGTAGCTTTCCATTCCAGGGCTTCCATGGATGATATCTGCACAGCAGCTACTTGGGCTAAGCCTCATACCTTTATCAATCATTACAAATTGGACGTGGTCTCCAGAGGGAGAGCTGCCTTTGGCTCTGTGGTACTCAGGAATGTTCTTCCATAAAGGCTGCCCGTGGACCTCAAGGTAGCTTGGGATTCTGTCCTTTCAGTGATGAATGGAAAGAAGATTAACAACATCAGATAAAGAAGTTACGTCTTACCATAACGTTCCATCTGTGTTGTTCATCTTCTTTCATTCATCACTTTCCTCCCTCCTTCCCCCTCCAAAGGCTCCTAGGGGATGCTTTGGGTCCAAGTGGTGTCCTAGGGTATTTGTGCAGAAGTGGCCTCGGCTTTACTTCTCTTTCTCTAGCAAACTCAATCTGAGGTAACAGGGAGAAGGGCATTCTGGGTAGAAACATAGCTTGAGAGTTTTTTGGCTGGCGTGAGCTTGGTAAAAAGGCTGACTTGGTTCCAAGGGCTCGGAACCGAACCCAACAGTGATGAATGAAAAAAGATGAACAACACAGATGGAACGCTGTGGTAAGACATAACTTTTTTTTAAATCCTGATGTTTTTGTTAACCTAAATTTTAAATCCTTATCAGATAATGAGCAAAATATAATTTTAAAATTAAACTACCAACGGAATAACACACTGTTTGAAGATAAAAACTTTTATTACCAAACTTATAGTACATGGTCTGATGAAGCAAAAGTGAAAGCTCTTACCTATTTTATTTGTTTGGTAATAATACAAGTTTTTATCTTCAGCCAGTGTGTTATTCCGTTGGTCGTTTTGTTTTACATTTGGATTTTGCTTTTTCAACTGCTTATTCATCCCAGTCTGTGCATATTTCTTCAGTTTTTAATAATTTTAAAATTACTTTTGATATCAAATCATTTGAAACATTAACGGTCTGTTTTTGAAGGGTCTATATTAAAAGCATGAAGGTTTACTTACCCGAATACCTAAATGCTGACATGAACTGCAAATACACTGAACGCCCTAAACCGCGAAATTCAAAAACTCGAACCATCATAGTTATCCCACCCCCCGCCTGCTACATACTACCTACCCCAAACAAACTAAATAAACCACATACATACACTAGCCAAAGCCTACTTCTAACCCTAAACTAAACCCTACTTCTAACCCTACACTAAATCTTGCATATACCACCATGTATGCACTCACCTTAACCCACACCCTAACCCCTAATGTCCATAACTATCGCACACTTATCTTATGGAGCTATACCGCAGAAGGGCCAACCATGATGATTTGACATTTCGGATTTCTGTCTTCAGGATGATGGATGTTTTCATGGTTTCGGGTAAGTACACCTTTGTGCTTTTAATATAGACCCGTTTTTGAATGCATGCCAAAAGCATGAGATTGTGTGAATGACAATGAGCCATTTTTTAATATTGTAATGATCTTTTAAAGTTAGTAAATTCATATGACTTTTAAGTGCTTTTGCTGAAGCTTATAGTTTTGGGGTTTTTTTTGAGTTCTGGTATAATGTGTGTCAAATTTACAACTGAAATCTCCACCAATAATTAAATTACCTTTCATATGTGATATTAATATTTTTAGATTTTTCTTAGTTTTTTGGCTCCCATACCAGGTATCCAGTACATACTAGCAAGAATGTGAATTCTATTTTGAAATGTGGTTATAACTGTAGTAAACATGTCGTCATTATCACTGTATTTAAATAAGATTTTTTGGTGTAGTAACACTTCGCTTCCATAACCTAGCAACTCCACTTTTTCTGTGTGTAAATGGGGAATAAGGTAATATCAGATTTGCTAAGATTTAATTTGTTAATTTTTAGTGAAGGTATGTATGTTTCTTGAAGGAGAGTTTGTTTAAAAAAAATCAATGCTCAATTTTTAAATGCTTATTTAATCCGTTAATGTTAATCTGAAGAAAATGTATGGATAACGTTTGTATTTAAGACAAAATTCTAAGAATATTAATAAACTACATGTAATAATCTCAGTGATCAGTCACAGCATGAAGTTATGGGACAGAGTAGTGGAAACTAGGTTAAGAAGGGAGGTGATGATTAGTTATCAGCAGTATGGTTTCATGCCAGGAAAGAGCACTACAGATGCAATGTTTGCTCTGAGAGTGTTGATGGAGAAGTACAGAGAAGGTCAGAAGGAGTTGCATTGTCTTTGTGGACTTAGAGAAGGCATATGACAGGGTACATAGAGAGGAGTTGTGGTATTGTATGAGGAAGTCGGGAGTGTCAGAGAAGTATGTAAGAGTGGTACAGAATATGTACGAGGGTAGTGTGACAGCAGTGAGGTCTGCGGTGGGAGGGATGGATGCATTTAAGGTGGAGATGGGATGACATCAAGGATCAGCTCTGAGCCCTTATTTGCAGTGGTAATGGACAGGTTGACAGACGAGATCAGACAGGAGTCCCTGTGGACTATGATGTTTGCAGATGACATAATGATTGTAGTGAGAGTAGGGAACAGGTAGAGGAGACCCTGGAGAGGTGGAGATATGCTCTAGAGAGAATAGGAATGAAGGTCAGCAAGACTAAGACAGAATATATGTGTGTGAATGAGAGGGAGGATAGAGGAATGGTGACGATGCAGGGAGTCGAGGTGGCGAAGGTGGATGAGTGTAAATACTTGGGATCACCAGTTCAAAGTAATGGTGAGTATGGAAGAGAGGTGAAGAAGAGAGTACAGGCAGGATGGAGTGGGTGGAGAAGAGTGTCAGTAGTGATTTGTGATAGACTGGTACCAGTAAGAGTGAAAGGGAAGGTCTAAAGAGGGTAGTGAGACCAGCTATGTTATATGGGTTGGAAATAGTGGCACTGACAAAAAGGCAGGAGTCAGAGCTGGACGTGGCACAATTAAAGATGTTAAGATTTGCACTGGGTGTGACGAGGGTAGACAGGATTTGGAATAAGTATATTAGAGGGTCAGCCCAGGCTGGAAGGTTTGGAGACAAAGCCAGAGAAACAAGATTACATTGGTTTGGACATGTGCTGAGGAGGGATGCAGAGTATATTGGGGAAAACGATGCTAAGGATGAAGCTGCCAGGTAACAGGAAAAGGGGAAGGCCTAAGATGAGGTTTATGGATGTGGTGAGAAAGAGCGATGCAGGTGGTTGGTGTGACAGAGCAAGATGCAGAGGACAGGAAGAAATGGAATCAGATGATCTGCTGTGGCGATCCCTAACAGGAGCAGCCGAAAGAAGATGTAATAATCTCAGTAGGCAAGTTGAAGTAAATGTTAATCCTTGTTTCAACGTAGTAATATGAATAAGAAATATTTAAAGTAATCCCAGCATATTTAAAAAGTTACTTGAAAGCCATTCTAGATCCAGAGGATCCTAGTTTAACAAGATAAAATTAATTGAACTCTCCTCTTTACCAGCTATCAATCAAGAGGTACAGGAAAAGCTGCATAAGAGAAAGATGCCTGCAGAAATTAATATAAAATAGTTATTTCTCTTGGATGCAATTAAATGAGATGTAAAATAAATAAAATGCCTCCAATTTACATTAAAACATAAATGCTTAAAATTTAAAAATATTTATTTAACATAGGGAATAGCCTTATCTTATCCTTCTTACTAATGTATCTGCATATACTTTGTGATGTCAGTCATAACACTCACTTATGACTACTAATAAAAGGCCTTACACTATTAAGTTTACACTATTAGTCCAAAATGACAAAAAATACACTGAACCCACAGACATTGCCAACATCCTAGCTGACAGGTTCAGTGCAAACTCCCCCCCCCCCCACCAAAAGGGCAAATATCTATCCCAGCAGAGTGCTGCCCCCCTGACATCTCAGATGCTCCGGTAAGAGCCGCCCTCTCCAAAGCAAAAAACACAGCATCAATGGGACCAGACGGTGTCCCGGGCTGCGTCCTACATGAACTCCAAGAAGAGCTAAACCCAAACATAAAACTACTGTTCAATCTCAGCCTCACTACAGGATATGTGCCCAAAGAGTGGCGTACAGCAACAGTGGTCCCTCTCCATAAAGGTGGTACCTCAACGGATCCTGGAAACTATCGCCCCATAAGCCTGACTAGCTTGGTCTGCAAAGCTATGGAAAGGATCATCATGGACCTCATAAATAAAGATATTGGGGACCTACAGACACTGGATCCTACCCAGTTTGGCTTTGTTAAGGGCAGATCCTGCCTCTTAAACCTGGTTGATTTCTTTGAAACAGTCACCAAGGCGATTGACGAGGGGAAGGTGGTCCACACAGCCTACCTGGACCTCGCAAAAGCCTTCGATACAATACCCCAGTCGAGCATTATAGATAAGCTCACCAGCTTAAATATAAACCCCTATGTCACTAGATGGATTGCAAACTGGCTCAAGGACAGAACCCACATGGTTAGAATTGCTGGAGCCATGTTAGACTCCAAACCAGTTACAAGTGGTGTCCCACAAGGCTCAGTCCTGGGACCTCTCTTGTTCGGTATATATTTCTTGGAGGTACAGGCCAACACGGAAGGACTGTGGCTGACCAAGTTCGCAGATGACTGCAAACTGGGCGCCATAATCGACTCTCCAGCCGACACAAGCATCCTCCAAAAGGGCCTCATAGAAACAGACAACTGGTGCCAGAGCCATGGCCTCAAGCTAAATGCCAAAAAGTGTATAGTCATCCCCTTTGGCAAAAACAATGTGCCCACAAATTACCATATAGGTGGTAATCCATTAAGTACAGAAGAAGTAATTAGGGACCTGGGGACCCAAGTTGATAGCAATCTCTCATTTGACAACCACGTGGCCAAAGTGGTTAGAAAAACATTTTATATAGCCCACCTAATCATGAAGGGATTCACATCTAGATCAGAGGAGGTCATCGTGCCTCTTTACTCATCCCTCATCAGGCCCATAATTGAGTACATTGCCCTTTTTGGGATGTATCTTACCAGACACCTGCAGCAACTGGAAAGACCCCAAAAGTACCTCACCAAGAGGATCAAAGGGCTCCAACAGATGCCATATGCTGCCCAGTTAAAGAAACTCCAGCTCTACTCAGTGGCATACCGCCTGTTCAGAGGCGATCTGTGCCTGACGTATAAAGCCATGTCCAACCCGGAATTAATGGGCATGCTGCACCTCAGAAAATCCAAATCCCATCGAGCTACGCGCTCGAGAGACTTGAACCTCAGCACTGAAATAAATAGGACATGCTGGAAGGACAGATTCATAACCCAGAGGCTCCCATCACTCTGGAATAAAATCCCAGTCCAGGTTAGGCAGAGTCCCTCATTGACTCTCTTCAAGAGGAATCTTGATGAGTGGATGGGAGATCGTAGGTTTACCCCGGGTATCACTTCTGTGTCACTGTTAGACAGAGGCACAGTATACTAACCTCGAAAAAGGGCATAGCAAAATAAATTTAAAATGGGTGGCGAAAGCCAAACACATTCTGGCTAGGCTTATAAATGCCCTAGGGCAGATAGCCTAGTATGAACCTATGAACCTATTAATAAATTGCTTCACCCAGCTACCTGCTGTAATATATCAAACAGGTTAAAGTACTTGATTGCATCAGAAGCTTCTTGTTTATCCATAGATTGTACTCTGACTTTACCCAACTCTTGTACTTCAGCGCATAACACAAAGTTCATTAATAACTTTGAATGATCTCAGCTCTCTCAATCACACATGATCCCTCAGGATTTTTACAAGTGCTTACAGGCAACACCACAAGTGTAGTAGTACATAAACAGGGATGAACCAAATCTTGCCGTCTGTGCAGACTAGCTAGGGTAGCCTGGTATGCTGTGCTTTTCAGCACAGTCTCACTCTGCAGGCATCTTACATGCTCTTGAAACAAAATTGTATGGCAGACAAGCTGAGCAGGACCAGGACAGACCCTTGGAAGTTAAATCTAAGTGTTTTCCAGCAATTGATCTTGGTACGAGGATCACCTCAAATAGATCGTTTCACCTCCACTCACAACAGATAGTTGGCAAAAATCCAGGACTGAATGCAAGAAGGCCTGAAAGACAGATGTCTGTTGTTTTGGACAGAAATTTTCATGTATGCTTTTTCCACCCTTTCCACTAATAAGATTCACTAAGTATTGTGGCGACTCCATTTTGGCTGAGGCAAAAGTGGCTCTCACTTCTCTTGGAAATGGCTAAGGGCAATTACCACAAGCCTTCCCACAGAATGGACCTATTCACACAGAACTAGGGGGGTGTTTAATACATCTTGATCCCAAACAACTGCAACTACCTGCCTGATAAAATATTAATACTATTTTGACACCTATTTTCTCAGGATGTGCAGCAGGTATTAGAGGCAAGAAAATCTGCTACTAGAAAATCAAATATTAGTAAATGGAAAAGATTTACTAACTAGTGCCAAGACAAGAAATGGCACCCTTTCAGGACTAGGTTTTTTTTTTTTTTTTTTTTTGTTTTTGGTACACATTATTTTTGAGAGTTTCTATCTTCTGACCTGCCTTTACTTCTCCATCAAGGTTCATTGGTTGGCCATTTCAGCACATTTGTGCATGGACTCCCTCTTTCAATGCAGTTTCAAGTGAAAATCTTTTAAAAGGGGTGTTGCATAACAAGCCACCTCGAAAACAGATCTTAATTTTGTTTTAGAGAAGCTAACACTGGCTCCATTTGAACCAGCTGGGCTGGCTGACTTGAGGTTCTTAACATGGAAAACAGTATTACTGATTGCTCTGACCTCTGCAATACGATTATGTAAGTTGCAGCTCTTATTTTGAGTTAACCTTTTCTCATTTTCCATAGTATAGGGTTTCCTTGAGAAATAATCCTCCTTCTATACCTAAAATGTCTTGCTGTCTTCTTTCCACAACCTAAAAATGAGGGAGAAATTTTACTGCATACCTAGCATATCCAGAGACAACTTTTGTACTGTCTTGACAGCAAAAAATCTTTTAAAAACACTGATTAGTTATTCATTTCTTATGAAGTTAAGAACAAAGGGTAGTCTGTGTCAAAACAGACCATTTCCAAATGGTTGTCTCATGTTCCTACCTTTTGTTATACCCACCATAACAAGATAATTCCAGATATAAGAAAAAAGAATGAATGTGCCACCTCTTGCTCTCAAATGTTTAAATAACTGAAACACTCTTGTAAACCAGGGGTCATGAGTTCCCCCTGACATCTCAGATGCTCAGGTAAGAGCTGCCCTCTCCAAAGCAAAAAACACAGCATCAATGGGACCAGACGGTGTCCCAGGCTGCATCCTACATGAACTCCAAGAAGAGCTAAACCCAAACATAAAACTACTGTTCAACCTTATCCTTACTACAGGATATGTACCCAACGAGTGGCGTACAGCAACAGTGGTCCCTCTCCACAAAGGTGGTACCTTAATGGATCCTGGAAACTATCGCCCCATAAGCCTGACTAGCTTAGTCTGCAAGGCTATGGAAAGGATCATCATGGACCTCATAAATAAAGATATTGGGGACCTACAGACACTGGATCCTACCCAGTTCAGCTTTGTTAAGGGCAGATCCTGCCTCTTAAACCTGGTTGATTTCTTTGAAACAGTCACCAAGGCCATTGACGAGGGGAAGGTGGTCCACACAGCCTACCTGGACCTCGCAAAAGCCTTTGATACAATACCCCACTCGGGCATTATAGATAAGCTCACCAGCTTAAATATAAACCCCTATGTCACTAGATGGGTTGCAAACTGGCTCAAGGACAGAACCCGCATGGTTAGAATTGCTGGAGCCATGTCAGACTCCAAACCAGTTACAAGTGGCATCCCACAAGGCTCAGTCCTGGGACCTCTCTTGTTCGGTATATATTTCTCGGAGGTACAGGCCAACACGGAAGGACTGTGGCTGACTAAGTTCGCAGATGACTGCAAACTGGGCGCAATAATCGACTCTCCAGCCGACACAAGCATCCTCCAAAAGGGCCTCATAGAAACAGACAACTGGTGCCAGAGCCATGGCCTCAAGGTAAACGCCAAAAAGTGTATAGTCATTCCTTTTGGCAAAAACAAAGTGCCCACAAATTACCACATAGGTGGTAATCCATTAAGTACAGAAGAAGTAATTAGGGACCTGGGGACCCAAGTTGATAGCAATCTCTCATTTGACAACCACGTGGCCAAAGTGGTTAGAAAAACATTTTATATAGCCCACCTAATCATGAAGGGATTCACATCTAGATCAGGGGAAGTCATTGTGCCTCTTTACTCATCCCTCATCAGGCCCATAATTGAGTACAGTACCCCTTTCGGGATGTACCTTACCAGACACCTGCAGCAACTGGAAAGACCCCAAAAGTACCTCACCAAGAGGATCATAGGGCTCAAACAGATGCCATATGCTGCCCGGTTAAAGAAACTCCAGCTCTACTCAGTGGCATACTGCCTGCTCAGAGGCGATCTGTGCCTGACGTATAAAGCCATGTCCAACCCGGAATTAATGGACATGCTGCACCTCAGAAAATCCAAATCCCATCGAGCTACACGCTCGAGCGACTTGAACCTCAGCACTGAAATAAATAGGACATGCTGGAGGGACAGATTCATAATCCAGAGGCTCCCTTCACTCTGGAATAAAATCCCAGTCCAGGTTAGGCAGAATCCCTCATTGACTCTCTTCAAGAGGAATCTTGATGAGTGGATGGGAGATCGTAGGTTTACCCCGGGTATCACTTCTGTGTCACTGTTAGACAGAGGCACAGTATACTAACCTCGAAAAAGGGCATAGCAAAATTAATTTAAAATGGGTGGCGAAAGCCAAACACACTCTGGCTAGGCTTATAAATGCCCTAGGGCAGATAGCCTAGTATGAACCTATGAACCTACGAACCTATGAACTCTGTACAAACTGCAGTTTAGGTGGAAGCTTGGTAACTCCTTAAGAACTGTTGAGCTGTTATAAACAGCAGTTTAAATTGAAGCTTGCTAAAACTGTTGAGCTGCTAACAGCAGCTGAAACACTCTTGATACAAACAGCAGTTGGAGTGGAAGTTTGCTGGCTCTTACAAGAACTGTTGGACTGGTAAGAACAGCTGAAGCACTCTTGATGCAAACAGCGATCTAAGTAGGAGCTTCCCAGTTCTAATCAGACTGTTAAAACTCTTTATTATATAAAACAAATAAAACAGTAAAATACAGGATAAGCACTTTTGGTTATGCTTAACCTTCTTCAGATCCTGTTAGAAGTAAGAAAAACTTCCTTTTTATATACAAAGCAGTTGCCACTCCCATTCCGAAGACATCATTTCTTAAAGTGAAAGCTTAGATTGTATTTACTTTTTATTTTTCAGGACTCGCTCTTAGTATAGGTTTTAGGGGTACTACCCCATTCAGTCCTGGGGGATGATCTGCTCTCAGATCCATAATACACCTTGCTTCTTCAACTTCCATTTTATTCATTAGGTCACCACCTCATATACTTTGTTTGATAAAGCCATAAATCTGAAAGAATGGTTCTCAAATCTAGAGATATGTTGATAGAGAGAATTAGTTTCTACCTTATTATTTATATCACAAAGGTGGCAAAGAATACATTCCTTGAATTTTATGTTTGTTTTACCTATGTAATAAGCTGTGCAGATTATAGGTTGCAACTTATAGCTAGGTTTCTGCTATTGCAATTCACTAGCCCTTGGAAAGTATATATCTTATTTGTTACAGGATGTATAAATGTATCTTGTGTGTTAATCCAAGCATATGCTTTACAGAAACCACATTTGCCTGTACCTGTGTTGCACCTTGTAGGGATCAGCCTTAGTGATATAATTTCTCATCTCTATTCCATCTTTTCGGCATAAAAGCCTTTTTAGATTATTTTTGTTCTTAAATGCAAAGCTGGGTTTTTCTCCTACCAGTTTTTTTAATTCTAGTATCTGAAGTTAAAATCGGCCAATATTTCCTAATAGTGCCACATATCGCTGCATTGCCTGTGCTATATGTGATCGTACACCTTACTGTGTTCTTTGGAGCAGCTTTCTTTATTCTGCTTCATCTCTTGGTCTCTCCTCTTAGAATAATGAAGTCTACCTTTATGTTCACTTATTCTCAATATTTGCTCTTTGCCTCTAGTAGTCATTTTTTTCTTTATACCCTCTTTCCATAAAGTTATTCAACAGTTTCTCATGTTCCATCAAATAAATGTCTTCATTTGTACAAAGTTTGGATGCTCGTACTGCTTGATTGTCCACTTTATTGTGGAAGATATGTCTGGGATGCATACTTGAGTAGTGTAGCATAAGATTACGCCACATAGGTTTTCTGTATATCATTGTTTCAATTCCTTTTAAAGGATCTAAACTCAATTTCACATCCAAAAATTCTATTTCATGATGTGAGTTTTTAACTTGGAATTTCAGGAAGGTAGTTGTCATGCTCAAAAAAATTGATGAAATTGTTAAGTGAAGTTTCACTTCCTTCCCATGCAATAAATATATCATCCACAAATCTACTGTACATTAGTAGTTTGTTGGTCCAAGTATTTCTGGTGTCATCCAACCATTCCTTTTCCCATTGGGCAAGTACCAGATTGGCATAGCTATTAGCACAGGGGATCCCCATTGCTACCCCCATCTCTGCCAGTAATAAGTATTGTCATAAGTAAACACATTGTTTTCCAGTACCAATTCTAGTAAACTGAAAATGAATGGGGTGTTAGATAGAAATGGACTAGCAAATTTCCGAATGGATTCTATGCCAAACTCTCAAACTGGTATGCACGTAAGTAAATTATTTACAGTCAAAGTTACCAAAAGCAAGTCTTCAAGCGAGCATCTATTTTCCATGCTTCCATGTAGATTTTGCAAGAAGTCTGATGAGTCTTTTATAACAGTGTTTGCTCTGCTCAATAGCATCTTTATTTAATTCTCCAGATAGATGGATAGTGGCTCTGTGACCCAGCCTCTTCCTGCTACTATCGGACGCATCGGTGGTTCAAGGCAGTCTTTGTATATTTTAAGCAGTCCACTAATTACTAGGACAGTTGGGTGAGAGACTTCAAAAAAATTCATATAGCGCCTTAGTTATCATCCTGTTCATTAGCCTTTCATATAGGCTATCTTTTACATTATTTATCAATACGTTTTTGCTTAGTACGAAGTATGTTTCTTTTTTGCTGAGTAGTTTAGTCGTATAGTTATTGGAGCTCATTACTACAGTAGCTCCACCTTTATCTGCTGGTCTTACCACAATATCTGTTCGCTGCCTCAGTTCATTTAACCCTTGGAACTCCTTTTTGGTCAAGTTACGGTATTGCTTAGAGTTATTCCCTTGCCTGTTTTCATATATCTCTTGTTCATAAAGTCGAATGAACATTTCCACTGAAGGACGAATAGCAGGAACAAAGCTACTCGTTTTTTTATATATACTTGTCTTGACATCTTCATCGCCATCTTTACTACCAAATATATGCTTCAAAGTAACATTTCGACCAAAACACTTCAAGTCCGTTACTATTTCATTTATTTATTTTTATTTTATTTAACATTTGTTGACCGGGCTAGTCTAACTGGATATATGTCCATTTTCAGTAGAGGCCCGGGGAGAAAAGCTCCAAAAGAACAGACAATTTAAAACAAATCAAAGGACAAGAAGAAATACATGATAGTTTACAAATGTTAACAATACAGCTAAACTAAAAGGAAAACCTCATTCTAAAAAAAAATTTTTTTTTTTAAGAGTGTGCAAGGAAATAGGGAGGAGAGTAGTAGTGGAACAAAAAGACAAAAGGAAAGAGGAGAGAGAAATACAGAGAGGTTTGGTAAAAGTAGGGTAAGGAGAAGTAAAATCTAATATGAGAAGCAAGGAGAAGGTAGTTCAAAGTAACATGCTAAGTGGCCTAAGGAATGAGAAGAGAGTAGGGAGGATAAGCATAGGAAGAGAGAATGTAGTGTTGTAAAGGAGGAGAGATTTTAGTCAGGGTTGCTGCATGGACAGAGCCAGTGCTTAGTAAGATGAAGTCTGAGTTTCTTTTTGAAGAGTGAGGAAGAGGAGATCATAGTGAGGTCCTTAGGAAGAAGGTTCCAGCTTTTCCCCACTGTATAGGAGAAAAGTGAGTCACCTGCTTTATTATTAGATTTATGTGTGGATACTAAAAGTTTGTGTGAAGAGCGAAGGTTAGAAAGATTTTTAGTGTAGTGGTGATTGTGTAGAGGGTATGAAACTTAGACCTTTCTCAAGCACACTTAATTGCTCCTCACTTAGCAGTAACCCAGAAATATTTACTACGAGTGAGACTGTGGTTATCTAATTCACTTTCCTTATTTTCCTCTCTCTGCTTGCCGATCTTGGGCTCTGGAATGTTTTTGTCTGTAATAAAAAAAGGAAGCTGTTGCATGAGGGGTACATGTGTTGATCCTTTTTTAGGGATTGTTCCAGTCATATTATCAGAAATCAAAGGCATTATTGTTTCTCCTACTTCAGTCATAGGATCATCTTTCTGTGTTTGTACCACACTTTCACCTTTTTCTTGATGAACTATATAACTATTCTTCTGTTTCTTTGCCACTGTATCATATGCCTTATTAGCATGAACATCAACCTGCACTGCTAGTCCTCGTATATTTTCCCCTGTTTTTATTATTATTATTAACAGCTCAACAGTTTTAGATCAGGAGTGTTTCGGCTGCTAACAGCTCAACAGTTTTAACAAGCTTCAATTTAATCTGCTGTTTGTAACAGCTCAACAGTTCTTGTAAGAGTTGCCAAGCTTCCACCCAAACTACAGTTTGTACTTTAAATATTTGAGAGCAAGAAATGGCATGTTCATTCTTTTTTCTTACACATTTTATATTTGAACGGCCTTTAGTGGTGTGATTTGCTATTTGTGCATAATTCCAGGTATGGTCAAGGATCATTCTGCCAGATCTTTGCTTCCATCTGTGGCTTTTTTTTCTTTGTTTAGAATGGGCTGGATTCTAGAAGTATTCTAGATGCCGCAGCTTGGTCCTTTCTGCATCCCTTTACAAAGCACTCCAAGATAGCTTCCTCCTCTTATACTCCAGTGGCTCTTGCATCCTCAGCCTTTCTCTTTCCAGTCAGCCTAAGCTATGGTAATCTATCCATGTAGCTAAGACACTGATCGTAATGATTATGAACATAGTACACTTGTGTAAGTAAGCCTGTCATTACAGTAAACATTCAAGCAACCACTCCCTCCATTTTTGCATGTTTTTGTTCCCAGGGCGTGTGTGTGTATTTTCCCTGCCATAGCATTCACCTCTTCAGGATTCTCCCACTTTCAGTTGGCAGGAAAGCTTTGAAGGGCTTGGCACCCAAGCCACTCTTTCTCTTCACCTCAGGTCAAGCTAACTGATGATTTGGATCTGTGAAAAATGCCCTTGAAGCTTTGGAAGCTGGTTGGCTTTCAGGATATAACCCATGTAGCTACAGCTACTGCAGCAGTGATCATCCAACTGTCTACTGTTATCGTCAGTTTACTTATACGACTGTACTTTTCCCTTCTCATGAAAATGGCCAAGAGCAGTTACCATAAACTTCCTACAGAATGGCCTTACTCACACTGGGCCAGAGATCTTTGATTCATCCCAACCTACAGTCCCTGTTCATGTTTTCATAGATGAAAGTATCTTGATCCCCTCAGGCATCTTTTTTTCTGAGGATGTGCAGTGAGTATTAAAGGTATCTAAGAAATCTGCTGCTAGAAATTCCTGTTTGGGCAAATAGAAAAGTTTTTTCTAGGTGACACCATAAGAAGAATCCAAGACCTTTTAAGACTGAAACTCCTTTGGTTCTGTAGTACCTGTATAAATTCCTCAAATTGGGCATTTCCCTTCAAGATTATTTTTTTGGCCATTTCTGTTTGAAGCTATTTTTGAAAGTTTTTTTTTTTGTTTGTTTTTTATACACACTTGTCCACTTTGAAAACAGGTGGTTCCTACTTGGGATCTGAACTTTGTATTAGAAAAACTTATCCTTTTATCTTTTGAAGCAGCTCATCAGGTTTATTGTTTTTTTTTCTTTAATGTAGTTTATTTTTTTTTAATGTAGAAAGCAGTTTTACTTACTGCTTTGATGTCAGCTAGGAGAAGTGTGAGTTGCAAGTTCTAATGGTAATACAACTTTACATTTTATAAGAACAGGGCTACTTTAAGAACGAACTGCTCCTTCATGTCAACGATAATGTTAAATTTTACTTTAAACCACTTTATTCTTCCCTGTATTCTTTTCTGAACAAAAATAAATGGGAGAGAATAAGTAGTTTGGACATCCACAGGCAACTTGGATGCTACATTAGCAGGGCAAAAGATGCAAGAAGATTGAACAGCCAGTGCCTACACAGGAATTTTCAAACTGTTATTCTGTGACATCCAATTTTGCTATTCTCACCATGGAAAGTCCCTTACTTTTAAAGTAAAAGCTCACTATTCCTGGGCTGTGACAACTACTAGAGCATTTTGGAAAGGGTGAACTCTAGTTGAAGTCTGGAGACAGCACCTTGGTCATCTGTGCACAACTTCACTAAATGTTATAAAATTGATTCCTTCTAGTACTAACAACCCCCCATTTCTGCCCTTTTTGGGCCTCATACTGGTTAATATCCATATATCTTATCTTTTACTGTTTTCTGCTTTTTCCCTCTTAGCATGTAAGTATTCATTTTAGGACTTAAAAGCCTTCTTTTTTGTGAGGCAGCAAAGTTCTGAATTTTAGCACCTGTATGTCTGTCTTCATAACAGCATGTCCTCATGCTTACATGGATGTACCGTACGCATAGACAGCTCCCAAAAACTTTTGATACTGGTGGGAGATCCCATCCTTGGCAGAGTACATCACATATACCCCCTGCAGTAGTGATCTATTCAAACATCTACTGTTATGGTAAGCTTACTTTACACAGTTATAGTTTTAGGAAGGTAAGCAGCTGCCCTTTGTGGAGTCCTTGAAAGAGTATGAGAGCACTTGTGAAGGATGTATAGAAAGTAATGGCATTGATATTAGTAGACATCATATTCCAAACCCCAGATACAAATTTGGAGAATGCTGTTTCCAAAACAACGAAAGAAGATGGTGAATAATGTGTGACCTTTTTGAGGTTTGTAATTTAATGGGATAGGAGGAAGTAGAGTCTGTAATTTTGTAGCTAGTGCAAGACAGAAGTTGAACAGAAGCTTGTAGACAGTGGAAAAGTGATGAGGAGGATGGTAGTGGAGTGGAGGTCTGATAAAAGTAATGAACTGGCAGATTGTTCAAAACCTGTGAAGTTAATAAAGGTGTTTAAAAAGTCATGTGTAGTTATAGAAAAGAAAAAAAAAACATTGTAAACATTTTCATTAGCTTCATGAATTATACACATATGTTTTATTTATTTATTTATTTTTTGCATTTGTTTGCTGCGGTAGTATGTTCACAACTGACCATTTGCAGGTACTGCCTAGGTACCTTTCTTTCACTAGTCGCGCTCTTCAGCATTCCAAAGCAAATATCGATCCACAGTGGTTGGCGCAGAGTGATGATAATTCAACCAGCTCAATTAAATAAATCCACCACTTCTTGGAAATGCAAGTAAACATAATTTAATAAGTTAACCACTTTCATCTATATCACTTGTAGACTTTATTAGAATTACTTAGTAAATCAAATAACCAGTTTAAATGAACTTTACTTAAAATCACATGACTTTGTTTTAATGAATAAAAATCATCTCTCTCAACTCTGCTTCATTCTTAAAAAGCTGCTAATAGAAATAGTCATTGATACCTGGAGGAGTATCTGCTTCCAATAAATGCTGCCAGTACAGTTCCCTATGTATGGAATAATTGCCCTGACCTCCACCCCTTGTATTCTTAACACTTTTTCCATTATAAAAAATACAAATTTATTAAAACTTCCTGACACTCTCCAATTTGGTTAGCCAAAGCATTGCTATCATCATTTTTTAATGCAATAAATATTTTGGTACTTGCATATTATCGCAACCACAGTGTGTATGCATTCACAACAATCTCTGCATTCTTAGATTATGTAAACCAGGGTCTCTCTGTTTCATACTGTTATCTCTGTTTCCCGTAGTGTTTTAATCAACTTTTCTTCTTCTTAGGGTGTGACAAGTTATCGTCATAATCGCATTGAAAGCTTAAGTAGAGGAACTGCATGGATTTTTTTTTTAAAGTAGTATCGCAACCACACTTAACACATTATTGGTTGGCTGTTATGCAACCGCACTTTACTATGCTTTCACAGTTGACTACGAATGGGTAAATTATTTAAGTGAAAAAAAATTTGCTTCATTTAGGAACGGGATTTTCGATACAGAACTATGGCATTAAAAGAAAAACGGCACACAAGTTTAAACATTTGTAAAATCCTTTTAACATTCTCTGTCCCTGTCCTTTTAATGTATGTCCCTTTTTTTTACATAACATTTCCCATCACTCTCATTACGGTTTACCCTACCCCCAGTAAACAAACTACCATTTCTACGTTGCTTGCCTTCCCAGTGAAACACAAAGCCAAGCCATTTGTACTGGAATGACAGACATTTCATCACTCATTCACAAGGAACATCTCCAGGCTTCTGTAACATCTGAAAAACAAAAAGTTAGGATGTCTTGTACAGCTAACTGTACCTTAGAGCAAAGTGCAAAGCTATAACTTGGACTCCACAAGCAATAGTGAGTGTTTTTTTTTTATTGTACATTCTTTCTTTCTAAATGTTGACAAGCTGTAATTGATCACTGCTCGTATTGCAACCCCACATTCTCACACACTTTCACAGCAGCACAATGTTTTCAGTTAAGAACGGAATGTTGCCAAGAATGCTGTCAATAATACAGACCTACTGTGGTTGCGATAATACGCAAGTACCAATATTTTGATAAATTCTACCTTTAAATTTATTTTTCATCGTACCAATATGAAACGCTAGACAGGATAAACAAACAGCAATGTATATCATACCCAAGGTATTGCAATAATAATTGGTGTCATTATCATCACAAATTTACCTGTGTGTCTGTACCTGTAGTACTTGCAAGCACCAAACATGTGCAAACCTAATTGTCATTGTGGTTATTGCTTTCATGTTTGTTTCTTCTAAGAATATTTTTACTTTTGCCTCCCTTATTAGAAATACGTTTAGCTGTAAATCTGATTTTATCTAGTACACATTTTTAACTTTGAAATACATTTGTGTCTTTTTATAGTCTGTGTCTGAATATTATCAGTGCAGATAGCAAGCACATAGCATACCGATAAACATTAACATCCTGCTTATTTCTGTGTAAGCGTGTTTTTTTTTTTAATGGAAGCCAAATAATCCATTTTTTGTATGTATTTCACTAATGTCATTGTCTAATAAATAATTGGCATACCTTCCGTTCAAAAATAATATTTCGTGACCCTCATGTCATCCTTAATACTTGTTCCCAAACCAAAACCTCTGCAAGGATGGCAGGTGCACAGGCTCAAAAAGCAATGTCAAAAAACAAAATAGCCAGCACTCAACTGGAGCAAATATCTTATTTTAATGTACAAAAAGAGTCCAGTTTAGGCCCACAGGCCTTTTCAATGTAAAACACATCAGTACATTCCCCATCTTATATATCATTGCATAATAAGATAATTATATCTCATTAAACAATTATTAGAAATGTTCATTAAGACCAGGTGGAAACAATCCCCCCAATTTTACTATCCAAGACTTTTCTTTTTTGTTCAAAACATTATGCCGACCACTTTTCATTGATCTATGTCCCAACACCTTATCAATAATAATGAATTTAAACATTGCTGTCTTGTGTATAATAGTGTGTTTATATAAGGCATTAACCAAATACTTATTTATAATGCTGCTTAGATGTTCTGAAGTTCGTAATTTTAGTGGTCTAGAAGTTTGACCTACATAAAAGGCTGTGCAAGAGCAAATAGCCAGATATATAGCCCAATCACTATTACAATTGCCAAACATTCTGATGGAAAAAACCCTAGATGTATTTTTGCTTGAAAATGCCTTTGTTGAACATATAAATTTACAAAAAGAGCAGTGGCCACAGGGGTAACAACCCACCACTTGTGTGCCATCTGTAGTAGTTTGTACAGAATTTATAGAGGGTAAAAATGTTTATAATGGCTAAAGTAACTACTTAAAGTTTACCCTTATCGAAAAGAAAATGAGCATATCTGGCCTAACAACTCACCCAACCTATCATCTGTTAATAGAATGTCCCAGTGTTGTATCGTATCTAAAAAGCTATGAGTGTTCCTACCATAAGTGGTAGTGAATCTTATTTTGTTGCAAGAGCAAGGGCCACTATCTTTGTATTTCAAAAGCGCTCTTCTTGAATCTGATTGTACTTCCATACTACTCTGCCTAACCTGTGCCAATGAATAGCCTTGTTCAACAGTGCGACCTATAAGGTCAATCTGCATGTCCTCCCTGTGGTCGCGTGGGTTTCCTCCAGGTGCTCCAGTTTCCTCCCACATCCTAAAGACATGCTGCAGGTGGATTGGTCACTCCAAAATTGGCCCTAGGTGTGAGTGCGTGTGTGTGTGTGTGCCTTCTGTGGAAGGTTGGGCGCCGGGCTGGCAACTCGACACTGTAAAATTCCACTGCCAGTCATGAGCGGACAGGTGATCCGCTGTGGCGATCCCTAACCGGGAAAAGCTGAAAGAAGAAGAAGATATATTCTTCAATA
The DNA here is from genome assembly GCF_019279795.1 of Protopterus annectens. Taxonomy (NCBI): domain Eukaryota; kingdom Metazoa; phylum Chordata; order Ceratodontiformes; family Protopteridae; genus Protopterus; species Protopterus annectens. The sequence continues at coordinate 389,287,502 of NC_056740.1, read as the reverse complement.
TTGGAACATATTCTATTTATTCTCATAAACTGTGTTTAAGGTGTATTTGCCGTAATATGTTTAGGATGACAACTGGATGCGTGGAGTAGAGTGTTAGAATGGTGGTGTTTTCTGTATAATGTACTAGACAAAGTGCTATCAGATTGTTTAGACACTTTAGCATCTAAGAAGAAAATAAATGTAGCATCATAATTTACTGTAAACCTAATGCCCCACTTGTTTTCATTCAAATATTGAACGAATTCCTGTAAATATACATCTGACTTCCACACCATCCAGCAGTCATCCAAAAATCTAGGCCAGATATCAATTTCACCAAGAAAAATGTTATGATGTATATCATATATTATCATCTGTTCCAAATACCCCATAAAGAGGTCAGCATAGATGGGTGCAAATGCAAACGGATGCACCCATCGCTGTGCCCCTCAATTGCAAAAAACATTTGGTATTGAAGAAAAAAACATTTTTAGATAACACATGTTCCATTAAGTGTAACAGAAAAGTATTGAAACCCAGGTTTAAACAATACTATAAAGCACACAAACCAGCCCAATGAGGAATACTAGTATATAAAGACGTAACGTCTAAAGTACATAGTAACCAATTAGGCACTATTTGGGCATCAGAAGTAATATTCAAAAATTCAGTAGTATCTTTTATCCTAGCTCTCACTCCTGATAACAGCGGCTTTAAGTAAACAGTCAAATAGGCAGACAAAGTTTCCGTCAGAGAGCCCTTACCAGACACAATTGGTCTACCCGGTGGTTGCTGCATGTCCTTATGGATTTTAGGGAGAAGGTAAAAATATTGGGAAGACGGATTTTTAACCTTCAGATGGAACATTGTACGTTTATCAATAATCCCCCCACTAACAGCAGACTCAAGAAACATATTTTCTTTTTTGAAATCAGAAGTGGGGATCATAAGGCATGCATGCATAGAATCTATTATCTTGAAGCTGTTTGTTAGCTTCGGTAACATTTAAAGATTTATCCATAATCGCAGTTGCTCCACCTTTATCAGCTCGAACTATAACTATATTTTTGTTATTTTTCAGCTGTCAAAGCATTCCTTTCTCCACTAGATAAATTAGAGGGAGATGCATATGGTTGACTATTTTGCCCAAAATGTAACTCCTTAAGTACACATTTCTGAACTACTACTACATTCTTATTCATAGGTGGAATGAATGTTGATTTATTAAATTTAAAGCCACTATTTCCAGTAACAGATTCCCCATTCTGAAAATATAGTTTCAAATTAAGCAGTCTGCAAAAAAGCATATAAATCTTCCACAAAGACATCCTCAGGGACAAAAAACCCTGGAATAAAATTGAGGCCCTTACTCGGCAACAAGCTTTCAGATTCAGACAAAACCACTGAAGCGATGTTAACCACATTACTGGAAGACACTATCTGGGTTTCAGGAAGTTCAGCATGGCTTCCAGAGATCCATCGATCCCTATTCTTAGACTTATGTTTTCTACCCCCCCCTCCTCCTTTTCCTAAAGGTAAAGGGGCCATGTCAGAATTCAATAACAAATTATCCTGCATTCCCATACATGACGTTTTGGTAGCTGGTGGCATTTGCTGTCAATCTACCTCTGTATATGTATATGATGAGTCTTCTCCTGAAGTCTCACTCATAGATTTAATCAAAATAGACCTTTCTTTTTCTTTTTTGCCCAGTAAACATAAATTCCTTCTGAGCAAATCTGACATTCTTACTTTGTTTACCATTTTTAGTAAACTCAAAGGGCTTGCCTAATTGGTAGTCCCTTGAGTCTCTATTGAATTTGCCCATCTTTCTTTCTCTTAAAACTTTGTTAAAAAAGAAGTAATTCTTCTCTCAACTTATTGAAACATTTTTTTATAAATAGCAGAACCCTCAAAAGATTTAACTTTCTTACAAATTTGAGCAACTTCCGGTATATGTGAATCTATTTTTGTTCATAAAAATCATGTAAGGTTTTTTACAAACTGTAAAGTAGTTTTTTGTTGAAAATCTGCCCAAGATGACAATAACGTATCATCTGCTTGACTAACTAAAGGTTTAATACGGACTCTTAGGCCCCTGGGAGTAATCCCTTTATCTAAATAGGCCTTAAAGAGTCTTAAATGTCACACAAAAGATCTCAAATGTTTCGTGTGTCTGATAAGCTGGTCAAACAAAGACATGCAAGTTTGGTCTGAATTATTAGCTGTCTGACTATTCATCACATTTGTATTCCCCATCCCAAAAACCTGGATGTCTTCCTTATCCACTGACAGCCCCTTTAGAATAGCCGTTAGATCCATGCTTACAAAACTAACTTGTATATTGACTGAGTCAAACATTCACAATTCACTATGCATAAATAAAAATGCTGTTATACTCACATATAGGTCCTATCAACCAAATCCAGATACTAATGTAGTTCCTGTTTAAAACAACAGAGCATATATACTGAATTTTCATTTACTTTCTTATGCAGTCAACATGTCTTATATCAACTAATGTTGATAATGCACATATTTATCAAAGCTTTTGTCCCAAAAAGGATTGTACGTATAACAAATGGCTTCCTGAATTTTTCAGAAGCATTCATTGTTTCAGAAAAACATTTAAAGTTCATGTCCATATATTCAAAAAGTCTGTTGAGCTTTAATTTAAAGCTGACAGGATGGTATTCACCTATTTCATTAACTCGTTCACAATTTCTGAAGAACCAATGGTATTCATCTGTACTGGCTTTCCAAATATGACCAACAGTTTTAAAGAAAATATAGTTCATGGTGCAAATGTCATCCTTAATACTTGTCCATCCAACACCAGTCTGGAAAGCCTGACAGATTAGCTTTTCACATTACCTGATCTTCCACGGATGTATATAGAGTAAAATAAAGATGAATTACTATAAGTAGACTTCCTAAATATGTTGGACTCAGATCCCCAATCATTAATAATTTTTGTAGTAATAATATCTAAATAATAGTATCCTGTTCACATGTATATTTAAAAGTAAGAAAAGCATTAGAATTGTCTAAAAAAATGGAAAAAAAATCTTTCTAATGTGTTAGTGTCACTGATCCATCTGAGAAACATATCATCTAGGAATCTTGCATGTAAAGAAACATATTTGAATAAATCACACTCAAAAATAATGTACTTTTCCCAATAGCATAGAACCAAATTTGCAAAAATGGGGGCTGCTGAGGCCCCCATATCTACACCTGATTTTTGATGAAAAATTCCACCTTAAATATGAAGAAATTATTTTAAGAATGAGCTCCATGAATTCACAAAGTTGATCAACATCTTTATGTAACAAGTACCCTGTATCTTAAATGAAATCCCTGAACCATTGTAGACCTAAGTCTTGTATACAAGTGTTTTAATGCCTTCTGTAATCGACAAGGCCTTTTTGCATTTGTTGAATCTAAATTGATCCAGTAGACTCCACAAGTCAAGTAATACATATGGAAAATAGTCCAAAAAACATTCTAACTTGTAGTCTGTAAACATAGTCGCAGATCTAGTTAATCGTATGGGGGATCCAGCTAGTTTTTATGTATTTTTGGTATACCAAATGTACCATCACCCTTGAATCATGAGCACTAAAGTAACTGTGTATATGTCTTGCTATTGCTTGAACATCAGAAGCAAAAGTAGGGGCAGTCGGTTTTCTCAACTGTAAATTCTTTACTGTAAATGTTGCATGTTTTAGTTTTCTTCACACTTTTGTTGAACGAGACACTCAAGTTAGACTTGTTGCACACTTATAGAATATTCATTTAAGGTCTTTGAAGGGACAACTGATGCAGATCCTTGAGCTGACATATTCCACCCTTCTGATTTTTGTCATTATTTTTAGAACATGTCAAGCCATTCAGTTATATGTTATCAAATCCTAACTGGACACAATTTCAGAATGCTTTTGGGGCATCTAAAAACTTATCTTTGTCCTCTCCAGCTGGAGTTGATAACTTTCTTAAAGAATATTTTTGCACTAGTCATGTTCACCTTTCTCTTCTGCCCACAGTCATCTGGAAGTCTGACTCTATTCTGCTCTCTCAAGAGTTGTTTTTTTTAGGGAACTATGTTTCATCCACTTTAAGTCCATTAACATCTTTAAAAAAATGGGGAAAAAAGATAAGTATGAAACATATACATTCTTTTTGAGTGTATATGTTTGGTACTTAAGTAAACCTTTTAAGGAAAAAGATATCTAAAACTGCTGATGTAAAGAGTCTGGTAGATGATAAACAGTTTATGATAAATTTGTAGTACAGGCATTAAAGGATCTCAGATAACGTTGAAATACAGGTGATTGAGTTAAGGTTTTATTCTATGAAGAAGTCCTTAGGTTTACTCTGTGCCTTGCCTGACAAAGTTTAGTGTTCCAAAACTTATATCCACCTTTGTTTTGCCAAAGGTACACATCCTATGTTGCCTGTCTCTCACTCACATTTTGTCAGTTTTCATTTTTGCTGGTGTTAAATTTTTCTGTTTCAGATAAGTAGTTGGTGTCTGCTTATTCAAAACCAACGTACCTGTGCTACCTTGTCACTTTTTTAGTATTGTTTTTCCCTGCTGTCTGCCACCCATCATTCCTTCTGTGATTACTGCATTAGATATCTTTCCTTGATCACTGTTGCAGTATTGATTACGTGTGAAGTACTACCAAGGATTTCATATATCTGGACGAGAATTCCAAACCTTGGGTGCCTTTCTGTCATGACTTCCATCCAGTGTATGACCCAAAAGCAATAATGCAATGTGGTATATAAGGAATGTACAGACATGAAAATCCACTGAACTTTTCTTACCATGAGCCCAAACAGTGAGACTTCGCTTTTGCTTCAGCCTGTCAGTCTTATGGCCTGTGCCATTTTCTGTTTGTGGCCAGATAAGTAGCCCTTTTGGAGAAACTTCCTCTTAGCTTCATTTTTTGACTAAGAAGTCATTTTAACTAGGAGAAAATGTGACAGTGGGAGGCAGATACCTTAAAGTTAAATACTAAATGTTTATTCTGCTTAAAGAATTCACTTATTTTTCCCTCAAAATGTATCTAGAAATCAAGAGATTCATGGAGCATGTTCGGGGAAGGATGGCCTTCAAGTCTTCCTAGATGGACATCCCTCTGCAGCCAAGAAAGAAGCCTAAGTCCAAAGTGTCTGTTGTCTAGTTGGATCCAGATGTCTCTGCTGTGGTGCTTGATGATCCTCAAACAGCCCTTTGTATTATCTGCTGTTCCCACTGTCAAGACCCTATTGGAGGCTGATAAGACCCTATGACAGGGGAACCACGGCTTATCATTTTTGAGGGACCCAACATCATGCATCAAATTTTGGTCTGCAAAGAATTTTCTGCTACCCTTAAGGTACATCAGAGATCTAATCTGCATTATGTCCATGCTGATGATCCCAAGAAAAAGAAGGCAGAAATCTAAACATACCTCACCCTCTGCTCCTTCTGTTCCTGCAGATCTACAGAATGAGTGATATGACTTTTCTGAAGGGCTTAAGGGTTGCCGCATAGCTGGTAAAAGGAGCTGAGATATAGTATGCCTGCTTTGGTTAGTCTTTTTCCAGGGATTTTCTCAGGTAAAGAAACAAAACAAAAATGAACTTGCTCTCTATCTGTTTCATTGGATGGAAAGATTTGCTAGGGAATTCACTTCTGCTTTTACTTTACCTACTACCTCTTCAGAAAAGAGTTCCTTTACGTTTGGATTTTTATCTTCAGTCAGATCAACAGGGATTGGAGGGAGAATGTTGTGCTTTGGAATTTTTTTCTCATCATGAAGATTTCTGATTTCCCTCAAGAAGATTTTTTTTTCTGAAACTTTATCTAAGATGAAAGATGTTTTTCAGTAGTCTCATATTGAAATTCATATTGCCCAGCAAATATGTTTATTTGTTACAGCTGGATGTTCCTAAGTCTGCAGTTTTTCCTCCTGTTTTGTCTGCTTTAGAGGATGTTCTTCCCAAAGCATATAGTTTACCTGATAGACCCGCCCCTAGGAAGTCACTGTGTTACCTTTTATAACCTGTCAAGTACTCATTTTCTAATCCTAAAACAGACTCTGCAGTAATTTCCCTGTCCTAAATTGCTTCAGCTAGACAAAAGGCTAATCATAATCCGATTCATTCTGACAAGGGTGAGAAGACTTTTGACAAATTTGGAAAAAAATTCTTCCAAATTAACATTGAGCTTTGAAATGTCAGGCTCACTTATTGTTTTTACATCTGTTTTTTGAAAACATTAAAGTTAACAGTTAACCTTTCCTCTTCTGGGTGAAAACATATTTGAATACCTCTTCACTGTCTGTTTCTCATGTAATCAAACATGCCTTAAAGTGCTTATATGATGCTGCTGCTTCTGGGTCAGTTGTGAGAAGTTTTGTTTGGCCGCCACCTCAAAATTGTCTTGAAAATATTAAAACTGAGATTTTAAATTTTCCCTTGGGCAAGAAAGGTTTGCACCACAGGTGTGATGTTTGCTCTGAGTGTGTTGATAGAGAAGTACAGAAGGTCAGAAGGAGTTGCATTGTGTCTTTGTGGACTTAGGGAAAGCATATGACAGGGTACCTAGAGAGGAGTTGTGTTATTGTATGAGCAAGTCAGGAGTGTCAAAGAAGTATGTAAGAGTGGTACAGGATATGTACGAGGGTAGTGTGACAGTGGTGAGGTCTGCAGTGGGAGTGACAGATGCGTTTAAGGTGGAGGTGGGATTACATCAAGGATCAGCTCTGAACCCTTTCTTATTTGCAATGTTGATGGACAGGTTGACAGACGAGATCAGACAGGAGTCCCCGTGGACTATGATGTTTGTAGATGACATTGTGATCTGTAGTGAGAGTAGGGAACAGGTGGAGGAGACCCTGGAGAGGCAGAGATATGCTCTAGAGAGAAGAGGAATGAAGGTCAGCAGGACTAAGACAGAATACATGTCTGTGAATGAGAGGGAGGATAGAGGAATGGTGAGAATGCAGAGAGTTGAGGTGCGAAGGTGGATGAGCTTAAATACTTGGGATCAACAGTTCAGAGTAATGGTGAGTGTGGAAGAGAGGTGAAGAAGAGTGTGTACAGGCAGGATGGAGTGGGTGGAGAAGAGTGTCAGGAGTGATTTGTGACAGACTAGTACCAGTAAGAGTGAAAGGGAAGGTCTACAAGAGGGTAGTGAGACCAGCTATGTTATATGAGTTGGAGACGGTGGCATTGACAAAAAGGCAGGAGTCAGAGCTGGATGTGGCAGAGTTAAAGATGTTAAGATTTGCACTGGGTATGACGAGGGTGGACAGGATTAGGAATAAGTATATTAGTGGGTCAGCCCAGGTTGGAAGGTTTGGAGACGAAGCCAGAGAGGCAAGATTACGATGGTTTGGAGATGTGCTGAGGAGGGATGCAGCGTATATTGGGAAAAAGATGCTAAGGATGAAGCTGCCAGGAAACTGGAAAAGAGGAAGGCCTAAGATAAGGGGGGAGTTGGTTGGTGTGACAGAGCAAGATGCAGAGGACAGGAAGAAATGGAAACAGATGATCCGCTGTGGCGACCCGTAATGGGAGCAGCCAAAAGAAGAAGAAGACAATAGAAGTTTGATTTGGCCCCTCTACTGCTGAGGTGGTTAAGAGATTTTATGAGAGGGGCAAATTGATTCAAAGGGTGACCCAGATCATCTTACTTTCCCTTTTAAGGCAAATAAAAACTTTCCTTCTACCTCAATTCCCTTTTCTATAAAGCATTTCAAGTAGCTAGGTGCCACCAAGTAGGAATTTAATTAGCAAGTGGCAAGGGGACTCTAAAAAGGAAAGCTTCTCAAAATCTTAGACAACCCAAAGAGACAGAATAACTATTGGCTTCATGTTCCAGCTCCCCTCCCCAGCAATCTCTTCCTCCCTCTGTGAATCTACATCTTCCTATGGTGCACCAGATTGTTTCAGAAAAATGGGTTCTGATAGTCATTCAACAGGGGTACTCTTGCCAATGGAAGTTCCTTCCTGGGTATTTCTTCATGCCCAGTAAACCAGTTATCCCAGTTTCTCCCAATTATGGAACATATTTTGTCTTAGGGAATTGAACTCGTAACTACCTGCCAAATGGGCATAGGGTTTTATTAAATGAATTGTGTGGTGCCAAAGAAAGAAGGAGCTTGGAGGCCTATGCTAGACCTCTCATTTCAAGGTCCCATACTTCAAAGTGGTGTTCCTTCAAACCATAGTACCACTTGGCCCCTTATTAGCGTTCATAGTAAAGCTAGACTTAAAAGAAGCTTACTCTCTCATTCCTATTGGCATGCATTTCAGATGCTCTGTATGTAGCTCACTTTATCATTTTTCTGTCTTACCCTTTGGATTGTCTGCTGCTTGAAAGGTATTTACAGAGTGAATGGCTCAAATAATTGTTTATTGCAGACTTCAAGGCATTCACATTTTTCCATACTGTGCGGACTCTTTTCCAGTTGTCAAGAGTTTTTAGCAGATGTTCAGAATCTTTTACTCGGTCTGGGTTTTCAAGTGAACTTAACATTGTCATCACCTCTCACAAAATTGTTTTCCTGGTATGTCTGTTAGATTCTGCCCTGGGAGGAGCATTTCTTCCACCAAAGTAGAGATATTCCAAAAATTCTTTGAGTTTTTCCATTAAAACCTGACGTCTGCCAGGAAGTTTCACAGGATTCTGGGGTACATGGCTTCTATGATTCTTGTGATTCCCTGGACAGATTTTAAATGGGGAAAAATCTAGTGGTACCACAGGTCACTCTGGACTCAGCATTTATACCTTTTATCTTTTCAGAACCCTTTCTTATTTGCAATGGTGATGGACAGGTTGACAGACAAGATCATACAGGAGTCCCCATGGACTATGATGTTTGCAGATGACATTGTGATTTGTAGTAAGAGGAGGGAACAGGTGGAGGAGACCCTGGAGAGATGGAGATATGCTCTAGAGAGAAGAGGAATGAAGGTCAGCAGGACTAAGACAGAATATATGTGTGTGAATGAGAGGGAGGATAGAGGAATGGTGAGGATGCAAGGAGTAGAGGGTGGCGAAGGTGGATGAGTTTAAATGCTTGGGGTCAGTAGTTCAGAGTAACGGTGAATGTGGAAGAGAGGTGAAGAAGAGCGTACAGGCAGGATGGAGTGGGTGGAGAAGTGTGTCAGGAGTGATTTGTGACAGACGAGTACCTGTAAGAGTGAAAGGGAAGGTCTACAAGAGGGTAGTGAGACCAGCTATGTTATATGGGTTGGAGACCGTGGCATTGAGAAAAAGGCAGGAGTTTGAGCTGGATGTGGCAGAATTAAAGATGTTAAGATTTGCACTGGGTGTGACGAGGGTAGACAGGATTAGGAATAAGTATATTAGAGGGTCAGCCCAGGTTGGGAGGTTTGGAGACAGACAGAGAGGCATGATTGCGTTAGTTTGGGCATGTGCTGAGGAGGAATGCTGAGTATGTCGGGAAAAAGATGCTAAGGATGAAGCTACCAGGTAACAAGAAAAGAGGAGGGCCTAAGATAAGGTTTATGGATGTGGTGAGAGAGGACATGCAGGTGGTTGGTGTGACAGAGCAAGATGCAGAGGACAGGAAGAAATGGAAACCGGTGATCTGCTGTGGCGACCCCTAACGGGAGCAGCCAAAAGAAGATCTTTTCAGAACCCTATGTTGGGATTTGTAAGGATGGAGGTTCTTTGGTGGATTTGACCACTTCTCTCTCAATCCATATCTGCAGCTCTCCCTTCCACCTCCTCCTCAGTTTGTCACAACAGATGTTTCATAAATTGCATGAGGAATGGTTTCCATAGGCGTGAAAGTGCAAGGTCTGTGGAGCAAACTTGACAGACAAAAGCATCTAACAAGATGCTAGCCGTACTAAATGCCATGAAAGATGTTAAGTCATCTGTGGTCTCCAGGACCTTTACAAGTTTTCACAGACCACTCCATACTGATGAGATACCTAAACAAAGGGGTACCACATCTTTACCCCCCTTAGCAAACTTGAAGTGATAGTCTGGATGGTAGCAACTCTGATAAGTTTGTCAGAGCAAAACTTTGCAGCAAACTAAGCAGGACCAGGGCAGACCCTTAAAAAAATGGAAACTTTATCATGGGGTCTTCCTGTAATTGATCCATCTCTCAGGAAATGCCTCAAGTAGATCTGTTTGCCGACTAGATTAGGCAACTAAAGAAATTATTTTCCAGGATTCCTTGCAAATAGACCTGGAATACAGATGCCTTTTCATTCCCATGGTCAAGAATGTTGTATATATTTTCACCATTTCCACTGATAATCCAAGGATGTTCTTCGTGTTTCACTGTTGCAGTCATTACATTTGGGTAATCCTGCTGGTAGGTTGCCCTCAGCCGGCCTGAATTCCTAAGTCTTGGGTCCTGCGTCGACTGCTGTCACCCCTTCCCTGACATCAGGTTGTCAAGGGTACAAAAGAAGCAGCTGACGCCATTTTCTTCAGTCATTCTTGCCACGTGGTGCCCGAAGCAGAAGCAGTTCGCAAGTGGTGGTCGGCCAACTCCTGAGATTTTTCATGTTTGAGTTTCAGATCCGAAGTCTTCAATAAAGCTAAGTACCCCATTGGGGAAACTTTTTTCTTGCTCCAGACCAATCTCAGAAAAAGTTAATAATTGTATTTCTTGTGGAAATCAAATACCTGATAAGGATTTTCATTCTTACTGCATTCCTTGCCTAGGCCCTGATCACCACGTTACTGGTTGTCGGTTTTGTGCTAGATTTAACCAACGCACTATTAAGCGTCGGTATGATTTTGCTTTAAACTTTTTTGGACGCCGGTTTAATTATCCTGAAATGTCGTCGGATAGCCATCTGACTATCGGAGTTTACAAAAAATGCAAAGAAAAGGATAGAGAAAAACAACCGAGGCCCAAAACCAATGACTAAGCTTCTCCTAAGCCATTCGCCAGTTCTCAGTGAGGCGCTTTCGCAGCCCCTGATGCCTGCTACTTTAGAGTCGCAGGCAGCTACCGACTCCCTCGTGGAGTCGGCCATGCCGCTGGATACTCAAGTTATTGGAGCCTCGGACGCTAATCCCTCAGATGGGTCCAGAGCCGCTGAGCAGGTACCGACTTCTGAGGGTGTATTCAGACCTAAACATCTTTAAAATGACTTCAGCTTCAAAGGCAAAGACTAAAGCACCTTCTAAAGCAAGCAAACAAACTCAAGAGCCACGTGGACAAGCCTCTATGCCCAAAAACAGATGCTCAAAATGGCCGAAGACTTGATTAACTTGATCAGGGGTTCCAATCCCCCTCCTGATAAAAGGCCTAGGCAAGACACTGACTATGAATCTTCAGATCAGGTTTCTGTTTCTTCTGATTCCTCCTCTGATAAGGAATATTCTCTTCCCCCTATGAGGATTCTGATGCTGAAGAAATCTATACCTTCAGCATCTCCTCCTTAGGACTATTCCTTTGGGAAACCTTGCATAACCATGAGGGAGCATTTCCACTGGGATAGCTAAGATTTTTCAGAATCTAAAAAGAGGCTCAAGGATTTTCTTTTACTACCTCAGCACAGGCCTCTAGCCATTCCACCTGTGTTAGACATTGTAGATGATGTGTTTTCGGAGTCTAGTCTGACCCCTGACTCCTTACCCCAGCTCCTGTTAAGCCTGACAGGTATTACAGGGTTCCTGACTCTCACAAATTTCTTTTTAAAAACCCTGCTGCTGACCCAGAAACTATTTCACAGGGTCCAAAGGGAGTTAAGGCTTCCACTGCAAAAAACCCAACCCTCTCGGGCAGAGATTCAAGGGCACTGGATAGATGGGGAAAAAAGGTTTACACATCTGCAACTTTGGCTAGAAGTGCCTTAAACTGTCAATTTCATATGCTTAATTATCAGCAACATGTCATGGGATTGCTTAAACAGAAAATTATGTTAAATTCTGAATGTGCAGAAAACAAGGAAATGCAGGATTTATTGTATGCAGCAGAACAAGTTGGAAAACTTACTTTGCAATGTGGTTTTGATTCTTTGGAGGCCTCCTGCCGGGCCGCAGTTACGGGTTCTGTAATTAGGAGGCATGCTTGGTTAAAGGAACAAAATCTGCCTGATCATGTTAAAGTTAAATTACTAGATGCACCTTTACAGCATGATACTTTGTTTGGTGTTAAGGCAGAAGAGGTGTTAAAGAAAATGGAGGACAAAGCTAAATCTATGCAAACTGTCAAAGACTTTTTACAAGTACAGCCACCTAGGTTTAGTAGACACTGGCCTACAAAAAATTGGCCCTTTCCTGTGTCAGACAGACCGCAAAGGGGCAGATCCAGACGCCCTAGGGGCAGATCCCAGGCGCAAGGTTCTTATAGGCCCAAGCAATGGGGCACTTCTGCATCCAAAGCTGGAGAAGATAGATCACAAACATACAGAAAACAGTCCCAGTGACTTCCCCCTGCCTGCACCAAGCACTTATCTTCTGGCAGCACCCTTAGGGGGAAATTAGCACTTTTTGCACAAAATTGGCACATCATAACCCAGGACAAGTGGGTTCTAAGCATAGTGTCACAAGGCTACAAGTTCCATTTCCATACTCTGCCAAAGGCAAACGGCTGGCCAGATCTGCCAAAAAATCAATGGGCAAAGGTACAAAAACAAGCCTCATCCCTCATGGACATGGGGGCCATTCAACAAGTACCAGAGCAAGAGCAGGGACAAGGATTTTACTCGACTGTTCTTGGTGCCCAGAAAGGACAAGGCCTGGAGGCCGATACTGGACCTATCTATTCTGAACACTTTCCTGGATTTTCCAAAATTCAAAATGTTGACTTTGCAGCAGCTTCTGCCCATGCTGGGCAAGAATGCTTGGCTTGTGACTTTAGACCTAAAAGAGGCATACCTGCATGTTCCAATCAGACAATCATGCAGAAGATGCCTAAGATTCAAGGCTGGTTCAATGCATTACCAATTCTGTGCACTGCCCTTTGGCTTATCTACTGCGCCCAGGGTCTTTGCAAAGTGCCTGGCACCAGTAATTGCATTCTGCAGACAAAGAGGAATACAAATATATCCTTACTTGGACGACTGTCTCATTCAAGCAGAGAACAAGGACATTCTTCTTCAACATCTGGCGTTTGTGAAAAGACTTCTAACATGCCTAGGGTACACAGTCAACAAAAATAAATCAAAACTAGTACCCTCACAAGAGTTAACATTCCTGGGTGCAAGCTTGAATACAACTACCCAGATGGCTTATCTCACGCCAGACAAACAAAGGGAACCGACTACCTATTTCAAAATGTTGGCAGCAAAGGCCCAGTTATCTGCAAGAAAAACTCTGCAGGCTTTGGGCTTCATGGCATCCTGCATCCTACTAATTCCATATGCAAGACTGCATATGAGGAAACTTCAATGGTACCTAAAACGTGTTTGGACTCAACATTGCCACAGCCTGGAAACAGTCATTACTCTCATTCCCTGCCTGCAACAGGAGTTTCGATGGTGAACAAAGGCTTGTCACCAGAACAAGGGACAGCCACGTGCAACTAACTATGGGCAAAACTGCCTTTCAGTTTATAGCCTGCTACAGACCACCCTCCCAAACTCAGGAACCCCACTCGGCCTTCCTGAAAACACTGGAAAACATGAAGGTCTCTCCAAACACCATCATATTGGGTGATTTCAACTACCCAAACATTGACTGGGTCAACTACTCAAGCCCACACACCCTCGCCCAACGGTTCCTGGAATTTATAAACTCAAATGCTGTGGAACAACTGGTCACCACCCCCACAAGAGGGGAAAACATATTGGACCTGGTCATCACAAACATAGGGACTCGATGTTCCACACCTGAGGTATACCCCTCACTGGTAAGGTCAGACCACAAATTAATCTCACTGGACATCCATATCCCATCCCCCACCCCCAGCCAAGGTAGCCACGGTGAAGAACTTCTCAAAAGCAAACTTCACACTTCTCAAAACTGAGGTGGTATCCTTCAAAGCCCCTGGGCCAGAGGTAAACACGGCTCAAACCGCAGAATCCTTCACAAACGCATTCTATGGACACCTACAAGAATGTATGGATCGTGCCATCCCAAATAAAACCAAAACTCACTCCTCCAAAGGCAGAAGACCTGTCTAGTGGACCCCAGCCATAAATAAGCTATACAACAAAAGGAGGAAGCTACTACATGATAAAGCAAAATCCGAAAAAGGGAAGGCATCTCTGATCAGTACGAGCAAGAAGCTACGATTCCCTCATAAAATCATTTAAGGCCAGCTTCGAAAGAAAAATTGCACAAGATACTAAGGACAATCACAAGGCCTTCTTTAGTTATGTCAGGAATCTGGGAGGCAACTCCCAGTTATGCTCCAAGTTGGTGCAAAATGACAAAAAATACACTGAACCAACAGACATTGCCAACATCCTGGCAGACAGATTCAGTGCAAATTTCTCCCCCCATCCCCCCCAAAAGAGCAAATCCCCATCCCAACAGAGTGTAACCTCCCAGACATCACAGATGATAGCTGCCCTCTCCAAAGCAAAAAACACAGCATCAATGGGACCGGATGGTGTCCCGGGATGCGTCTTACACGAGCTACAAGATGAACTTAACCCTCACATTAAGTCACTGTTCAAGCTCAGCCTTACCACCGGATATGTACCCAAGGAATGGCGTACAGCAACGGTGGTCCCGCTCCACAAGGGAGGTGCCACAATGGACCCCGGAAACTATCTCCCTATAAGCCTGACTAGCCTGGTCTGCAAGGCTATGGAGCGTATCATGATGGAACTCATAAACAATGATATCGGAAGCCTTCAGACACTGGATCCTGCCCAGTTCGGCTTTAAGGGCAGATCGTGCCTCTTGAACCTGGTCGACGACTTTGAAATGGTTACTAGGGTCATAGTCCACACAGCCTACCTGGACCTTGCAAAAGCCTTCGACACAGTACCCCACTCAGGTATCATAAATAAGCTCACTAGCTTAAATATCAACCCCTATGTCACAAGGTAGGTTGCAAACTGGCTCAGGGATAGAACCCACATGGTCAGAATTGCAGGTCCCTTGTCAGACTCTAAACCAGTTACAAGTGGAGTTCCACAAGGTTTAGTCCTGGGACCTCTCTTGTTCGGTATTTATTTCTCTGAGGTACAGGCAAACACGGGAGGACTATGGCTGACCAAGTTCGCAGATGACTGCAAACTGGGTGCCATAATAGACTCTCCGGCTGACACAAGCATACTCCAGAAGGGTAACTGGTGCCAAAGTCATGGCCTGAAGCTAAATGCTAAAAAATGCATAGCCATCCCCTTTGGGAAAAACAAAGTGCCCACAGACTACCACATAGTAGGTAACACATTAAGTCCGGAGGAAGTAATTAAGGATTTGGGGACCCAAGTAGATAGTAATCTCTCCTTTGACAATCACGTTGCCAAAGTGGTTAGAAAAACCTTCTATATAGCCCACCTCATCACGAAAGGTTTCACGTCTAGATCAAAAGAGGTCTTTGTGCCACTCTATTCATCACTCATCAGGCCTATAATTGAGTACAATTCCCCATTCGGGATGTACCTTACCTGACACCTGCAGCAACTGGAAAGATCCCAAAAGTACCTCACCAAGAGGATAAAGGGACTCAAACAGATACACCCTATGCAGTTAGGCTAAAGAAACTCCAGCTCTACTCAGTTGCTTACTGCCTTCTCAGAGGTGATCTGTGCTTGACATATAAAGCCATGTCCAACCCAGAATTAATGGACATGCTCCACCTCAAGAAGTCCAAATCCCTTAGAGCTACACATTCTAGAGACTTAAACCTGAGCACAGAAATAAATAGGACATGCTGGAGGGACAGATTCATATCCCAGAGACTCCCATCACTCTGGAACAAAATTCCAATCCAGGTTAGGCAGAGCCCCTCACTGACCCTCTTCAAGAGAAATCTTGACGAGTGAATGGGAGATCGAACGTATACCCCTGGGATCTCTTCTGGGTCCCTGCTAGACAGAGGCAAAATAAACATACCGTAAAGGGACTATATTCTGTGACCTACTATTCATAGGCACAGTATTCATAGGCACAGTTTACAAATCTAAAAGGGTGGTGAAAGCCAAACACACTCTGGCTGGGCTTATAAATGCCCTAGGGCAGATAGCCAAGTATCAACCTATGAACCATTCACATTACCTCCAGCCAGGCAGGCAAAAACAATGGATGCATCAGACTATGCCTGGGGAGCCCACATGGCAAGAAGATGCATTCAGGGCACATGGTCCTCAAACCAAATGCATCTACATATCAATCAAAAAGAGATGTTAGCTGTTCAGAATGCCCTGACAGCCTTCAAGGACCTACTTCATCCGGGACAACTGCTGATAAAGACAGAGCACCATGGTCATGTGGTATATAAACAAGCAGGGGGCACACATTCTTACCCCTTTGCAGACTAGCCATGACCTTGTGGGATACAGCTTTGACTTACCAAGTACATCTGCAGGCACAATTCCTGCCAGGAAAGGAAAATACTCTGGCAGATGAACTAAGCAGAAACCTCATGGATCCCCACAAGTGGAAGCTGGATCCACAAGTCTTCAGCATGATAACAAGGAAATGGGGATGCCCGGACATAGATCTATTTGCCTCCCCTCTCAATTACCAACCAAAAAGATTCTGCACAAGGACCTATCACAGACAAGCATGGAAAGTGGACGCCCTATCTTTCAGCTGGAAAAACCTATCAGTATATGCCTTTCCTCCACTGCCTCTCCTCCCCAAGGTGCTCCTAAAGGTCAGACAGGAGAAGCCAAAGATGATACTGATTGCCCCAGACTGGCCACGCCAGTACTGGTATCCAATACTAAGGAACTTATCTCTATACCCAGCTTGGACCTTACCTCAGATACCTCGACTACTGTCCCAGCAAAACAATCAGGTCATGCACAACCAACTCAGGACATTAAACTTGGTAGTATGGCGGATAATGTAGTCATACAAAAAACACCTCTCAGTAAAGCTGTGATGGATGTCATTCTGGAAACCAGAAGGCCTAGTACTAGAAAATCTTATGCTGGAAAATGGAAGAGATTCTGTGCCTGGAAACCAGGCACAAGGAACTGATAACAGTGGTACCAAATATTACTCAGATTTTGCAATACTTAACTGAGATGCTAAACAAAGGCCTATCTTTTTCATCAATTAAAATTCATGCCTCTGCCATTTCGGCTCATTACAATACAGAGCCACCACTTTCTTCTCACCCTTTATTAAGGCAGTACCTCAGAGGAGCCAAAAATCTAAGGCCCCCAAGGAGACTACCAATACCTGCATGGGACCTCAACTATGTCTTGGAAAAGCTCACCCTGCCTCCTTTTGAACCAGCTGCTACTGCTGATATGAAGTTTTTATCTTGGAAAACAGCTCTGCTCTTAGCAATTACTTCTGCAAGACGAGTTTCAGAGCTACAGGTGCTCATGGCTGTGGAACCTTTCATCATTTTTCATCCAGACAGGGTCTCCCTGAGGATGAACCCAACTTTTATGCCTAAAGTAGTGTCCAGTGTGGCTCTTAACCAAGCCATCCATCTGCCAACCTTTTACTCAAATTCACAGAACAAGGGGGAGAGAATTCTGCATTCTTTGGATGTACACAGACAGCTTAGATTCTACTTGGACAGAACCAAAGCTTTCAGGAAAACAGAGCAATTACTAGTGGCATATGCTTCAGGATCACAAGGAAAGCCTATCTCAAAGCAGACTATTTCTAAGTGGTTAGGCCACTGCATTCGTTTCTGCTACTTACACCATGGCAAGCCAGTGCCTAAGGGCATTAGGCCTCATTACACCAGAGCTGCAGCCACCTCAGCAGCCTTTCTCAGGGGAGTACCAACCAGAGACATTTTAGAGGCGGCTACTTGGAGTTCAGTGCACACCTTTACAAAGCATTATCATCTGCCACTCTACTCTAACTCCAGGGCAGACTTTGCCACTGCAGTTCTGCAGGGCCTCATAGCCGCTCCTACTGCTGTCTAATTCCCCGCCTCCCAACCATAGCTTTGGGACTCTACCCAAATGTAATGACTGCAACAGTGAAACACGAAGAACATAGTACAGTTGTGTACACTTGCCATAAATGTAGATGTTCGAGTGTATTCAGTGTTGCAGTCCAGGTTACCCACCCGCCTTCCCCCTTTTTTCTTTTCAATCTTATCTTTCCTTCTCTGATTCATACTACCTATGTGGTGTATTTGCTTATAGATGAAGGTAAAATTTATATTGATGTATTTCTGAATATATTTATTTATTTTTTATTTTTTTATATTTGTTGACCGGGAGTGTCCGACTGGATGTAGGTCCATTTTCAGCTGAGGCCCGGGGAGAAAAGCTCCACAGTTAAAATAAACAGACAGTAGTTACATTGGATTACATAGCAATTAACAATTTACATAGCAATTACTTACAACATATTTACAGATGAAGAACATAGTACATCAGTAGACAACTAGAATCTTTATCTGTGAAGTACATAACAGACATTAACAAATGTATATAAAGTTTGGTTACCCTTTTTGGGGGCACCTGACATCTGGGGCAAGAAAAACTGAAGAAAATGGCATTGGCTGCTTCTTTTGTACCCCTGACGACCTGACGTCAGGGAAGGGGCGACAGCAGCCGATGCAGGACCCAAGACTTTGGAATTCAGGCCGGCTGAGGGCAACCTGCCAGCAGGATTACCCAAATGTAATGACTGCAACAGTGAATACACTTGAACATCTACATTTGTGGTAAGTGTACACAACTGTACTTTCTTGTAAATAGCCAGAAGGATTCCCCAAAGTTTGTGTGGTGACCCCCTTATGCCCAGGAAACAGTGATTCTTCCTTTTAAAAAAAAAGTGTCAAATGACAATCACCTTATGCTTCATTACAGACCAGGTTTACTTACACAAGATAGGGGTGGTTTGATACATTTCTGAAAACTCTTCAGTTCATTGGATGATAAGAGTTTTGATACTTTTAAAGTACCTTTTTTCCCCAAGAACATGCAGCAGGTCTTGACAGAGGCTATAAACGGTTGCTAGGAAATAATGTATGTGTAAGTGGAAGAGATTTTCTAGTCAGTGCCATTCTGAGATCCAGGACCCTTTTAAGGTCTGGGTGCCTGTGGATCTTGATTGTTTGTGTGACTTGTCTTATGGCCTTTCTTACTCCACTACTCAAGGTTAATTTTTTAGATATTTCTACTTATCTGTCCTTGGATCCCCCATTAACTTGTCTTCTACTCAAGCAGAAAACAGATGACTCCTTCAAAGGATCTTAAATTTGTGCTCAGAAAGCTTACTACTTTTCCGTTTGAACAAGCTCATCAGATGGATTTGAGGTTCTTAAAAAGGAAAACTGTTTTATTCATAGCTCTGAATTCTACTAGAAGAGTCTAAATTAAAAGATATTTAGGTGAGTCAACCTTGTCTCATTTTCCAGAAGGACGGGGTTTCTTTGAGAAATTCTTCTTTTATACCTAAAAGTGGTCTAAGAGTTTACCTTGAGCCAGACTGTATAGATACACTGCCTTTATTTCCTGAAACCAAAAGTAAGGAAGACAGAAATGTTCATCATGTTGATCACTGCTGTAGTAGCCTTAGGTATATGGATTATATCCTGCCATGTATACAAGAGCCTGCTAGCTTTCAAAGCTTCAGGGCACCTTCCAGATGCACAAACTGCCAGGCAGTTTGAGCTAATTTGTGTAAAGACAAGTTTGGAAACAAAGCCCTTTTGAGTTTTACTGCTGCCGAATACTATGCTCCTCTGAGGCTTTCAATGATCAGTGCTCGGCTTTTGCTTTCGTTTGCTGGGCAGGTAAGTTCCCTTAGGGGAGAAAACCTTAATTTTCCTTAATTTTGTTGATTTATTACTTTTCTCTTCAGGAAAGGTATTTTAAAGCTAGGTATGTTGTTTTTTTTCCGAGACTGTCTAGACTCCTCAAGACTGTAACACTTTAAAACAGAGCATTTTTTTTTTTTGTTTGTTTGTTTGTTTTTTGTTTTTTTTCTGTCAGTTTAAAAGTAGTGTAAAGCAACTGAAAACATTTTTGGTGGAGAAATTGTTTATTTTATTTTTTTTATAGGACTGGCATAGTGTTTTAAAGTGCTTTTTACTGTACTTCTGTGTTTAAAACTAAGGTAACTTTTGTGAGCTGGTAGTGTTTACCACCAATTGCTGTTTGTCTTCAGTGGGAAAGAGAGACCATTTTTGGCTTGACCATGGAACAGATTGTCAGTCCCACAGTCTGTCCTCCTAGCCACAAAAAGAAAAAAAAAAGGCATACAGACCTTTGCCGTCACAGCAGGCTGTCAGTGTGCCTCAGCCACAGGTGGGTAACTCTGCTGTAGCCATTTCTTGTACCTCAGACCACTCATCTTTTACGCAATACCTCTCTGGTGTAGACCCTCCTACCACTACTTACTGGGAGTTAGCCATGTCCTCTGCGTCTCTTGGGTCCCCTCATTGGTCAGTGGAGAACCACTCTTGTCAGTCCTAGGAGAAGGAACAAGGAAGGTTTCACTGTTATGACAGAATGCTGTTCCCATCCCTGGGGAATCTGCTGTTGCCTTTTGTAACACCGTTGGACCCATTTTTCCTATCGGAATGGATTGGAAAACCAAGTATGTATCTACTCCTCAATTTTCTTTAGATAGGAGTAGTTTACTGGGTCTGGCTCAGGGTTTAATTCCGGCTATTGATCCTTCTTGTAAAGTAGTTTCTGGTAAAAGAAAGAAGGATAATTCTTTTCCTGAAGAGATTCAAGATTCTGAATCTGAACATGAAGATGCAGGGACCAGATACAGTTTTTTCTTCCTCAGATTTCTAATTCAAACTCTGAGGGAGAGCTCAATTTCTGATTGTTCCTTGGGGGGGGGGGTTCTCTTTCTCCGAGACTGTTGCAGGAATGTGCCAGTGTTTTCAATGGGAGAACACTGAGGTTTCTCAGTCCCTTAGACGATACTATCAGTTAGTATGGAATGATTTTCCAGAACCTACACCAATCCCTCCTGATCCGACAGCTTTGGAGGATGTGTGCTACTGCTTGCAATTTTCCAGATACACTGCTGGCTGACCCTGAAAAACAGAGAGGATGTATAGAGTTCCTCGGTGCTTTAAATTTTTATACAGTATTCCCACACCTGACTCAGCAGCTATAGCTTTAGCTGATCCCACTGCTGCTAAGCACTTAGTTAATTCCAGTCCTATCCTTTCCAGTAAGGTTGGGAAATTATTGATGGGTATGGGAAAAAGTATATATTTCTGCATCTTTGATTTTCAGAATTTTGAACTGTCGAGCTGATATGTTAAATTTTGTTCTGACAACTTGTAAAGGTATGAGACATGTTTTTTGCAGTCTCTTCTTGTGAGGAAAACCTGCTTTAGATAACTTAGTAGAAACTCATTCTTTACAGTTTATGTATGACTCTCTTGATACTACTTCCAGGACTATGGTCACTGGTACTGTTTTGAGGAGGTTTGCATAACTACATTTTCAGAACCTGCCAGATGATAAATTGAGATTTTAAATTCTTCCGTAGATAGAGATTTAGTATCTGGCCCCTCTGCTGCAAAGGAAAATGTGATGAGAGGGGCAGGCTGATCCAAAGACTCTCAAGATTTGTCAGCCCTGCTCTTTCAAACTTTGCAAGAGATTTTCTGTCTCCTCATCCAGTTTTGGCAAAACAGAATAAACACTTAACAAAGTACAGGTAAACAGATGTTTAAAAAGAATTCACAAAGTCGTTCCAAAAAGAAGTCTCAAACCTTCCAAAACCAAGGACATTCCAAGTCTGAATGACTATTGTAGATCTTTTCAACCTCTCCCACACTGGCCCCTTTTTTCTTCCAGAGTCTGAATCTCCATTTTTCTCTCTAGCAACAGATTGTTTCAGACAAATGGGTTCTGAAAATCATTTAAGGTTACAGGTGGCAGTGGGAGGAAATTCTTCCTTTCCAAGGGGGTCATTCCTCATCATCCAGATCAGAGGCTTCTGTTTTTACTGGTTCATAGGTTCATAGGTTGGTACTAGGCTATTGGCCTACAAGCCAAGCCACAACAATTCCATGGCTATTTCTTCCCACACTGTTTACTTCCCTGGACCCCTGTCTAGCAGGGCAACTGACATGATCCCCGGGGTGAATTTCCTTTATCCCATCCAATCATCAAGTTTCTTTTTGAAGAGGGCCAAAGAGGTGCTCTGCTTGACATGTATGGGCAGTCTATTCCAGAGACTGGGGAGTCTCTGGGTCAGGAACCTATCCCTCCAGCATGTTTTGTTTATTGTGATGACAAGATTTAGATCCCTGGAGCATGTGGCTCTGAGGGATTGGGATTTCTTTAAGTGTAGCATGTCCAACAGCTCTGGGTTTGACATGGCCTTGTATGTTGAGCAGAGATCGCCTCAGAGTAGACGTGTATAGCTGTAGTTTTTTAAGGCAATCAGCATAGGGAATCTGCTTTAGGTCTGTGATTCTTTTAGTGAGGTATTTCTGCGGCCTTTT
Organism: Protopterus annectens; assembly: GCF_019279795.1. Lineage (NCBI taxonomy): Eukaryota > Metazoa > Chordata > Ceratodontiformes > Protopteridae > Protopterus > Protopterus annectens. The sequence goes on along the minus strand of NC_056740.1, from coordinate 389,264,994 downwards.
CAGTTGTTGCAGATGTCTTGAGAGGTACATACCAAATGGGGCGTTGTATTCTATAATGGGTCTAATGAGAGATGAGTACAGTGGGACAATGACCTCCTTTTTTCTGGATGAAAAGCTCTTAGTGATGAGGTGTGCCACATAAAAGGATTTCCTGACTGTTGTGGCAATGTGGTTATTGAAGGTGAGACCAAAGTCCACCTGTGTCCCTAAGTCTCTTATCACACTTTCGGTGTTTAGTGTATTGCCACCTTTGTGATAATTCATGGGATTCATGGTTTTTCCCAAAGGGGATAACTATACATTTCTTGGCATTGAGCTTGAGCCCATGGCTCTGGCACCAAGCATCTGTTTTTGTAAGGCCCTTTTGTAGAGTGTCCACATCATTTGGGGATTCAATAATGGCTCCCAGTTTGCAGTCCTCTGCGAACTTTGTTAGCCAGAGTCACTTAGTGTTGGCCTGTACTTCAGAGAAGTAGATGCCATAAAAGAGAGGTCCCAGGACTTGAACCCTGAGGTACTCCACTTGTCTGGACCTGGATTTGGAGTCAACTACTTTTACAGTGTGGGTTCTGTCAGTAAGCCAGTTGGCAACCGATCAAGTGATGTAGGGATTAATGCCCAGCTTAGTAAGTTTATCTATGATTCCAGAGTGGGGGATGGTGTCAAAGGCCTTGGCGAGGTCCAGATAGGCTGTGTGGACATGCTTTCCGAAGGAGTGATAGAACCAGTTCTTCCTTCCCAGGTGGGGAATGTTTTTTATTCAAGGATATTCCTAGCGCAAAATAAAGAAAATGCTTGGAGACAAGTTCTGGATCTTTCTTTTGCCTAAACCGGTTTATGATGGGCCCAAGTTCAAAAGGATGTCACTTCACAACCTCTTATTTCTTTTTCTTCTTTCAAGTTTATGGCAACACTAGACTTAAAAGATGCTTATTACATCCTTATTAATCCAAACTTCAGATGTTTCTTAAGGTTTTGTGTGTCTGGATCACATTACCTGTTCTTTGTCTTACTGTTTGGTCTATCCACTGCACCAAGAGTGTTCAAATAGTGTCTAACTCCAGTTGTAGCTCATTGCAGGCTACAGGGTATTCACATGTTTTCTAGATTTGGACAACTAGCTTATATTTGCAGAGTCTTTTTCATTGTGTTTGGAATCTCTGTCTTGGGCAGGAGATATCTTACACAAGCTAGGGTTCCAAGAGAACATTCAAAGTCTTTTTGATTGTATTATTGGGATATCAGCTTGACACCTCCATTCAGTGAGCTTTTATTCCACAGGAAAAAAAAAATCTGTTTCTGAGGTTTTCCAATCAGACTTCGGCCACTGAGAGGGAATACCTCAGGATTTGGGGTCCCGTGGCATCTATGACTCTCATGATACTCTAACAAGTCTTCACGAGAAAGATGCAGTGATATCTGAAATATCTTTAGTTTGCACATCAACACCCTTTATCTTCTCAAATTCCAATGCTGAGGCTTGTCAGAAGAGAAATCATTTGGTGGAGGTCTCCCATTCTACCTCTCTGTTCAAAAGCAGTCAGTCACTACAGATGATTCGGACTTTGCTTGAGCGAGGGGTTTTAGTAGGGATAAAAGTGTAGGGGGTATGGGACACAAAGGACAGATGCAAGCAATTAAAGGCAACAACGTGATTCTGTTAAGTGCTCAACTTCTCTGTCCTTTTTTCTCCCTACTTACAGCCCCTTCTGTTAATAAACAGCAGTACACCATTTGAAATATTTTAAATTGACTGCTTCTTTCCACTGGAATAGTAAAAACCTGTAAATAATCCCAGAGTGGTGTTAAAATGTAGGAAACACCAAATCATGATGAAATAAACATGTTTTTTGAGTCTGTGGGTGTGGCTGTCCTGTAAATATCAAGGAGATGCTTGCCATGATCAAGGCACTCAACTGTTTGATCTATCTTTAGTCCACGGGACTTCTTTCAAGTGGTTGCAGACAATACCACAGTTATATGCTACATCAGTAAGCAAGGGAATCCATGCTAGCTTAGAATATAGGTTCCCAGTAGTGTCTCACTCTACAGGCCTCCCACACTCTTGTCAGAGTGAAATTGTGTGGCAGAGAAGCTGAGCAGGACCAGGGCAGACCCTCATGAATAGAAACTAGATCAGGGATCTTCCAAGATTTGGTTCATCTGTGTAGAGTTCCTCAAGTAGACCTCTTTGCCTTCTCTATGAACAATCAATTGGCAAGATTCTGTTCCAAGACTCCATGCAAGAAAGCCTGGAAGACAGATGCCTTTTCTTTTCCTCATACAGGAATGTTCCTGTAAGCTTTTACACCCATTCCACTAATATCCAGGGTACTTCTGTAGGTTCAGATGAAATCCTCCAGGTTCATTGTAGTGACTTCCTTTTAGCCCAGGCAGCTGTGGTTCACCCTTGTTTTGGAAATGGCTGGGGCAATTACCATAAAGTACAGTTGTGTACACTTACCATAAATATAGATGTTTGAGTGTATTCACTGTTGAAATCATTACATTTGAGTAGTCTGCTGGCAGGTTGCCCTCAGTCGGCCTGATTAACAAAGTCTTGGGTCTTGCGTCGGTTGCTGTCCCTTCTTCCATGATGTCAAGTCGTCAGGGATATAAAACATGCAGCCGACGCCATTACATCAGTTTTCCTTGCCCCAGATGTCAGGTGCCCCCCAAATGGTGAGCAAATAAAATGAAAAACACAAAAAATATACCTCCAGTCCCAAAAGCAAATACACCAAAAGGGCTTTTAAGCATAGTGAAAGAAAGTAGAGGTATAGCCAGAGAAAAATAGGGGGCTGGAGGGAGGGTAATCAGGACTGCAACACTGAATACACTCGAACATCTACATTTTTGGTAAGTGTACACAACTGTACTATGTTCTTCATGTTTCACTGTTACAATCATTACATTTGGGTATATTCCCAAAGCTATGGTTGGGTGGAGGGAATTATACAGCATTACGACCAGCTTGTAAGGCCCTGCAGGACAGCAGTGGCAAAGCCAGCTCTGGCTTTAGAGAAAAGTGGTAAATGGTAATGTTTGGTGAGCATATGAACTGAGCTCCAGGTAGCAGCTTCTAGAATGTCCCTGGTAGGAATACCATTGAGAGAGGCTGTTGAAGTAGATGCAGCCCTGGTGGAATGGGATCTGATCCCCTGGGGGATAGTTTTTCCATGGTGCATATAGCAGAAATGAATACAATGGCTTATCCATTTGGAAATGGTTTGCTTTGAAATAGCCTTTCCCTCTGCCCCTGCAGCAAATGCCACCAGCAATTCAGATTTTCTTTGAGCTTTTGTCCTGTTTAAGTAAAATCTTAAGTTGTCTGTGTACATCCAATGAATGCAGAATCCGCTCACCCTTGTTCTGTGGATTGGGAAAGAAAGTTGGCAAATGAATGGTCTGATTAAGAGCCACACTGGATACCACCTTAGGCATGAAGGGATGGATTGGTCCTGAGAGATACCCTGTCCGCATGAAAAATGATGAAAGGCTCCACTGCCATATGAGCCTGTAATTCTGAAATCCTTCTAGCTGAAGTGACTGCTAAAACGAAGGCTGTTTTCCAGGAGAGAAATGTTAAGTCTGGAGTAGCAGCTGGCTCAAAAGGAGGGAGAGTGAGCTTCTCCAATACAAAATTGAGGTCCCAAGCAGGGGTTGGAGCTCTCCTGGGTGGTCTTAAGTTTTTGGCCCTTCTGAGATACTGCTTTAGCAGAGGATAAGAGAAGAGGGGGAGGTTCTGTGTTGTAATGAGCTGAAATGGCTGAGGCATGGATTTTTATGGAAGAAAAGGACAGGCCCTTGTGAAGCATCTCAGTTAAATATTGCAAAATCTGAGGAATGTTGGGCACTGCTGTGCTTATCCCTTGAGATTGATTCCAGGCACAGAATCTTTTCCATTTGTCAGCATAAGATTTTCTAGTACTAGGTCTTCTCGCCTCCAAAATTAAGCCTGACTAGCTTGGTCTACAAAGCTATGGAAAGGATCATCATGGACCTCATAAAGATATTGGGGACCTACAGACACTGGATCCTACCCAGTTCGGCTTTGTTAAGGGCAGATCCTGCCTCTTAAACCTGGTTGATTTCTTTGAAACAGTCACCAAGGCCATTGACGAGGGGAAGGTGGTCCACACAGCCTACCTGGACCTCGCAAAAGCCTTCGATACAGTACCCCACTCAGGCATTATAGATAAGCTCACCAGCTTAAATATAAACCCCTATGTCACTAGATGGGTTGCAAACTGGCTCAAGGACAGAACCCACATGGTTAGAATTGCTGGAGCCATGTCAGACTCCAAACCAGTTACAAGTGGCGTCCCACAAGGCTCAGTCCTGGGACCTCTCTTGTTCGGTATATATTTCTGGGAGGTACAGGCCAACACGGAAGGACTGTGGCTGACCAAGTTTGCAGATGACTGCAAACTGGGCGCCATAATCGACTCTCCAGCCGACACAAGCATCCTCCAAAAGGGCCTCATAGAAACAGACTGGTGCCAGAGCCATGGCCTCAAGCTAAATGCCAAAAAGTGTATAGTCATCCCCTTTGGCAAAAACAGTGCCCACAAATTACCACATAGGTGGTAATCCATTAAGTACAGAAAAAGTAATTAGGGACCTGGGGACCCAAGTTGATAGCAATCTCTCATTTGACAACCATGTGGCCAAAGTGGTTTGAAAAACATTTTATATAGCCCACCTAATCATGAAGGGATTCACATCTAGATCAGGGGAGGTCATCGTGCCTCTTTACTCATCCCTCATCAGGCCCATAATTGAGTACAATGCCCCTTTTGGGATGTACCTTACCAGACACCTGCAGCAACTGGAAAGACCCCAAAAGTACCTCACCAAGAGGATCAAAGGGCTCAAACAGATGCCATATGCTGCCCGGTTTAAGAAACTCCAGCTCTACTCAGTGGCATACTGCCTGTTCAGAGGCGATCTGTGCCTGACTTATAAAGCCATGTCCAACCCGGAATTAATGGACATGCTGCACCTCAGAAAATCCAAATCCCATCGAGCTACATGCTCGAGACTTGAACCTCAGCACTGAAATAAATAGGACATGCTGGAGGGACAGATTCATAACCCAGAGGCTCCCTTCACTCTGGAATAAAATCCCAGTCCAGGTTAGGCAGAGTCCCTCATTGACTCTCTTCAAGAGGAATCTTGATGAGTGGATGGGAGATTGTAGGTTTACCCCGGGTATCACTTCTGTGTCACTGTTAGACAGAGGCACAGTATACTAACCTCAAAAAAGGGCATAGCAAAATTAATTTAAAATGGGTGGCGAAAGCCAAACACATTCTGGCTAGGCTTATAAATGCCCTAGGGCAGATAGCCTAGTATGAACCTATGAACCTATCACAGGTTTGCTGAGGGATGTTAAGAGTGAATTTAGGTGATTAGCCACGCTGCAAGATTCAAAGTTTGGAGCTGAATGTGCAGAATTTGGTTGTTCTGCTGAGACAGTAAGTAAGGTGTCTGAGGCAGATGCCACGGTGGAAGGTGTGACACATTGCCAGCAATGGGTACCAGTGTTGGCAAGGCTAGTCTGGAGCAATCAAAATCATTTTTGGTTTGTCCTGTTCGACTTTTAGTAGAACTGTGGAGAACAGAGGCAGAGGAGGAAAGGCATAGACTGATAGGTTTTTCCAGCTGAAGGATAGAACATCCACTTTCCAGGCTTTTTTGTGATGAGTTCTTGTGCAAAATTTGCCCAACTGATAGTTCTGGGGTGAAGCAAAAAGATCTATGTCTGGGCTCCCCCATTTGCGTGTCAACATGTTGAAAATCCATGGTTCCAGTTTCCATTCGTGTGGGTCCATGAGATTTCTGCTTAGTTCGTCTGCCAGAGTATTCAGCTTTCCTGGCAGGAATTGAGCTTGTAGTTGTACTTGATAGGTCAAGGCCGTGTTCCACAATGCCATGGCTAGTCTGCAAAGGGGGTAGGAGTGTGTACCCCCCTGCTTGTTTATGTACCACATAACCGTGGTATTGTCTGTCTTTGTCATTAATTGTCCTGGATGAAGGTAGTCCTTGAAGGCTGTCGGTGCATTCTGTACAGCTAGCATTTATTTTTGATTGATATGAAGGTGCATTTGATTTGGGCTCCATTTGCCCTGAATACACTTCCCTGCCAGATGTACCCCGCAAGCGTAGTCTGATGTGTCTGTAGTTAGGGTTTGGGTGGCAGGGGGTGGTGTGAATGGCAGTCCCTTGTTTTGGCGGCAGGCCTCTGCCCACTATAGGAACTGTAGTTGCAGGCAAGGTATGATAGTATGCAGGAGGCCATGAACCCCAAGGCTTGCAGTATTTGCCTTGCAGAAAGCAGGGTTTTTGTGGCCACCTGTTTAAAGTAAGTGACCAATTGAGTTTGCTTCTCTGACGTAAGGAAAGCCATCTGGGCAGTTGTATTCAAGCTTGCACCCAGGAATATAATTTTTTGAGAGGGTACCAGTTGTGATATCTTTTCATTTATAGTGTACCCTAGACAAGTTAGAATTCTTTTTTACAAACGCCAGATGGTTTAGAAGAGTGTCCTTGTTTTCTACCTGAATTAGACAATCTTCCAGGTATGGATATATTTGAATATTTCTTTGCCTGCAAAATGCAATTACTGGAGCCAAGCACTTTGTAAAGACCCTGGGCGCAGTAGATAAGCCAAAGGGGCAGTGCAGAGAACTGGTAATGCAAGAAGCCTGCTTTGAACCGGAGGTATCTTCTGCAAGATTCCCTGATTGGGATATGCAGGTAAGCCTTTTTTAAATCTAGAGTTGCCAACCAGGCATCTTTCCCTAGCACAGGATGTAACTGGTGAAGTCAGCATCTTGAATTTTGGGATGTCCAGAAAGGTGTTTAAGTCCAGGATTGGACGCCAAGATTTGTCTTTTCTGGGTACCAGGAAAAGTCTTGAATAGAAACCGGGTCCTTTTTCCTCTTCTGGTACTAGTTGAATAGCCCCCCGTGCTCATGAGAGAAAGTACTTGTTTCTGGGCCTCTGCCCACTGATTTGGGGGCAGGTCTGGCCATCCATTTGGAATTGGCAACATGTGGAAATGAAATCTGTATCCCTGGGATACTGTATTTAAAACCCATTTGTCCTGGGTTATAAGTTGCCAGTTTTTTGCATGAAGAGCCAGTTTTCCCCCCAAAGGGGCGGCTAAAAGGTAAGTGCTTGGTAAGTGTAAAGGTAAGTCATTGAGACTGCTTACCATAGGGCGGTGTCTTGTTGTTTCCAGATTTGGAAGAGGAGGCACCCCATTGTTTTGTTCTGAAAGTCCCTTGGGACTGAAACCTGGTGCCTTTGGAATGTCTGGGTTTGACTTGAGTGGCTCTCGAAGGAACTGGAAAGGACCACTTCTTAGTAGGCCAGTGTCTACTAAATCTTGGAGGTTGTACTTGTAAGAAATCTTTCACAGTTTGCATAGATTTAGCTTTATCTTCCATTTTTTTTAGAACTTCTTCAGCCTTATTACAAAGAGACGGTCCTGTTGTAAAGGAGCATCTAACAATTTTGCTTTAACATGATCAGGCAGATTTTGCTCTTTGAGCCAAGCATGCCGTCTTAGCACAGACCCAGTCACATCAGCCCTGCAAGAGGCCTCCAAAGAATCAAAACCACATTGCAAAGTATGTTTTCCAACTTGTTCAGCTGAATGCAATAAATCCTGTAAATCTTTATTTTCCACACAGTCAGAAATCAACATCATTTTCTGTTTAAACAGTCCCATGATGTGCTGCTGATATTTTAGCATATGAAATTGACAGTTTAAAGCTCTGATTGCAAGGGTTGCAGAAGTGTAAACCTTCTTTACCCCATCTATCCAGCGCCCTGGAATCTCTATCAGAAGGGGTAGAATTTTTAGCAGTAGAAGCCTTAATGCCCTTGGGACCCTGAGAAATGGTTTCAGGATCTGCAACAGGATTTTTGAAAAGGAATTTGTGGGAGTCAGGAACCCTGTAGTATCTGTCTGGCTTACAAGATGTCGGAGGCAGAGAATCAGGAGCCATACTAGATTCTGAAAAAACATCAACAATGTCTAGAACAGGAGGTATAGCCAAAGGCCTATGCTGAGGAAGAAGAAGAAAAATCCCTAAGTCTCTTTTTAGATTCCGAAAAATCCTGACTTTCTCAGTGAAATGTTCCCTTAAGGTATGTAAAGTTTCCCCAAAAGAAAAATCCTCAGGGGTAGAAGCAGAAGGAATGGAATCTTCTGCATAAGAGTCCTCATAAGTAGGTATAGACAATTCCTGTTCATTAGAAGAGTCAGAAGAAATAGAATCCTGTTTAGAAGATTCATAATCAATGTCTTGACTAGGCCTATTGGGGGGGCGGGTCAGAGTAATTAAGTCTTCAGCCATTTTGAACATTTGTTTTTTAGGCATAGGGGCCTGCACATGTGGCCCAGGCGTCAGTATTTTAGGCATAGTTCGAGATTTTGGCCTTAGATTTGAAGATGGCGTCGGTCTAATTTACAAATCTGTAGGCCTGAAAACACCCTCAGAAGCCGGTGCCTGCACAGCGGCTCCAGTCCCATCCAAGGTAGAGACATCCGCGGGTTCCATAATTGAAGCATCTCGTGGCATACCGGACTCCGAATGGGTCTCAGTAGAGGCCTGCGAATCAGAAGTAGCAGGTATCAGGGGCTGCGAAAGCACCTCACTGAGTACCGTTGAACTGGCGACTGGCTTAGGAGAAGCGTCATCGGCAGTTTTGGACCTCAACGGCCTGTCTCTGTCTTTTTCTTTGTGTTTTTTTTTGTATTCCAGTAGTCTGATTGCAAACCGACAACATTTTTGGATAGTTAAAGCATGAGCCAAAGTATTTAGAAGCAAAAATGTACCGACGTTTGATAGTGCATTGATTAAATAAAGCACAAAACCGAAAGCAAGGTACGTTGTGGTCAGGGCCTAGGCAAGGAATACAGTACAAATGAAAATCCTTATGAGGTATTTGCTTCCCAAAAGTAATGCAATTATTAACTTTTACTGACATCGGTAAGGAGCAAGAAAGTTTCCCCAATGGGGTACTTAGCTTTTTAGTTGAAGATTTTGGATTTGAAACTCGAAAACGAACGCCGACCGGCACTTGCGAACTCCTCCTGCTTTGGGCACTGCATGGCAAGAAAGACTGATGTAATGGTGTCGGCTGCATGTTTTATACCCCTGATGACCTGATGTCATGGAAGAAGGGACAGCAACCGACGCAGGACCCAAGACTTTGTTAATCAGGCCGACTGAGGGCAACCTGCCAGCAGATTACCCAAATGTAATGACTGCAACAGTGAAACACGAAGAACATTCTTCCTTACAGACTGAATCGACTCGCACAAAAACAGATGTTTATACACCCTGATATGTCCACTTCAGTTGACTGCATAGATCATGGGGCCTTAAATCATTCTAGGCACTTATTTGTTGAGGACATGCTGCAGGTACTAATGGAGGCAAGAGAGTCTGTTACTAGAGAATCATATTAGCAAATGGAATAGGTTTACTAGTTGGTGCCAGCAACATAACCAGTGCCCATTCAAGGCTAATTGTTCTCTGTTTCTACAGTATTTGTGCGAATTACTATCCTATGGCCTTTTTTTATTCCTCTGTCAAGGTTCATTTGTTTGCCATTTCAGCATGTCTGCCCATGGATCTTCCTCTTTCAGTGCAGTCATATGTCAAAATCTTCTTGAATGGGGTTTTGCATAAAAGGACTCCCAAGAAAACTAGTGGCCACTCCTTGGGATCTTAATTTTGTGTTGGGGAAATTAAGACTTGCTCCATTTGAACCAGGTAGTCTGGCTGACTTGAGGTCCTTAACATGAAAAAACTCCATAGGGACAAGGTTTCTTTTAGCAAAGTCTACTGCAGCAGTGATCAATACAAAGAACATAGTACAGTCATGCAAGTTGAACTTAGTGTAACATTAGATGTTTGAATGATCACTGTTGCAGTAGCTGCTCCCTCCCTCCATCCCTTTGTGTTTTGGTGTGTTTTTTATGCCCTGGTGTGGACATTAATTTTTTTGTTCCTAGTATTGTCCTTTTCAAGGCTGAGCCTCCCTCTCTCTGCTGGCAGGATCGCTCTTAAAAGCTTCACTCCCACACTCTCTTTGTCAGCTCAGCTCAAGCTGCTTGTCAGTTTGGGTGCATGAAAGGTACCCTGAAGCTTTGAAAGTTGGCTGGCTGTTATATCCATGGCAGGATGTAACCCATATAGCTGAGGCTACTGCAGCAGTGATAATTTGAATATCTACTGTTATGGTAAGCTCGCCTTACACAACTGTGCTTTGCTTCTGTATCTTTCATAGTTGTGCTTGAAGCAGTTAGCCCAAATCCCTGCCCGTTCCAAACAGGTCTCCAAAACCCATTGCTTTTGCACTCTAAGTAGGCATTTCCTACTCTTTCAAAACTGTAATCAAGTAGTGCTACCCACCTCTGTGGTTCACCAAAACCTTCTGTAATGTATGTAAGAATAACAGCTGAAACTTCTTTGTATAACGTACAACCCTGTTTTAAAAAATTCAGTACTATTCAATAAAATTCATTGAGTGCACATTTTCCACTGCTATTATTAAAGCAGTCTATTTACAAATCCTAAACCCACCAACCAGTTGTTGCTAGAACATACTGTTATTTTTTTTTCTTCTGTGAGGTAGGCACTGAAGGAAGATCCCACAGTTCAGTCTGCAAAAAGACAATGAATTTACATGACTGCCTCAAGGAAGGACAATCCAGCCTCCTTTATTGATCCTGGTCAGGGAACTTGAAATTCCTCCCTTTAATTCCAAGAGGTTGATGGCAAGGAGTTACATCTCCTAAAAACAGTCATCTATGACTAATATAACAGTGTAATGCCCTCCCAAAAAACATAATTTCTTACCCATAGCATTTTTCATCGTTACTTTGATTTGTACAGACTTGCACAAAACTAGAAGAAAAAAGAGAGGGAAGTAAACTTGTAGTTTTCAGGTTCATTTTTGTGGTTTTCCATATTCATTTTAGTAATATCCTATGGCATGGCCACCTTCAAATTTATCTTCTCCCTTCATACACTGCTTTAAGTTCAGGTCACCAATTTTTTTTTGTCCCATAGTTACTCCATTTTAACTAAAACATCAACTGACATGGTTCAGTGTATAAAAGCCTCCTTTCAAAAAGCCCACCTAATGTTGACCTACTTTGTAACTTTGAATATTGGCTATCCCGTAGCTGGTAACTGCAGCTCACTCCAGCAACCAGCAATAAAAAAAAATACTTTGGGGTCAGGGGTACTTAGTAATGTAGTCTCTTTACTTACTGCCACTGTGGCACCTCACAGTCATTTATTCTTCCACTGGGGTACTCTTTCCTTCTGTTGTGATAACTTCTAAAAGGTGGGGGAAAGATGTCAATCAACTCCCCCACCCGCCACTACTACTGTCACTGAGGTATTAACCCCAAATATCCCTCTGTCTCTTCTTGATCCATGGGCCCAGTAACTGATTCTGCCTACATGGCATCATTAGCTCCAGTAAAAGTCTTAACTCCATTCAGAAGTATGATTTAAAAAAAAATAACTAATACACCTACATGAATAAAAGTTTACAGTCCTTGCATAGACACAATGCCAAAATACATTTGGCTGTCCTGCACCTTGTATCCATAACATTGTCCTGCTAACCTGATATCCCTTTTTCACCATAAAAATAGCATTTCTCCAAAAGTCGATAACAAGGAAATTACTGTGCCTTTCTGTAAGTGTGTCAGAAAGTGAAATATCAATTGTTTGGACTTTTTTAATGACAGAGAACTCAGAACAGAGATTCTGTGCGCACACACAAGAATTATTTCCTCTTCATTCAGTCCCATCCAGTTTGCCAGCTGCTGCCTACAAAGCGATAACAGATTCCTAGCCTGTTACTTGGTCTGGGATCCCTATAAAGTATATGTTCTTGCACATGGCTTGATCCTCCATCTCTGTCAGCTTGGATTCTAACAGAACCATTTTCACCTGGTTATATCAGCTGCCAGAGTTTTAGTAGTCCTATCCTTTTGCAACTCTAACATGAAAGCAACAGCTTTAGCTCTTTCAGTTTCTTATCAGACAGGAAAGCATGCTCATCCCATTTTCCCCCATCTGTGTAAGTTTATCAAGCACCAGCTGTATTCCTTGCTGGCCTGCTACTGGGAAAGCTGCATTCCTGTCGACTCCTTTTTCCATCGGCCGGCCAATTTCTATGGAATAATTGCTGATTAGACTCTAGGGCTCGTGTACTATTTTGTTTCTTTTTTCTCTACAGTCAAATGGGTGTTCAAGTCATTCAAACTCTGCTGCCAAATTCTAATAGTCTTCCTAAAGCTGTTGCACAGACCAGCAACCTCTTTTCAAATTAAGGCACTTTTGGATCTCGTCAAGAAAAATGAACCAGCAGAAATGTTCTTCAGTTTTTTTAAAATTAGTACACATTTAAAACAAGCAAAGCTTTCGGGTTACCCCTGCCTCAATGCTTTTCATTAACATTTTAAAGCACACATTTTTAAATATCAAAGCAATATACATCATATGACACAGCCAGCCTATAGAAAATGAGAATCAATTAAAAGACTTTTGCATCTCAGTCATAGCCCACCATATGGAAATCCACAAATGCACATTACTTGAATATGAATAATGGCTTTCTGTTTACAGTATTTTGTTGACCTGAAATGAAAGTTGCTCAGAATAACTTCCCACTCCTTATCTGTAAAGTCTACTGTTGGTTTTGATGCGTGTTCTCTCATTTGTTTTTCTCTCTTGACAGATTCATACTGTTGTTAGGGAAGAAAAGTTTCATAAAACAAATGCATTTTTCCTATTTCAGAAGCAAAATAATTTTGAGGAAGAAACCAGAATTCTCCTCTCTAAATGTGTTCATTATATTAAGTTTATTTGTAAAGAAAGACTGCATTTTATTTTGATTGTAATACACAAAAATGATTTATCAGTTGCTATTGTGCAAGAAAAAATAATGAATAGAAGTCCTATAGACTTACTAAACCCATGTGTGCTATTAGAAAAAATATTGAGATCACTTTTTACAAAACATGTTTTCAAGTAAAGATGCAGTGTGTATCCTTGTTTTCTTGGTTTTTATATTTGATTTTTTAAGAAGGATGACAGTGCATTACGCATGTCATTCTTCTGTGGAACCTCGATAATTGGATGGGTACCTACCTAGCCTTTCTGGAGAAGGGGGAATGGACTAAGGGTAGTCGCTTGCAAGGTGCATTTGTTTGTAAGACTGAATTACCTCCAAATTTCCATGATCCTCTGATCAAGGAGAGGTCACTGTAACAGTAAATCTTAACATTTGGGTTCATCTGCCATATGTGTTCACATTCTTGGCCAGAAATTTCATCATTCTTGCCTCAGTTCCTATAAAGTCCAATGTTGCATTTACTCCATTACAGTGAACCTTGCTTGTTTGGTGTGTGAGGCTCCTACCTGAAGTCAGCATTGCTAAGAGCTTTTTTCAGTTCTTAACACCCCATGTGACCTTCATAGGGAATTGAATGTATAAGGCTATTGTGGATTAAGTAAATAATACTACAAAACTTGTAATTGCATAATAGTACAATAAAGAAGAACAGGTGTGATAGGATAATACTTTTACTGTTAGTGACTTCATCTCTAAGATTTGATTTTACAATAGTAACCCTAATATACAGCTGTAATATCTTCTGTGGTGATGGATCAATGTAACATTTTTTGCATGTTTTTTGCCCCAGTGTCTCTTGACCATCAAGCCTCCCCCTGATCAGACATTACGCTGCCAAAAGGAAAACATCATCCAGGCAGCCATGAGATTGCATTGTGCTCTTTAAGGCATCCGGGCAGTGAGAATATTCATTTTTATGGCCTAAACCTGCGCCAAGTGGTAATTTGAGCACTTGCCTCACTTCAAGAGCTGCCTATGACCTTCCCATGCACGCATGCTCCTTTACATGTACCAACATGGGCTACCATCAGTGGCTTTGGTGCCTATGTCAACATCGTCTCAGCATTAGAACAGTTTTGCAAGCAGAAAACAGCCCTCTCTCCTAAAACATTGATGCTTACTTGAGTTGACTGAGTTGTAATCAGGGTTTTATCCCTGTGTGCAGTGGTGCAGCCATGGGTCAGTTTAACATTTAATTGTAACATTTGGTAGATTCCCAAACAGTGTTAATGTACTAGTTTGTTCACTTAAAATTTCCCTGTACCACTGCAGTGCCAAAACCTATCTGACCTATGGACTGTGCATCCCGCTAATAGTACTTATAAAGGTGTGAACAATATATCATGTCAACTTCTGAATTGTCTGAACTGTGCTGATGTAGCTACTGCCCTAGTGGAATAAGCTCTTGCTGTGCTTTGAAGGGGTTCACAATGTTTGTCATAGCAAAATGAAGTAAAGTGAGACCATCACATATAAAGAATATTTATTGACTAGTAGACCTTTTTTTTTATCTTTTTTTGAAAGGAAGTACGATTGTCAGCCTTTTATTAAGTTGTTAGTCTTACTTGTCTAAGAAAATTCAAGAAATGTCGATTTTGCTGACCATTATTTTGATAGTCTATTCATTTGCAGTTTTTAGTAAAACTAATCGAAAGTGACTGCTGTCACTACTTTAGGCAAGAAATGGATTTGACTTCAGTGAGATATTTTCACTGTGGAATACCAAGTAAAGTGGTGTACATGACAGCTTTGCACTATGAAGTTCTTTCAGAAGTAACAGCAACCAGAAAAAATGCTTTCGATAACCGGTATTTTAACTCTTGTATTTGTAGGTTCAAAGGTAAATAATGTTACTTTCTGCAAAGTGAAGTTTAAATCCCAAGGTGGAGAGAAATTAACTCTTTCAGGTATTAATGGATGACCCCTTTAAAGTGTTTGTCACACTTTGAGTGCATTGTGACAGGCAAGTTAACTGCCACAATCCATCTTGCCCCGGTCATTTCATATTTATTTCAGCCATGTTTTGAATAAAAAACTTCAAAAACTTTTTATTCAAACCTTGGCTCAAATAAATGTAGAATTTCCCTGGGCTTGTCCGTAGACTTTAATGGACGCTTTTCTGCTCCTGTGTAGAAAGCTTTTGGATGAGTTTCACACTTTCACAGAGTTGATGTCACTGAGGTTAAAGATAATCTTTAAGTTTCAGTGGCATCAGCTCAGGGAAAATGAATTTGAGTGCTGGTGAAAATTATTTGTGGAAGAAAAATATTCATTAATTGGGCAAAAATGCTAATTGGCACTTTATATGTATGTAGGATGCTGCTAAAAAGTAAGTCGCCGAGTGCGACACTACTTTAAGGAAAACCTTGAAAGAAGGATAGCATAATGTCTTTGGGATTAACGGATGACGAGCAGAGGTTGCAGGAGCACAAACCGTGATTGAGTACCAAGCAGACAGATCTGTAATTATAAGTGAATATGCATCCTAGATATGTTTGATTGTAAAACAATCAGTTTGTTTTGGTTGAATACCCAGTATGTCAACAAATTGCAGTGGCACATAGAAAAATTGTACAACAGTGGAGATTAGCAAGTTTATTTACTCACTGTTATACAGTTTGAGTTCATCTCTATAGAGATGCACCAGTGTATGCAGCAAGGGTGTTGAGGTACCCCACCTCTTGTCAGGACATTAATTTGTAATGTTCTTATAGCTTTTTTTGATGGTTCAGTGATGTGCGGTCATTGAAACAGGAGTCAAAATTTTGTTGATGGTTCCTCGTGTAATCATGAAGGTATAGGAGAATGTAAAGGATCTTACCACATTGACATAGTCTGGGAAACAATCCTCTTTTACTTCTGTAATCAAGATTTACTTGGATGTGGCTTTTTGTGTTCCAAAAATTGTGTCAAAAAAGCAGTTGCTGTTGAAAATCAAAAATTCTGTTCCTCCTCATTGATAAGTGAGTTTTAAAATCTGGATTTTGGATATTACATTAAATGTTTATTGCTTTATTTTTAGGTTCCAGAGTACTAAATCTGGAAAGGTCTACCTCCACAGAGACATAAGACTCTTATTTTCTCGGAAGTCCATGGAAGTTGATAGTGGTGCTGCATATGAACTTAAGTCGTATACAGAAGCTCCAGCAAATCCTTGTTTTTCACCAAGATGTTAGTCAACTGTGAAACTAAGTGGATATTCTTACATTCAGAAGACTGAAGAGAATTTGTTATTCAGCAGAGATGGAACAAATAATTTGCACTAGTCTGCAAGAGTGTGATTTCTTACAAGACACACCGGGCCCATTTGTAAAACATTTGTTGAATGAAGACTTTGTGATTTGTCATCATGAGCCATCCTGAATGAGTCATATCTTAAGGTTCTTCCTTTCTTCCAGTCAGTATTCAGCATTTTTTTCCACACATTCTTACAGTTAGTGGTTGGTACACACCCATGATAGTGCCCACAAAAATGTAACAATTTGTCTGTGTAAGCCCACTCATTCCCTGTGTCCACCATTTCCTTTTTGCCACCCACAGAGTTCAAGACTGTAATGCTGTTATCAGTAAAAGTTCCTGCATTGCAAGCTTTCTTTTTCTTTAATGTTCTTTATGGCAGTTAAAACTCTGTGGGACTGGTGTGTGTGTCTGTTGTGATCTAAGCTTGCATAGGACAGAATTTATTACTGGAAATGTAGTTTGGAGGATTGGTAGAGCCCTAGTCCTCCTAGAGTAAGTCTGAGTTTTGCTTGGCCTTATGGTTTTGCATCAGGCCATTCCCCTCCCCAGTCAGTATAGTCATAAACCTGTTCCAGTCCCTTTTGGTTGCAACAAAGCAAAAGGCCTGAAGCAGTGCTCTTCCAGCTCCCACAGAGGAAGGAGTTGATCTTGAGATAATTTCACTGTCTACCCTCTCTTCACTCAGCTGAAACTTGGAGATGTCCTACCTCATTTTGAAAATTGGCACCTCAGGGTCACTCGTTCTCCAATCGGCATACTGACTGACCAAGATTCTTCTATGCTCTTCCAAGTTCTAACAAAGATGTTGGTCCTGGTTAAGGAGTGGCTTTTTGAAGACCTCTTACATAAGGACTTGTGTGGTGGAACCACCAGGCCTAGCACAAACTTCTCTTTTGGCATGTGTGGGACCTTGATCTGCTAGACACCTGGCAAAAGCCCTCTCCATTCTCATTTGAGAGTATATGTGCACAGTTCCCTTGTTTCTGGTTGTATGGAGGATGAAAAAGGCTCCTTCCCCACTTGAATTCTCTTTGAAAGGTTAGGTATTTTTTAATGCTTTTGTTTCCAAAATGGGCAAGAACAAGCGAGTCTTTCTGCTTATCTATGTCTCTTCTTAGATAGCCTTTTGTTTGGAGGATCTTTATAGGTCTTGGGGTCAAGCATGCTTTGAAACCCCTTGTCATTGTCTCCATAGAACCAGCTTTCAGCCATGCTACCATGGAAACCCAGAGGTACCTCTTTCTTTATTTTTGTAGCCCCAGGAGTGTGAATGGCTAGCATAAGCCCCCATCCATTTGGTGAAATTTGCTGCGTAAGCATCTTGGATCTAACTCTTATATGGGCTCTGCAGTAATTTTATTCTCCCATGTCAGCTATCAAGGATACTGGAACTTTGGACACTAAGACAAGTGTAGCAAAAAGATATAGTTCTCTGCCAGACTTGAACTTAAGGCCTTTTCTGGGTTCCGGTGCGTACCTCACGAGACATTTCTCTGTGAGCTGCAACACCAAAACCAGAAGGCTGCAGTACCACTTCACTGTAGAGCGGTATGGCTGAAAAGCACAATCACTGCAGCTTTAGTCTCCAACAAGAAACCAAGCACATTGCGGTGATCCCTAAGGACAGCTACTTGGCTGTATTCTAACAGAGACAGCCACTCTAGAAGAGTTAATCTTTGACTTTGTCCAGTTTTCTTGCACCCATGTACATCATAACAGTAGCTGATCTAGTACAGTTGTCTCTGTTAGGTAGCTGTCCTTGGGGATTGCCCTGATGTGCTTGGTTTCTTTTTGGAGGTTTAAGTTGCAGCGATTGTCCTTTTCAGCCATACTGCTGTACGTCGATACAGTGCTGCAGCCTTCTGGTTTTGGTGTTGTCGCAGAAAAATGTCTTACAAGCTACACACCAGAACCCCCTTTTTTATTTCCATCTTATTTGTCTAAATTCTTGTCCATCCAAATGAAATTCATGCTGGACAAACTTGATCACCTCCTGTAATCTGGTATTGTAGGAGAGCCTCTTCCAAACTTTGTTGTCACTTAGGTGGGCTGTCATGTAACTGTCTGCATTTGGATTGTGGAGATGATGGGGTCACAGGCACAAGTATGTGCCTGCACAGAATGGCTTGGCTGATGTTACCCTCTTTTTAGGCCCTCTCATTTTGAGTATTCTGGGCTGGCTGGTTGTTTAGGAGGTACTCTCTGTTCAGGTATTCCAGGCCATGATGGGTGGCCTGCTAAGGAAGAAACAGGGCCCTTCCTCCCTGAAGGAACCATTTCCTCTCTTTTTGGTCCTCCCTTAATTCTTCTAAGAGGAGGAATTTTTTACTGCCATATAGCCAAAGATGAGCATTCCTTAGATATCCCCTGTTGCTGGATGC
Source organism: Protopterus annectens (assembly GCF_019279795.1). Classification (NCBI taxonomy): domain Eukaryota; kingdom Metazoa; phylum Chordata; order Ceratodontiformes; family Protopteridae; genus Protopterus; species Protopterus annectens. The sequence goes on along the minus strand of NC_056740.1, from coordinate 389,246,409 downwards.
AAACCACAAGAGGTGTTATTTCTGTTGGTCACCTTGCTACACATTCTTCTCCATTCTGATCCGGCCATGTGGGAGGGAGCATCTGAAAGTTGTGATCAGGAAAATCCTTTTTTATTTTGAGGCAGAGGAACTGAAGTTTGATGGCCTTTGATCACCCCAATTTCCTTTTGTGTATTTCTTCTTTGAACATCAAATGGCAGTTCTCCATTCAAGCTGTTAGGATAGGCCCAGTGTCTGCAGCTTGGTGAACAGCAAAGGGTGCCCTGCTTTTAGGAGAAAAGGAAGCCAGCCCTTCTGCCCTGTTCTCAACAGGACAGGAAGAGTATTTCCATCCAGTTCTTTGCCCTGCTGTCTGTGCTGTCCAGGGTGGAATTCTGATGTCCCATGCCTCCCCCAGACTGCTTGTTACTGGGTGGTTGTTTGTCCTTGACAGATTTGCATAGTTATTTGTGATCATCATAGTAGTTCCCACCATTTTGCTGTAGATGGGCATCATTTTTGGTTTGAGTTTCCTCCCTGATGTTCCATTAGAATCCAGATCCTTCCCAGATATTGGCTGATGTGGCAGAAGTCTGTGAAGGTTTTAACTCCAGCGTACCATCTTAATGAATGAAAGATTACCCAGGAGGTTGTGTTTTTAACCCATTAGTTAATGCAGTTTATGGCCCAAGTTTGAAAGCAGTTGTATCCTCAGAGAAAGATTGCTGTTGCATTCATTCTAATTCCATGACACATCTGCAGATGTGGATGTTAAGGTTCCTGAGGAGGCAGAGCCGTCTCTGTCTTTCTACTGCTGTAGAATCCCATGTCTGTATGCTCTGGTTGGGGGGGAAATAGTCCCGCTAAACCCTGGCTAGGATTTATCACTACTAATGCATGGTTTGCTTCCCTGTTTTGAGTAGCTCAGCTGGGCACCCTTTTGATTGTTGCTGTGTGACCCATCTTTCTGCCTGAGTGGGTCTGTTAACCATTTGGAGTTCAGGTAGTGTTCCTGGACCTCTGGATGTGGAGTGCAGCTTGGACTGTCCTCCAGTTTGGCATCCAGTCCACAAAATTGTGGTGTGTTTATTATGCAAAAGGGGTATGAAGCTTCACCATTCCCGCCTTGCAAGGGAGTTGCAGCTCTTGTGGTATCTGGCCATGGTCTTTGGCTAGAACAGCTCTACCAGTCTTCTCCTTCAGCTGTGACTAGAATTTTTTTGGGGGGGCCAAGGCTTCCAGAGTTGGGGCACTCAAGAGGTCAGCTCTTCCATCACAGTTTCCCTTCCTTCTACTTAGTGAGTCAGAAGGCGGAGGAGGTTTAGGATGGTCATGTTTTTCCTTTTCTGGGTTGGGGTCTTCCTCTTCATTTACTCACTGCTCTCACTGACTGCATCAAACATATTCTGTGTGTCTTTCAGGAGCCCAGATACGATGAAAATGAAAATATCCCTACTCCCAAGCAAGAATGCCTGTCACTTTTTGAGAAACGGCCAGCTCCACTTCAGGTGCGCTTCTCCTCATTTTGCCAGCTTTGCTGGGTGGAACTTCATGGGCTAGGATTTACTGGGAAGCCAGTAGAGAGATGCTATATGATGTGTGAAGCATGTTTTCAGTATTTGCTCTAAAATATTTTTATTGGAGAGACAAATATCATGGTCTATGCTGTCATATTTCTGCATGATTAATGATTTCAGCATGATAATAAGTCTTCACTTAGAAAGACTGATTTTCAAGACTCTGGCTGCTGAGCTCTCTTCTGCATTCCTACCATGTTGGATATTCAGCTCACCTGTAGGATCTGTTATGGTAATTCCTGAATATTAGATTTAGTAGATGTGTTCTTACTTTCTCAGTTGATCTGTGAGAGGGCCTTCCTGGACTGGTTAGGAATGACATCCCTCCACTCCCCTAATGGCCCTCCAGCTAGCCTCCATTTTTGGAGTTGCCTGTTAAGTTGAGAAGTCGTCATTTGTTAGCAGTGGAGGTACCAAATTGTCATAATTTCTTGAACTGGCAGGTACTTTTTGGCAGATGAACCGATGAAATTGTACTTTGCCAGAGCATACATCAACATGGATTACACATTTGTCTGTCAGTTTGGAAGCTTCTAAAAATATATGCTGAATTCTGATTGGTGTAAAGGATGAACAACCTTAGGATCCACCACAGGGAAGGCCTTGATATGGTAAGAGTGTATCTGTTATTTCCCAAGTAGACTGGAAAAGAACCCTTATTGTTGCTTTTCTGTACTGTTACGAAACCACTTTATTGGATGTGTTGCAATAGTCCACCCCATATTTAGTTTACTTGTTTATATGTTGTCAGTTATTTAATATTTAAATTAATGTTTCATTTACTATGTGTTGTCTGTCTTTAGTGTTCTAATGTAGTTCAGAAATGTGCAAAAATGATTGTATTTTTGACATTATTGATATTGAAATCTAAATATATACATTTTATATATATATATATATATGTATGTGTATATATATATATATATATATATATATATATATATATATATAAAAAATCATATTCCAAGATCTGCATCTGTGCATTATTTAAGTAATGGTGCCTTCATTTCTAACACTTTAACAAAGGAACGGAGATGAATTAAAAAAAAAAACAGGCAAAAGAGTACTTGGAACTTTTCCTCTTCACAATTTTGATAGTTTGTCTTTTTGATTCTGGCTTAAATGAGATTGCAGAACTCTAGAATTGAATGTTGCATGAAATTACAGTTATTGAGCTAAATGTTTATTGCATGTATAGACCACATTCCATGGCTTCTTTACTGTGATTGGTCACGACTGTAGCGCTTCCCAACTTTATCAAACAAAATGTGTGACTCATGATCTGTTGTCAGTTTTCATTCTGTCCTCAACTGATGGTTTGGATCAGATTCAGCTGTTGCTAAAGCTCTTGGCAACCAAAAACTCTTGAGCTTCTCCCTTACCCATAATGCACCAATTTCAGTTATCTCAGATCTTATTTGCCACTTCAAGCAAAAGAAGTGGTCTTCCATCACTCTCGAGCGTACAGCGGATGAGTTTCATATTGTCTTTCCAACCTTGTTTAAAAATATCTTGTCCCTTATCTCCATCTATAAAATTCATGTGATTTTCTTACAATTTCTTATACTTCTTTCTACCTTTAGTACATTTTCTGTAACTCTCAGATAATGTTGTTAGTATCTTTCTCCCCCCTACAACATTGTCGTAGTTCCTATTTTTACCATTGCTGGTATTTCCATTTTCCTTTTTATGCATCTGTTGTTTGGGTCCTTTCCATTTGCAAGAAGATTGTTCTGTATGTCATGGTTTTAACCCTCGTGCTTTAATAGAGAGGAAAAATAAACTGATTCTAAAAGATTGTCTTCCTTCATCTTTTGGAGAGGCTATATTGGAGGGTTCTTCCTCCACTAAGTCAAAAAGTTCAAAACTCAAAAATTCCTCTTCTCTGAAGCCATTTTCCTCCTCCTCAGCTTCAGACTCCTTGAAAAAGATGTCTCAGAAGGATCCAGTCTCAACCCGGACCCTAAAAAGGTTAAAATCTATGACACTGTCAAAGAAACCTCATCAAGTTTGATGCCACCTAAGTCTGATCCAGTGTAGATAAAGCTCTCTCAGCCGACTTTGATCCAGGGCAATCTGCCAAATTACTACCCAGGACAAGGTACTTTGTGTCTCTGGATATGGTTCCCGACAGGGTACCTTCCCTGTTTTTGGAAATACCCAGGTCACCATCCATTTACTTCACTTGCTGTTCCAGAAGCCTCACAGAAGATGATGTGGAGAAACTGGTGAAGATTCTCTTGGCGCAGAGCCAGATTGGTGGTCCTTCGGCTTCTACCTCTTTGGGTCAGGAGATTCGTATATCTGCTTACTCTCCCATTGCAGATTCCTTCTCTGACTCCTGTAGCTTCAGAGTTTTTGTATCCAAGTCATCTGGATCAGTCTGGCTCAGATCAGAGGATGATTTTATCCTCACATCTGAGATCTGTTCTGAGGGCTCCAATTCCATCGGATCCTGGAGCTATATTCTACCTGTTGGATCCAAGGTGTTGCAATCAACTCCAGTGCTTTCAGAGCCATCTCTACACCTCAGAGCTTTGGCACTGGATAGGTCGGCTCCAGCTTCCATCTTGGAGGTTTTGCTCTCAGAGCACAGGAGGCCTATGATTCAGTACCTTATCTTCTTGGATCTGATGTTCTCTCTATCCCTCTCCAAGCTGTTGTGTCTTTGAGGCTGCAAAGAGAGTATTTTCTCCCTCGACAGTTCAGACGGATCCTTCCCCTTCAGATCTTAATACTCCTGCCATGAAGTCTCAGTGCTGCGAGCCTCACAATATCCTTCCACAAGGACAGCCAGTACCAAAACCCCAGACTCCATCTTAGGGAATTTTAATCTCCTCTTCTGATACTTCCCCAGAGCACCCCACTGAGGAGGTCCCTAAGAAGAGGACAAGTAAGGGGAAACACTTGGACTCCCTGGAGGAGTCCATCACTGAAGAGACAAATTTCGATGAAGGCAAAGGGTGCCCATGATCTCCACCTGAAGATGTCTCCTTTGGAGATGTCCTAGAAGTCCTTAAGCAGAGAGGTGGTTGAACTTCCAGAAACACTATGTCTGAGGAATCTGTTCTCCTGGAGACTTTTGGTACTGCACCCTCTACCTCCGGGGTGACTCCGCCTACTGATGACCTTATTTTGATCTTATGGTGGAAGTGGTTGGACCCTGACACCATAGAACCATTCTTCGCAGACCAGATAAGGTAATGGCACCACCAGCGGATAGGCAGTTTTGAGGGAAGGGAGTCCCTGTTGATGCCATAGTCATTGTGGCAGCCACCAAGAAGGAACTTGCGGAAGAAAGTTCCACTGTTCATCCCCCAACAGGGAGTTGCATGCAATGGATACATTTGGGAAGCATGTGTATGCTTCACCTTCGCTTTGAGGTCTCTGAAGTATTTGGCATAATTTACTGGGCTTCAGAGAGATTTGATCAAGGAGTTAGCAAATACCCCCCCCCCCCCCCAGTGTTGTTTCTGGTGAAGTTCAGGCATCTGTTAGTTCTGAACTGATAACCCTACAGACCATATCCCATTCATCCATGAGGTTGATTTCACATACAGCAGAAGGAACCACAAGGTCAGCAGGTTCATGCATTTCCATAAGGAGACACGCCTGGGTGCACCTCTGTGACCTTCGTTAATGCTCCCTTTGATGGAACATCTTTATTTGACCGCAAGGTCAAAAACACTCTAGTTGTGAAAAAGATGGAAAGCCCCTGTCATGGGTGTGCATTTTTCAACTCCTCAAAGAACCTTTTCCAGGAGTCAATGAGGTGGTTGAAAAATGTGGTTCAAGAAATCTGAGTCCTTTTCAAGATGCACATGGAGGAGTTTCCCCCAAAGGCAGTGGAGGGAACTTGAATGGACAAAGATGCCCCCATGGCAAAGGAGGCTTGCAGAACCAGGGTTCCAGAGAATCTGTCTTTGACAAACCCTACCAGCACTCATGAAAGGAGGACTGATTGTCCACTTTTGGAGACAGTCTGGGGATGTTTAGCTGTGCAACAGAGAGCCTGGCTAGATATGACAAAAGATACGTGGGTTTAGAGGATCATTTCAAAAGATATATTATACCCTTTATACCTTTCTGCCCTGATCCCAAGGAAAATCCCAGATGTTCCACTCAGTCAGAGGTAACAAGTAGCAACTCAAATATGAAAGCTGCTGGAAAAAAAGTGCCATCCAAGAGGTCCCACCAGACCAGAGTGAGTCCAGAACTTACCCAAGGTTCTTTTTAGTGCCAAAAAAAAAAAAACGGGACTGGAGATTAATCCTGGATCTTTCCAAACTAAACAAAACCATTCGAAGAACCAAGTTTCACATGGTCAAGGTTCAGTCCTTTCTCCCATTTCTGGGCAAGGACGACTGGATGTGCTGCTCTGTAGACCTTCAGGACGGGTATTATCGCATAAAGATGAACAGATGGTCCAGAAGGTACTTGCGCTTCTGGCTGGGAGCCAGTCATCAATTCAGAGTACTGCCCTTCGGACTCACCTCAGCTCCCAGGGTGTTTACCAAACGCATGACAGTATTAGCACCTCACCTCAGACTGCAAGGATTCCAAGCATTTCCGTATCTAGATAATTGGCTGATTAGCACTCCAGCCAGGCATCAACTCATATGTGCAAGAGACTAGGTTCTCCAGACTTGCTCTCATCTGGGGATTACCATAAACTACAACTAATCTCATCTGAAACAGATTCAAATTTTGAGGATTATAGGAGCTCTTCTCAATCCATAGACAACCATTACTTCCCTTCCATTACTGAGAATTCAGACCGTGAGATTTCAAGTCAAAAAGACAATATGCAGCACCTCAATTTCCACCCGACTGGTCCTTCAGGCTCTGGGATCAGTGGCGGCAACAATAACCTTAGTACCATTCGCCAGGTTTTACATGAGAATTCTGCATTGGATGTTAACTACTCAATAGTCGATTCTTATCTTGTAAAACACTAGTTGATAAAGAATCACTCATCTGCAAGAGAGATCTAAAATGGTGGATTCATTCAGGCCAGGTTCTATAGTGTCGTCCATTCATTTCCTCTCAGCCCAAAGCCATAGTGACCATGGATGCTTCCCAGCTAAGGTGGGGGAGGGCATTATCTGGGGAAGACAGTCCAAGGCACCTGGTCCCCTGAAGAGGACAATTTGCATATAAATGTCCTGGAGATGAGCAGTGCTGCTAGCGTTGCAGGCATTTCAGAATGCTCTCCTGGAGACAATTGCGGTACAGTCAGACAAACATGCCATTTGTCTGGTACCATCAACAAACAGAAAGGAACCAAATCCTACCCGTTGCATTGAGAAGCTCTAAGTCTGTGGCACTGGGTGATCTCTTCCATCCACTTTCTTTTAGCAATGCACATTTCAGAGAATTCCAATGTGATAGCAGGCAAATTGAGCAAGTGCAGTCTTCTACCTCATGAATGGTCCCTCAACAGAAAGAATTGTGAACATCGTCTTCTGACAATGGGGCCACTTTGCTGTGATTTGTTCACATCTCCCCTGAGCAACAAATGCAGCAGCTACTTTGCCCTAATCCCCCCCCCCCCACCACACACACACACACAGGGACAATTCCAGAGGGATGCTCTACTTAACAATTGGCCCCTGGGTCTCCTTTATGCATATCCTCCCACTCCATTAATTCCCAAATTTATTCAGAAAGCTGCAAGGTTGAAGAGCAAGGTCATCCTCATTTTCCCTTATTGGCCTTGACAGATTTGGTTTCCCTTCCTTTGGCCTCACCTGATTTAACCACCTTGGTTTCTGGATCCAACTCCGGACTTCCTGTCTCACCCAACAGGCATGATACATCCAGACATAGTAAATGTCAAGCTGACTGCCTGGTTCCTCCAGTTCCATTAATAGTCAGACATCCTATGCTGTCTTCTCCTGTTCTTTATATTCTTTTGACCTCCCATAGACCTTCCACCAGAAAACTGTACTCCAGCAAATGGAAGAAATTTATTTTTTGGGCTCAAAACTACATCTTTTTGAAAAATGAGCTAGTGCTTGTACTGTTAAAGTACAATTAGTAGTGATTTCCAATTTTCATGGTGGAGTAAATGGTTCTTCTGTAGTGTCCCATAAGTTCTTAAGGCCACCTTTTAAAGATCTACCCCCCCCATGTGACCTAAACCTTGTGCTGCAGTCTCTTACACATCTGCCTTTGAATCCCTCTTAGGGGGGCATTACCTCGGCCAGAAGAATTTCTGAGATCCAAGCGTTGTGTTCAAAACTTCTATGCTTGGTTTTCCATTAAGACAGAGTTACCTTACATACCAACCGGTCATTTCTTTCAAAGGTGGTATCAGAATCCAATATAAATCAATCCATTAATTTGCCAGTATTCTTTCTCAGATTTTCTAACAAAGGAGAATACACATTACATTTATTGGATATTTTTAGACAGTTGTGTTTTTACTTGCATAAAACAAAAAACATCCAAGAAATTCTGATCAGTTGTTTGTATCGTATGCAGAACTAACATTGGGTAAACCAGTTACCAAAATTACTCAAAATAGATGGGGGTCTACTTCTAAATTTCAAAGTTTCAAAATTTTGAATTTCTTATGGTCAAGTCTATAAGATCAAAGTTTTGAAACGTCAAAATGTAAATAGCAAAAAAAAAAAATCCCCCATACACCCCCCCACACCCACTGATAATTAAATATGCCAACTCCAAGATCACACTACAGCAAGGCGAATGATAAGTATAACGTTCCATGTTGTACAGCGATCTCCATTTAAATGGTTCGAAGTTTCAAAACTTCGATCTTATGGTCTCTACCATAAGAAATTCAAAGTTTTGAAACTTTGAAATTTAGAAGTAGTCCCCTAGATGGATAACAAGTTGCATTTCCTTTGTATATAACAAACTGGGCATTGCTCTGACAAAACCTGTTTGAGCCCATTCCACCAAATCCATGGCAACTTCATCAATTTTTCAATCCAGAGTATCCATGGATGATATTTGTTCAGCAGGTACTTGGGCTAATCCCCATACCTTTTATTACTCATTACAAATTAGACCTGGTCTCCAGAGGAAGGGTATCCTTTGGTTCTGTGGTGCTCAGTAATATCCTTCCTTGAGTCCATTCTGGAAATTAGGTTGCCTGGGACTCTGTCCCATCAGTTGAGGACAGAATGTAAATTGACATAATCAGATAAAGAAGTTACATACTCACCATAACATTCCATCTGTGTTGTCCATTTCCATTAATCCTCAACTCCCCTCTCATCAAGCCTTCTTTGATTGAATGGTTGGATGCATTCTCATGCTTGAAGGCTTGTCTTTGGCCTGGACTGTCATAATATGACAATTTAACAGCCTATATTTCTTCATTTCTGTCTTCAGTTTTACATGCATGAGTTTTATAACCCAAGTCTGATTGGCAGTTCAACTTTTACTGAGCAGTAAGTGCTACAACTGGAGGCTGACTATGCTGGAAGTTTCAGTCAGGGAAGCACAAAACACCCACTGGGCTACAGCAGATCAAATTCTTCAGCCGGACCTTCTGAATAAGGTGCTGTTGTGCTGTGCTTTAACTTCAATTTTCTTCTGAAGTTTCATGCTATAAAATTAGGTGATCATCATTAGATCACGGTTACAGTTGCCTAAGCTATGTAGAGCATAATGAGGAATCATCCCTGCCAACCAAAAGTTTAAGGCACCTTCCATATGCCCAAGACAGTGTACAGCATAAGGAAAGCACTATAAAGGCAGAGGCTAGGGTGCCAAAACTTCAGAACACATTAAGTTCATCATCTTCCTCATTGCTGCAGTAGCCTTAGCTGTATGGATAATGTCTGCAGAATATAACAGCCAGCCAGCTTCCAAAGCTTCAGGACACCTTACATGTGCCCAAACTGTCAGGCAGCTCGAGCTGAGCTGAATAAAAGCCAAGTTTGGGTGCAAACCCCTTCAGAGCTTTAATGCTGCTGAAGAGTACAGTCCTCTGAGGCTTTCAGTGCTCAGTGGTTAGCTTATGCTTTCCTTTGCTTGGCAGTGAAGATCCCTTTGGTGAAAAAAACTCCATTTTTTTAACTTTGTTGTATTACTTTCTTCTTCAAGAAAGTTATTTTAAAGCTAGAAGTGTTGTGTTTACAGACTGTTGCAAGATTGTAATGTTCTTTAAATTGAAGCACACTTTTTTCTGTCAATTTAAAAATAGTGTAAAGTAACTGAAGACATTTTTTTCAGTGGAAAAATTTATTTTTCTTTTATGGGGCTGGCTTATTGTTTTAACGTGCTCAGTACTGTATTTTTCCTGTCAGAAAAGTAATGTCTGATGTCCTTTTCATTCATTCCTCAACTGATAGGTGCTGTTCCAAGACTCTGATCTGACTTGGCTACTCCTACCAGATCATTGGATACAAACCTATCGAGCTGCACCGTGCCTCACCAACCTAATGTACCTCCGATCTCGTTTGCTGCCATTCAGCTTTAGAAGCGGATCCTGTTGCTGTTGAGCTTTGGAGTTTTATTTAGCCATTCATCGTGAGTTTTGTCTAATTTCTTCTATTATATTTTTATAATTCTCCTACATCCCACCCTTAGTCCTTTTAACTAGCTTGTGTTCTTTTAGCTACTGGTTTTCAGTATCTACTTAAAGTACCACCATTGGTATTCTCTGCATTGTGACTACTCATTTGAGTACTTCTTTTCTACCATTGTTGGTACTTTCATTTCTTTGCTAGCTTCTTTACCTTTTTCCTTCACCCCCCCAAAAAAGGTTTTCTTTCTTTAGTGTTTTTAGGTCTTTCTCTGCTTGGACAACGGTGGCTAACAGGCCAACTAGATTTAAAAAGTGCAATACTTTTGGGCATAAGCTGCCCAACTCAGTATGTATTGCTTAGGTCCTGCACACTTTGATGTGGATTGTTCAATCTGCTCTGAATTTAGCTCCAGATACTTAACTGATTGGAGGAATAAATTTGCTTCACGAAACCTCCTTTCTTCTTTATCCACCTCTTCGGTTGCCGAGCCTCAATCACCTACCAGAAAACCTGACAAGGGTAAGTCAGAGTCAGCTACCGGGGTAAAGTAGTCCCGCAAGAGGTCTCTGGATTGTTCTTCCTCATCTGCTCCTTATTGGAGCCTTCTCCTAAGATCCATAAGTAGTTGGATCTGACTACCTTAGATCCGATTGTTCCAAAATGTGGATCTCCTCAGATCCAGTTTCTTCACTGCTCCCTTCTCCTTTCTTGGAGGGATCTGTACTTAGGCACTCCAAACCTCCATCCACCACATTTTCTCTTAGATGTTCCAGAAGCTTATCAGAAGGCGATATGGATAGGATAATGAAGAAGTTTCTTAGAGCACAGATTCAGATGGGGGTGCTTCCATCTCTGACTCCCACCGGATCCATGAGCCATACTTTGTCCACTTCCCCCTTGGTATCTCCTCCTTTGATCCGACCCACTATTGAGAAGCACTGTAAGGGTGTCTTCCTCAGATCCAGAGATGGACTGATGTTCATCGTGTTTCACTGTTGCAGTCCTTACAAAATGGGGTATCTGGCTCCCGGTAGCCCATAGTCGGCAGAATACCAAAGTCCTTTGTATTTGACGTCAGCTGCCCTCGGTTTAGGCCCGACGTCAGGTACAAAGGAAGGTAGCTAACGCCATTTCCTCAGTCTTCCTTGCCATGGAGCCCGAACCAGAAGCATTTTCCACGAGTGCCAGTCAGCCGAGTACCTTCTTTTTGTATTCCGACTGCTTAGTTGAAGACATCCTCAGATAAGTATCCCAATGTTCTTCGTGTTTCACTGTTGCAGTCATTACATTTTAGTAATCTGCTGGCAGGTTGCCCTCATTTGGCCTGATTAACAAAGTGTTGGGTCCTGCGTCGGTTGCTGTCCCTTCTTCCATGACGTCAGGTCATCGGGTATAAAACATACAGCCAACACCATTACATCAGTCGAAGCAGAAGCAGATCACAAGTGCCGGTCGGCCACTCCTGAAATTTTCGTTTTCGAGTTTCAGAACCAAAGTCTTCAACTAAAAGCTAAGTACCCCATTAGGGAAACTTTTTCTTGCTCCTTACCGATGTCAGTAAAAGTTAATAATTGCATTACTTGTGGGAAGCAAATACCTCATAAGGATTTTCATTTGTACTGTATTCCTTGCCTAGGCCCTGACCACAAAGTACCTTGCTGTCGGTTTTGTGCTAAATTAAATCATCGCACTATTAAACGTTGGTATATTTTTGCTTCTAAATATTTTGGCTCACAATTTAATTTTCTAGAAATGTCGTCAGTTAGCAATCCGACTACCGGAATACCTAAAAACGCAAAGAAAAAGAGACCGTTGAGGTCCAAAACTGACGAAGACGCTTCTAAGCTAGTCGCCAGTTCGCCGGTACTCAGTGAGGTGCTTTCGCAGCCCCTGATACCCGCTACTTCTGATTCGCAGGCCTCTACTGAGACCCATTCGGAGTCCGGTATGCCGCAAGATGCTTCAATTATGGAGCCCGCGGATGTCTCTACCTTAGATGGGTCCAGAGCCGCTGTGCAGGCACTGGCTTCTGAGGGTGTTTTCAGGCCTACAGATTTGTATATTAGACCGATGCCATCTTCAAAACTAAGGCCAAAATCTAAATCTATGTCTAAAAAACCGATGCCTGGGCCACATGTGTAGGCCCCCTATGCCTAAAAAACAAATGATCAAAATGGCTGAAGATTTAATTTCTCCGATCAGGGGTAGCCAACCCCCTCCTTCTAAGAGTCCTAGGCAAGACATTGATTATGAATCTTCTGAACAGGATTCTATTTCTTCTGACTCTTCTAATGAACAAGATTTGTCTATACCTACTTATGAGGACTCTGATGCAGAAGATTCCATTCCTTCTGCTTCTCCCCCTGAGGATTTTTCTTATGGGGAAACTTTACATACCTTAAGGGAACATTTCCACTGGGAAAGTCAGGATTTCTATGACTCTAAAAAGAGACTTGGGGATTTTCTTCTTCTTCCACAATATAGACCTTTGGCTATACCTCCTGGTCTTGACATTGTTGATGTTTTTGCAGAATCTAGTATGACTCCTGATTCTCTGCCTCCAGCTCCTTGTAAGCCAGACAGATACTATAGGGTTCCTGACTCCCACAAATTCCTTTTCAAAAATCCTATTGCAGATCCTGAAACCATTTCTCAGGGTCCTAAGGGCATTAAGGCCTCTGCTGCTAAAAATCCTACCCCTTCTGATAGAGATTCCAGGGTGCTGGATAGATGGAGTAAGAAGGTTTACACCTCTGCAACCTTGGCAATCAGGGCTTTAAACTGTCAATTTCATATGCTTAAATATCAACAGCATATTATGGGACTTCTTAAACAGAAAATGATGTTAATTTCTGACTGTGTGGAAAATAAGGATTTACAGGATTTATTGCATTCAGCTGAACAGGTAGGAAAGCATACTTTGCAATATGGTTTTGATTCTTTGGAGGCCCCCTGTGGGGCTGCTTTAACTGGGTCTGTGTTAAGAAGGCATGCTTGGCTCAAAGAGCAAACTCTGCCTGATCATGTTAAAGCAAAATTGTTGGATGCTCCTTTACAACAGGGCCGTCTTTTTGGTAATAAGGCTGAAGAAGTTTTAAAAAAGATGGAAGATAAAGCTAAATCTAGGCAAACTGTGAAAGATTTCTTACAAGTGCAACCACCAAGATTTAGTAGGCACTGGCCTACTAAGAACTGGTCCTTTCCAGTTTCTTCGAGAGCCACTCAAGTCAAACCCAGACATTCCAAAGGTTCCAGGTTTCAGTCACAAGGGACCTTTAGACCAAAACAATGGGGTGCCTCCACCTCCAAATCTGGAATCAACAAGGCCACCTCCTTATGGTAAACAGTCTCAATGACTTCCCTGTACACTCACCAAGCACTTATCTTTTAGCCGCCCCTTTGGGGGGAAAGCTGACACTTCATGCAAGAAACTGTCAGCTTATAACCCAGGACAAATGGGTTTTAAATATAGTATCCCAGGGATACAGATTTCATTTCCACATGTTGCCAATCCCAAACGGATGGCCAGACCTGCCCCCAAATCAGTGGGCAGAGGCCCAGAAACAAGTTCTGTCCCTCATGAACATGGGAGCTATTCAACCAGTACCAGAAGAGGAAAAGGGACAAAGTTTCCATTCGACTTTTTCTGGTACCCAGAAAAGACAAATCATGGCGTCCCAATTCTGGACTTATCTACTCTAAACACATTTCTGGGACATTCCAAAATTCAAGATGCTGACTCTTCAACAGTTACTTCCTATGCTAGGCAAAGATGCCTGGTTGGTAACTCTAGACTTAGAGGCTTACCTGCATATCCCAGTCAGGGAATCTTGCAGAAGATACCTCTGCTTCAAAGCAGGCTATTTGCATTACCATTTCTCTGCACTGCCCTGTGGCTGATCTACTGCACCCAGGGTCTTTACAAAGTGCCTGGCTACAGTAATTGCATTTTGCAGGCAAAGAAATATTCAAATGTATCCATACCTGGACGATTGTCTAATTCAGACAGAAAACAAGGACATTCTTCTAAAGCATCTGGTGTTTGTAAAAAGGGTTCTAACTTGTCTAGGGTACACAATAAATGAAAAGAAATCACAACTGGTACCCTCTCAAAAAATTACATTCCAGGGTGCAAGCTTGAATACAACTGCCCAGATAGCTTACCTAACGCCAGAAAAGCAAATTCAATTGGTGACTTACTTCAAGCAGGTGGCCACAAAAACCCTGCTATATCTGCAAGACAAATTCTGCAAGCCTTAGGGTCCATGGTCTCCTGCATTCTTCTAATTCCATATGCAAGACTGCATATGAGGAAACTTCAGTGGTACTTAAAAAGTTTATGGAGTCTACATTGTCACAGTCTGAAAACAATGATTCCTATCATACCTTGCCTGAAACTAGAGTTCCTATGGTGGGCAGAGGCCTGCCACCAAAACAAGGGACTGACATTCACTCCCCACCCCCTGCTGCCCAAACCCTAACCACAGACGCATCAGACTATGCTTGGGGGGGGGGGCTCATCTGGCAGGGAAGTGCATTCAGGGCAAATGGAGCCCAAATCAAATGCACCTTCATATCAATCAGAAAGAAATGCTAGCTGTACAGAATGCACTGACAGCCTTCAAGGACTCATCCAGGACAGTTAATAGACAATACCACAGTTATGTGGTACATAAGCAGGGGGGGTTACACATTCCTACCCCCTATGCAGACTAGCCATGGCATTGTGGAACATGGCCTTGACCTACCAAATACAACAAGCTCAATACCTGCCAGGAAAGCTGAATACTCTGGCAGATGAACTAAGCGAAATCTTATGGACCCACACAAATGGAAACTGGAACCATGGATTTTCAACATGTTGACACGGAAATGGGGGAGACCAGACATAGATCTTTTTGCCTCACCCCAGAACTATCAGTTGGACAAATTCTGCACAAGAACTCATCACAAAAAGCTTGGAAAGTGGATACTCTATCATTCAGCTGGAAAACCATATCAGTCTATGCTTTTCCCCCTCTGCCTCTGCTCTCCAAAGTTCTATTAAAAGTCAAAGGACAAACCAAAAATTATTCTGATTGCTCCAGACGGGCCTCGCCAGCACTGGTACCCACTCCTGTGCAATTTGTCACACCTTCCACCATGGCACCTGCCTCAGACCCCTTACTGACTCAGAACAACCAAATTCTGCACACTCAGCTTCAAACTTTGAATCTTCCAGTGTGGCTAATCTTCTAAATTCACCTTTAGCATCCCTCAGAAAACCTGTGATGGATGTCATTTTGGAGGCGAGAAGACCTAGTACTAGAAAATCTTATGTTGACAGATGGAAAAGATTCTGTGCCTTGAACCAGTCACAAGGAATAAGCACAGCAGCGCCCAATATTCCTCAGATTTTACAATACTTAACTGAGATACTTCACAAGGGCCTGTCCTTTTCTTCCATAAAAATCCATGCCTCTGCCATTTCAGCTCATTACAACACAGAACCTCCCCTCTTCTCTCATCCTCTGCTAAAGCAGTATGTCAGAGGGGCCAAAACCTTAAGACCACCCAGGAGAGCTCCAACCCCTGCCTGGGACCTCAATTTTGTATTGGAAAAACTCACTCTCCCTCCTTTTCAGCCAGCTGCTACTGCAGACCTAAAATTTCTCTCCTGGAAAACAGCTTTCCTTTTAGCAGTCACTTCAGCTGGAAGGATTTCTGAATTACAGGCTCTTATGGCAGTGGAGGCTTTCATTATTTTTCATGCGGACAGGGTGTCTCTCAGGACCAATCCATCCTTCATGCCTAAGGTGGTATCCAGTGTGGCTCTTAATCAGACCATTCATTTGCCAATATTCTTTCCCAATCCACAAAACAAGGGGGAGGGAATTCTGCATTCCTTAGATGTACACAGACAACTTAGATTTTACTTAAGACAAAATCTCTAAGAAAATCTGAACAACTACTGGTGGCATTTGCTGCAGGGGCAGAGGGAAAGGCTATTTCAAAGCAGACTATTTACAAATGGATAAGCCATTGTATTTGTTTCTGCTATATGCACCATGGTAAAACTATCCCCCAGGGGATCAGATCTCATTCCACCAGGGCTGCATCTGCTTCTACTGCCTTTCTCAGAGGTGTTCCTACCAAAGTCTTTCTAGAAGCTGATACCTGGAGCTCAGTTCATACGTTCACCAAGCATTACCACTTACCTTTCTTCTCTAAATCCAGAGCTGACTTTGCCACTGCTGTCCTGCAGGGCCTTATAGCTGGTCCTAATGCTGTATAAATCCATCCTCCCAACCTTAGCTTTGGGAATCTACCCAATTGTTATGACTGCAACTGTGAAACACAAAGAACATAGTACAGTTGTGTACACTTACCATAAATGTAGATGTTCGAGTGTTTTCACTGTTGCAATCCTGGTTACCAACCCTCCAGCCCCCTGTTTTTCTCTTACTATACCTCTACTTTCTTTTACTATGCTTAAAAGCCTTGTTGGTGTATTTGCTTTTGTTTGGAGGTATATTTTTTGTGTTTTAAATTATTTATATATATATATATATTTTTTTTTTTTTTGCTCCTCATTTGGGGGGTACCTGACATCTGGGGGCAAGAGAAACTGACGTAACGGCATCGGCTGCATGTTTTATACCCCTGACGACCTGACGTTATGGAAGAAGGGACAGCAACCGACACAGGACCAAAGACTTTGTTAATCAGGCCAACTGAGGGCAACCTGCCAGCAGATTACCCAAATGTAATGACTGCAACAGTGAATACATTTGAACATCTACATTTATTGGAAGTGTACACAATTGTACTTTGGGGACCCTCTTTTCTTGCTTGAACAGATGTCAGAGAAATTTAATAATGGTCTTGCCTGTGGAAAACAGATTCTGCACCGTGATTTTCACTCCTATTGTATTACTTGTTTTGGCCTTGAGCACAATGTCCCTAATTGTGTTCTCTGTGCTCCTTTCAACCCGTGTACCATACGCCGTAGAGCTAGGATCTTGTTCAAGCTTTTCGGAGTTTGGCCTAAGTTCATCAGTATGGCGTCTTCTGGTCTCCTGACTTCAGATGTTCCTAAGAAGCACAAGGATAAGGACAATGACAGGCTTGGGGTCAAATTAGCCGACGACGTCCCTGTTAAGTTGGTTGTCGGCCCAGCAGTAGTCAGTGAGGCACTTGCCACTGTAGTCCATGGATGTTCAGCAGCAGGCATCTGCGGAGACATTTTCTGAGTCCTCCATACCACAGGCTTCCACTTCGTCTTCTGACCCTCTGCCACTCGCCACCTCTGATGGATCCGGAGCCGCTAAGAAGGCGCCGGCTTCTGAGGCCTCTCTTCTCCACCCAGAGACCAGATCCAGACCGACTACCTCCATTCAGACTTCTACAGTGGCTAGGCCTCCCGAGTCCCTCCGGCTTTCTGGTAGACCATCCAGCCGAAAATCTTCTCCTAAACAGGCATCTGCCTCCCCTCAAATGCCTCAAGCTCAGATGGTTAAAATGGCTAGTGATCTCTTAACCCTTATCAAAGGTTCTCAGCAACCTCCTTCTAAAAGGATTAGGGAATTGTCCCCAGAAGCTTTCTCTGCCTCAGACTCTGAGGTTTCCAGCAGCAACTCTGCTGATGAAGAGGGAAACTCCACTTTTTTCTGGTTTTGAGGATTCTGATGCAGAAGACTCTATCCCTTCTGCCTCCCCTCCAGAAGATTTTTCTTTTGGAGATACTCTGAATACTCTTGGGGAGCATTTCAAATGGGAAAGTCAGGACTACCCTCAGTCTAAGAAACAGATTAGGGAATCCTTGGATTTGCCACAGCATAACCCTTTGGCTGTCCCTCCAGTTTTGGAAGTTGTTGATGTTTTTATGGAGAATTCTTTGACTCCTAATTCTGTTCCTCCTTCTCCCAGAAAAGCCTGACAGGTATTAGAGTGTTCCTGATTCTCATCGGTTCCTTTTCAAGAATTCTACTGCTGATCCAGAGATTATTTCTCAGGGCCCTAAGGGTGTTAAAGCCAGGGTTGCTAAAAATCCTGTTCCTTCTGACAGGGAATCTAGAGCCTTGGATAGATGGAGTAAAAAGGTTTATACCCAGGGACCTACCGCCCCATTAGCCTGACGAGCCTGGTCTGCAAGGCCATGGAACCAGTCATCATGGAACTTATAAACAAAGACATTGGTATTCTCCAAACTCTGGATCCCACCCAGTTCGGGTTTGTAAAAGGCAGATCATGTCTCCTAAACCTGATAGATGACTTTGAAGCAGTCACCAAAGCCGTAGACTAGGGTAAGGTGGTTCACACAGCCTATCTAGATCTTGCCAAGGCTTTCGACACCATCCCCCACTCTGGAATTCTAGATAAACTCACTAAACTAGGTATAAATCCCTATGTCACAAGATGAGTTGCCAACTGGCTCACTGACAGAACCCACACTGAAAGTAGTAGACTCCAAATCCAACTTCAGACCAGTGACAAGTGGAGTACCACAGGGTTTAGTCCTGGGTCCTCTCCTGTTTGGTATCTACTTCTCTGAAGTACAGGCTAACACAGAAAGTCTTTGGCTAACGAAGTTCGCAGATGACTGCAAACTAGGAGCCATAATCGAAACTCCTAACGATGTAGACATCCTACAAAAGGGCCTCACTGAGACAGATGCCTGATGTCAAAGCCATGGCCTCAAGCTCAGTGCTAAAAAAGTGCATTGTCATCTCCTTTGGTAAAAAACTCTGTACCCATGAACTACAACATAGGCGGTAGTATACTTAACACCGAAAGTGTGATGAGACCTTGGGACACAGGTGGACAGTAGACTCTCTTTTGATAACCACATCGCCACAGTAGTCAGGAAATCCTTCTACGAGGCACACCTCATCACAAAAGGTTTCTCATCCAGAAAAAAAGAGGTCATTGTTCTCCTCTACTCGTCACTCATTAGACCCATTATAGAGTACAATGCCCCTTTTGGTATGTACATCACAAGACATCTACAACAACTATAAAGGCTGCAGAAATACCTCACAAAGAGGATTACCGGCCTCCAACAGATGCCCTACACAGACCATCTCAAAAAACTGCAGCTTTACTCCGTCGCATATCGCTTACTCAGAGGTGATCTCTGCCTAACATACAAAGCTATGTCAAAAACAGAGCTGTTGGACATGCTCCACTTAAAGAAATCCCAATCCCTCCAAGCTACACGCTCTAGGAACCTAAACCTTGTCACCACAATAAACAGAACATGCCGGAGGGATAGATTCCTGTCCCAGAGACTTCCCATACTCTGGAATAAACTACATATCTATATCAAACAGTGCTCCTCATTAGCACTCTTCAAGAAAAATCTTGATGATTGGATGGAAAATAGGAAATTCACCCCAGGGATCACCTCTGTGGCTCTGCTCAACAGTGGCACAGGAAAATCATTTTCTTGGGTGGCAAAAGCCAGGGTACCTTTTTGGCTGGGCTTGTATAGGCCCCAGGGCCGATAGCCTAGTACCTTACCTATGAACCTATACTTCTTCCACCCTGACTTTTAGGTCTGTTAATTGTCTTTTTCTAAGTATCAGCAGCTTACTTTGGAGGGTATTAAGGCTAAAATTGCTGATGTTTCTTCCCCGATGGAGAGTAAGGACATGCATGATTTATTGAATTCTGCCACTCTTGTCACTAAACATTCTTTACATTGTGGTTTCGACTCTTTGGAGGCTTCTTGCAGGGTAGCAGCCACTGGTTCTGTCATTAGAAGACATGCTTGGCTCAGGGAACGGCCCCTTTCTGAACTTATCAAATCTAAATTACTGGATGTGCCTTTGCACAAGGACAAACTTTTTGGTCGCAAAGCAGAAGACGTGTTGAAAAAGTTGGAGGATAAGGCCATATCTATGCAAACTGTTAGGGACTTTCTGCAAGTTCAGCCTTCTCATTTTAGTAGACATTACCCTTCTAAGAATTGGAATTTTCCTGACCCTAGTAAGCAGAGTCGTACTAGGTCTAGGGGTTACAGGTGGTCTAGGGGACAGACTTCCACCCCTCAAAAGGCTAAGCACTGGCAGGCTTCCTCTTCAGAATCAGGGAGTTCTAAGCAAACTTCCCAAAGCAAGCATTCCCAATGACTATGGCCTTCCCCTGCCTGCCTCTGCAGGCCCAGGGTTTCCTTTGGGGAGAAGGTTAGCCATGTTTGCAAATGTCTGGTTCACCATCACAGATGACAAGTGGGTGCTCAAAATAGTATCCCAAGGCTACAAGTTCTCCTTTCACACCTTCTCTGTCCACCAAGGAAACCCAGATATCCCCCCAAATCAAAGGGCAGAAGCAGAAAAAACAAGTTTCTTCTTTACTAAAACTGGGAGCAACAGAGCCAGTTCCAGCACTACAGATAGGCTAGGGTTTCTACTCAAGACTTTTCCTGGTTCCCAAAAAAAGGGGGCACCTGGCATCCTATTCTGGATTTGTCCATTCTAAACACATTTCTGGTAATTCCCAAATTCAAAACACTCACTCTTCAGAAGTTGCTGCCAATGCTGGCCAAGGATTCTTGGCTGGTGACTTTGGATCTCAAAGAAGCTTATCTGCACATCCCAATAAGGGAAAGCTGCAGGCAGTTCCTTCACTTCAGGGTGGGGAACAGGCACTTCAATTCTCTGCACTGCCCTTTGGCTTATCTACTGCTCCCAGAGTTTTTACCAAAGGCCTAGTTCCAGTCATTGCTTTTTGCAGGCAAAGAAACATTCAAATTTACCCTTACTTGGATGATTGTCTTATTCAGGCAAACTCTCCGGAGCAACTTTTAAAGGATTTGGACTTTGTAAAGAACCTTCTCACCTCTTTGGGCTTACAACATCAACGAAAAGTCAAAATTGGTACCCACCAGGAGATTATATTCCTGGGAGCGAGCCTGAACACAGCCACCCAGATGGTATTCCTCCCTCAAGAGAAACAAATAGATCTTTCAAATTACTTCAAAAACTTGGCAAGCATGACCCAGCTCTCTGCAAGCCCTGGGATTCATGGCTTCATGTATTCTGATGATTCCATATGCCAGACCGCATATGAGGAAAATACAGTGGTACCTCAAAAGCCTTTGGTGTTAACACACTCAGGATTTAGACTTGATACTTCCTCTGATTCCCTGCCTGCAGATGGAGTTCCTTTGGTGGGCGACAGCCTGTGCACAGAACAAAGGCCTTCCTCTGTCCACCTCCTGCCAGCCAGACTCGCACCACAGATGCCTCGGACTATGCTTGGGGAGCACATCTAGAGGGCAGATGCATTCAGGGGACCTGGAACTCTCAACAGGTTAATTTGCACATAAATCTGAAGGAATTGATGGCAGTCCAGCAGGCCTTAATGGCTTTCAAACATTTTCTCTCTCCTGGTACTCTTATGATCAGGACTGACAACACCACAATCATGTGCTACATCAACAAGCAAGGAGGGACGCACTCTTACCCCCTGTACAGACAAAGCACGATACTATGGTCCATAGCAGGTTCCATGGGCATTCATCTGATAGCTCAGTTTCTTACAGGAAGGCTCAATGCCTTGGCAGATCGGTTGAGCAGACAAGTCTGGATCCTCATGAGTGGCAACTAAACAAGACCATCTTCTATCGCATCATTCAGCATTGTGGCACTCCCCAGGTGAATCCCTTCTCATCTGTAACCAACCACATTCTTCCAACCTTTTCAACCAGGGATCATCACAACAAAGCTTGGAAAGTGGATGCTCTGTCCTTCCCCTGGACACAGCTCTCGATCTGTGCATTGCCTCATCTTCCCAGAGTGCTGTTAAAGATAAAGGACGAAAAACCAAGGGCCATCATCATAGCTCCAGACTGGCCCAGACAACATTGGTATCCACTACTTCAAGTCTCTCCCAGTCTCGCCTTGACATCTTCCCCTGATACCAGATCTCTTGGTTCAGGAGGGGGGGAAGAATTCTGCATCCTCATCTTCAGACTCTGCATTTGGCAGCTTGGCTCATAATTTAAACCTTTACAAACAAGTGGTTGATGTCCTTCGTGAGGCCAGGAGGCCTAGCACTAGGAAATCTTACACAGATAAGTGGAAAAGGTTCTCCATTGGGGAAAGCCCTTCTCAACCTTCTCTTCCTCTCATTCTAGACTATCTGGCAGGCTAGCTTAATGGTGGACTTTCCTTTTCTTCTATCAAAATCCATACTTCAGCTATTTCAGCTCATTGTTCCTTTGAGCATCCCATTTTCTCTCATCCCTTGATAAAACAGTTCATCAGGGGAGCTAGCAATTTAAAGCCTCCCAGAAGGGCACCTACTCCTGCTTGGGATCTCAATTTTGTACTTGAGAAACTTACTCTGCCTCCTTTTGAAACATCTGCCTCAGCAGACCTGAAGTTTCTCTCCTGGAAAACTGCCTTTCCTTTGGCTATTACTTCAACTAGAAGAGTTTCTGAGCTGCAGGCCTTATTGGCAGTAGAGCCTTTTATCATTATCCATGTGGATCGGGTTTCTCTTCGAACTAATCCCTCCTTTATGCCTAAGGTGGTTTCTAGCCTGTCTCTTAACCAGTCTATCCATTTGCCTACCTTCTTTCCTAATCCTCAGAATAAAGTGCAAAGGTTACTGCATTCCCTGGATGTGCATAGACAGCTTCGATTGTACCTGGATAGGACTAAATCTTTTCAAAAGTCGGATCAGTTGTTGGTCAGTTTTGCTCCTTGAGCTCAGGGCAAAGCTATTTCTAAACGGACCATTTCTAAGTGGATTGTTAATTGTATTCACTTTTGTTACAGCATGGCAAGGTTCCTCCTCAGAGTATTAGGACCCATTCTACTAGGGCAGCCTCTACCTCAGCAGCTTTCTTAAGAGGTGTACCTACTAGGGACATACTGGAAGCAGCTACATGGACTTCTGCCCACACTTTCACTAAACATTACAATTTACCCTTGTTTTCCAAGTCCAGGGCTGGTTTTGCCACTGCAGTGTTGCAGGGCATCCTTACCAACCCTTAAACAGTGGGTGTACGTCCTCCCTTTTGTTTTTTTTTCCTGGGCTTTGGGAATCAACCCATTTTGTAAGGACTGCAACAGTGAAACATGATGAACATAGTACAGTTGTGTACACTTACCACAAATGTAGATGTTCGAGTGTATTCACTGTTGCAGTCCTGGTTCCCCCCCTTCCATCCCCATTTTTTCCTAGGATACAGACTGGATTTTCTTTTCCTGGTCTAACCTTTTTTGGGGGCTCCTGACAGTTATGGCAAGAAAAACTGAGGAAATGGCATCGGCTGCCTTCTTTTGTACCTGATGTCCTGACATCGGGCCTAAACCGAGGGCAGCATATACCAAGGACTTTGGTATTCTGGACGACTGTGGGCTACTGGGAGCCAGATAACCCATTTTGTAAGGACTACAACAGTGGATACACTCTAACATCTACATTTATGGTAAGTGTACACAACTGTACTTTCTTCAACTCGAATGATTTCACTGAGTCGACTGGCCCCGAACCTTTCAGAGCCGGACGACTCTCAGAGCAGAAGCATTGATCCTTGCTCCAGGTGGTTGGAATAGACTGAAGCTTTTGGAGAAGTCTCTTCCCCTCTGTACTAGACAGCTCGAGTCGACTAATTCCTCAGGTAGACTGCTGGTGGGGTTGAAGCCAATGGTAAGAGAACTTTGAGCTCCTTTGCCATCAACTTCTATGTCCCCTACTTGTTCTGCCTTTGAGGTTGTGGAAAGGGCTTTCTCTTTGACTAGAGAAGGGACATCCCTGCTCACCTCTGATCAAACCACTTTCCATCACCCGATTCTATGCTCTGAGCCTCATCCATCTATTCCACTGGGACAGCCAGCCCAAACTAGTCTCCACTTAGTCTGGCAGGACATCGTCAACCCTTCTGATCCTTCCCCAGAACATTCCACTGAGAAGGGCCCTCGGAAGAGATTGTGTAAGAGGAGACACCTAGATTCTCCACCGGAATCTCTTACGGAGGACACCAATTTTGATGAGGGGGAGAGGTCTTCCAGATCTCCACCTGAAAACGTCTCCTTGGAGACAAACTGGTGGAAGGGTTAGCATGATGGTTAAGGTGTAGTCTCACAGTTGTAAGGCGCATGGCTTGATTCTGACCTCTGGATATTAGCTAAGATAGTAATAGTCTGCAGACAGCCTAGTATTTACCTATGAAACTATGAACCTGTGGAGCTCCTGAAACAAAAAGGTGGTTGGTTATCCAACACCCCAGCGCAGGAGGAGTCTGTGTTCCTGAAGGTGTTCAGGTCTGGCCTGTCTACTACTTGAGTGAGCCCCACCCCCAGCCGACGAGCTCTTAGATCTTTTTTCTCACTGGGTGTGAAAGGAGCCAGATACTGCAGAGCCGATTCCAAAAAGCCCAGACAAAATTGTAGCCCCCACAGGACTGGGCACACTGTGGAGCAAGGGATTTCTGATCAGTGCCATGGTTGTGATTGCAGTCACTAGGAAAGAACTGGCAGAATAGAGTTCCTCTGTCTAGCCACCTAACAGAGTCCAGGGCTTTGGACAGACTTGGAAAGCATGTGTATGTATCAGGAACCTTTGTGCTTTGGTTGCTAAATTACTTGGCACATTTTATGAGGATCCAAAGAGATCTGACCAAACAGCTTGCCAAATCTCTGACTCCATGTCTGCAGAGGATGAAAATAGGATGATCTTGCAACTAGCTACTGTCCACTCTATTTCAAATGTGTCCATGAGGTTGATCTCCCATGTAGTGGAAGGTACCTCGTGGGCAGCAGGTTCAGGCATAGGCATTAGGAGACGTGCCTGGATGAGACTGTGTAATTTTACAGAGCCTTTAAGTCTTCATTCATCACTGCACCTTTTGATGGATCTTCCTTGTTCGGCCCCAAAGTAAAGGACAGGCTGTCCAGATGTGAGCAAGAGGGAAAGACCCTGTCTGCCATGAGTGTAGGTTTTTCTACCCCCCACAAAGACCTTTCTCTAGGATCCATGAGAAGGCATAAAAATGTGGTTTAGAAAATCCCAAGGTCCTTTTCAAAACTCACATGGAGATAGTTCCCCCAGAGGCAGAAGGGAGACCTCAAATAGAAGATGCTGTCCTATTGGCAGAGGTGGCCCACAGAATCCGGTCTTCAGGGATTCCTTCTCAGATATGCCCTGTCAGCACTCCTGAAAAGAGGCCCGGCTGTTCCCCTCTGGAGGCAGTTGGGAGATGTTTGTCTCTGCACCATACAACAAAAATACACAAACTAAGAAGAAAAAAAGCAAGTAACCGGTCTGCCAACCACAAACTGTTTATTGAATTAAGAGCTTTCATCAGGCTTTCACCCCAAGACTACTTCAGAATAAAAACAGCTGTAACCAACTTCCGTTTAAAATAGCAGCCAGTCAAGTCACATCTATGAACAGTGCTAGACCATTGCAGACATGTTGTTAACGCTGAAATCACATGATGCAAACATTTCATACGTCTCATCTCAGCTTCGCCTCTGAGGCATCACGTGATTTCAGCGTTAACAACATGTCTGCAATGGTCTAGCTCTGTTCATACATGTAACTTGACTGGTTGCTATTTTAAATGGAAGTTGGTTACAGCTGTTTTTATTCTGAAGAAGTCTTGGGGCGAACACCTGACGAAAACGCTCAATTCAATAAACAGTTTGTGGTTGGCAGACCGGTTACTTGCTTTTTTCTTCACCATATAACAAGATTCCTGGGTGCAATCCTATCCAGAGGTTATATTATACCATTTTCCCTGACCCTCCCCCCCACCAGTGTGAAAGAGATTCTCAATGTTACACCCAGTCAGAGGTAATTAAAAAAAAAAAAATGCTGCTAGGTAGGAAAAAGCATCATACAAGAGGATGTTCTTTGTTTCACTGTTGCAGTCATCACATTTGGGTTATCCTGGCCAGGGTAGCCCTTAGTCGGCCCAAATACCAGAGGCTTAGTATTTCTGCATTGGTTGTCGTCGCTCCAGGATTAACATCAAGTTGTCAGTGGTATAAAATAAGGCAGCTGACGGCATTACGTCAGCCTTTCTTGCCAAGGAGCCTAAAGCAGTTTGCACAACTGCCGGTCGGCCGCTACCTGAGTTTTCCGTTTCCGAATTGAAGTTGAAGTCTTCTAAAGCTAAGTACCCCATTGGGGATCCTTTTTTTTCTTGCTCTAGCTGATGTCAGAAAAAGTTAATTGTCTCGCCTGTGGAAAGCAAATATTACACCGAGACTTTCATTCGTACTGCATCACTTGCTTAGGCCCAAACCATGACGTCCCCCTCTGTCGCTTTTGTGCTTTGTTCAATGCCAGAACTTTACGTCATTGGGTCCTTATTGTAGCAAGATATTTTCGCTCTCAGTCCTCAAATTCCAAGATGGCTTCGGTAAGCCATCCGACAGCAGATCTTCCAAATAAAAAACCGCAAGGATAAAGACAGAGACAGACTGCACTGGTCCAAAACTGCCGATGATGCTTCTGCTAAGCTAGTCGTCAGTTCTCCAGTCCTCAGTGAGGCACTTTAGCAGCTCCTGATGCCCACTTCTGTGGATTTGCAGGTCGCTACTGAGACCCTTTCGGGGTCCGGTATGCCATGAGACTCTTGGACTTAAGTATCCTGCAGATGTCTCTACCTTGGATGGGTCCGGAGCCGCTGAGCAGGCATCGGCTTCCGAGGAAGTATTTCTCACTACCGATTCTTGACACAGACCGACAACTTCTTTCGCGTCTACCGTTCTTTCAAAAACTACTGAGTTTCTAAGGCCCAGGGAACAAAGCACACCCAAAAAACCGACGACCCAAGCTCAGGCACCTACTTCCTTCCCTTAGTCTCAAATGCTTAAAATGGCGGAAGACATAATGCTTATCAGGGGAAGCCAGGCTACCCCTTTCAAAAGAAAAAAAGATTTGTCCCCAGTAGTTTTATCTGAACAGGAGTCCGATGACTCTGATGCATCTGAATATGAAGATGTGCAAAACCCCTCTGTGCTTATGAGGTTTCTGATGCAGCGGAATCCATACCTTCAGCCTCTCCTCCTGATGATTTTTCCTTTGGGGAAACCTTTCATACCTTAAGGGAGCATTTCCAGTGAGAATGTCAGGACTACCCTCAGTCAAAAAGAGATTTGGAATACTTAGATCTTCCACAGCACAGACCTCTGGCCATTCCTTCTGTCCTGGATGTTGTGGGTGATGTTTTTATGGAATCCAGTTTGACCCCTGACACCCACCCTCCTGCTCCCAGAAAACCTGACAGGTACTATAGAGTCCCTGACTCTCACAAATTTCTTTTCAAAAATCCTACTGCTGACCCCAAGGTTATCTCTCAAGGACCTAGAGGAATTAAAGCAACTTCTGCTAAGAATCCCACCCCCTCAGATAGGGATTCCTGAGCATTAGACAGATGGGGTAAAAACGTATACACCTCTGCTACTCTTGTTATTAGAGCACTAAATTGTCAGCTTCATTTGCTGAAATATCAACAACATACCATGGAACTTCTCAAACAAAAAAGTATTCTTTTCCTGCTTGTGCAGAAAATAGAGTTACAAGAGTTAATGCATTCTGCAAGTCAAGTAACTAAGCACACTTTACAATGTGGTTTTGACACCCTAGAAGCATCTTGCAGGGCAACAGTCACTGGTTCTGTCCTTAGAAGGCATGCTTGATTTAAGGAACAGCCCTTGCCAGACCATATGAAATCCAAATTATTGGATGCACCCTTGCACAAAGACAACTTATTTGGCACCAGGGCAGAATAGGTCTTAAAAAAAGCTGCAAGAAAAAGCTAAATCTGTGCAGAAAGTTAGACTTCTTGCAGGTACAGCCACCGAGGTTCAGTAGGCATTGCCCTTCCAAGCACTGGTCCTTTCCTGTACCCTCCAAGTCAGCTCAGCCCAGACCCCAGGGAACTAGACACCCCAGATAGCCCCAGGGAATGCAGAGGTCTAAGCAATGGAGTTCCTCCTCTTCAAAAGCAGGGAGTGCTAAGCCACCCCCTCATGGTAAGAACTCTCAATGACTTTACACTTCCATTCCTTCCCTCTGCCCACATGCTCTTGCCCCTAGGAGGAAAACTCTTGTTCCACAAAAGCACCTGGGCCACCATTACCAATGACTGCTGGGTACTCAACATAGTGTCCCAGGGATACAGATTTTACTTCCACACTCTACCAACCCCAAAAGGGTTCCCAGATCTTCCCCCAAACCAGTGGGCATAGGCCAAAAAGCAAGTCCTCTCACTCCTCTCTATGAGGGCAATAGAGCATGTTCCTGCAGAACAGATAGGCCAAAGTTTCAACTCCAGAGTCTTCCTGGTAGCCAGAAAAGAGGGCACATGGCGCTTCATCCTCAATCTATCCATTATAAACACCTTTCTGGTGATGCCAAAATTCAGAATGCTCACCATCCAGCAACTCCTACCTATGCTCTCCAAGGATGCTTGGTTAGCTACCTTAGACCTAAAAGAGGCCTACCTACAAATCCTCATCAGGGAGTCGTGCAGGAAATAGCTACGTTTCAGGGCAGGATCACTGCACTTTCAGTTTTCTGCGCTTCCCTTTGGCTTATCCACTGCTCCCAGAGTTTTCACAAAATGTCTGGCCTCCGCCATTGCTTTTTGCAGACAAAGAAATAGTCATCTAAGTATGGGTAAATTTGAATGATTCAGGCAGACAGGAAAAGCTGCTAAAGCACCTGGACCTTTATAAAGAACCTACTGACCTCCCTGGGGTATACTTTCAATGAAAAGAAATCCAAACTAGTACCCACACAAAAAATTTGGATTCCTGGGAGCAAGCCTGGACACAGCATCCCAAATGTGGCATTCCTTATACCAGAAAAACAAACCTACTTCTCTCAACTAGCAACCAGTCCCAAGTTATCCGCAAGGAAAATCCTGCAAGCTCTGGGGTTCATGGCTTCTTGCATTCTACTCATTCCATATGCCAAACTGCATATGAGGAAACTACAATGGTGTCTAAAAAGCCTTTGGTGTCAGCACTCCCAAGACCTGGAAACTTTTTTACCAATGATACCTTGTTTAAGGAAAGATTTTCTTTGGTGGGCAGCAGCATGCTGCCACATGGGACTTCCCTTTTCACAACTCCAAGCCACCCAGACCTGCACCACAGACTCATCAGACTATGCCTGGAGTGTACACCTGGATTGCAGGTGCATTCAGGGCCAATGGAGCCCAAATCAAATACATCTGCACATCAACCAAAAAAAGATGTTAGCTGTTCAGCATGCTCTGACAGCCTTCAGACCCCTACTCTCCCCAGGGCCTGTACTGATCAAAACAGACACCACCACTGTGATGTGGTATATCAACAAGCAGGGAGGGACTCACTCATACCCTCTGTGCAGGCTCGCCATGACCCTTTGGCACACGGCCTCAGCCATGCAAGTACACCTGTTAGCACAATTCCTGCCAGGCTTTTTAAACTGTGTGGCAGACAACTTAAGCAGAAATCTGCTGGACCCACACAAGTGGCAGCTAGACCAAAGAACCTTCACCCTTGTAACCCAGAAATGGGGCACCCCGAAGGTCGACCTCTTTGCCTCCCACTCCAACCATCAGGTCAGCAAATTCTGCACCAGGGAACTTCACAGCAAGGCCTGGAAAGTGGATGCTCTATCCTTCCAGTGGGTCAACCTCTTGGTCTGTGCATTTCCCCCTCTACTGCTCCTTTCAAGGGTTCTGCTCAAAATAAGGGAGGAAAAACCGAGGACAATCCTGATTGCCCCAGACTGGCCATGCCAGCATTGATCCCCATTGCTGCGCAACCTGTCACCCCTGCCACCATGGTATCTCTCTCAGATCCCAACACTCCTGACCCAGAGGAATGGAGAATTCATGCATTCCCAATTGCAGACCCTCAACCTGGCAGCCTGGCTTATTCTCTGACCACTTCACAAGCTGCCAATCAAAGCAAACAAGTTGTAGATGTGGTAAGTGAGGCCAGACGCCCCAGCACTAGAACATCTTGTGCTGAGAAGTGGAAAAGGTTTTGCACCTGGAGCCGGAACAGCACAGCCCTCCCTACCTCTCATCCTGGAGTACGTGGCTGACCCTACTACACAGGGGTCTATCCTTCTCTTCTATTAAAATTCATGCCTCTGCCATCTCAGCCCATTTCAGCACAAAGCCACCTCTTTTCTCCCACCCTGTCAAACAGTTCCTAACAGGGGCTAACAACTTGAGGCCACCCAGAAGAGCACCTACCCCAGCTTGGGACCTAAACTTTATGTTGGAAATGCTCACCCTGCCCCCTTTGAACCAGCAGCTTCAGCAGAGTTAAAGTTTCTCTCTTGGAAGACGGCCTTGGTTCTGGCCATCAATTCAGCTAGAAGAGTATCCGAGCTACAAGCACTTATGGCTGCAGAGCCCTTCATCATTTTTCCATGCTGACAGGGTCTCCCTCAGAGCTAACTCATCCTTCATGCCAAAAGTGGTGTCCACTATGGCTCTCAACCAATCCATTCATTTGCCCACCTTTTTCCCTAACCCACAAAACAAGGGGGAAAGGATTCTGCACTCTCTAGATGTGCACTGACAGCTCAGACTCTACCTAGACAGGACTAAATCATTTAGAAAGACTGATCAATTGTTAGCTTTGCTGCAACAGCAGAGGGCAAGGCCATATCCAAACAAACCATTTCCAAATGGATAGCACACTGCATCCCTTTCTGCTACAAGCAGCATGGGAAACCTCTCTCTAAAGGGGTCAGGACACATTCTACCAGAGCAACCTCCACCTCTGCAGATTTCCTCAGAAAGGTCCCCACCAGGGACATCCTGGAGGCTGCAACATGGGCATCTGTTCATACCTTCACCAAGCATTACCACCTGCCTAGCTTCTCCAAATCCAGGGCAGGCGTTGCTACCGCAGTCTTTGCGGAGCATCCTAGCCAGCTCTTGACTGCCTCCACCCTTTTCTTCACCTTTGGAAATCAACCCAAATGTGATGACTGCAACAGTGAAACATGAAGAACGTAGTACAGTTGTGTACACTCTCTATAAATGTAGTGTATTCACTGTTTCAGTCCTGGTTTACCTCCCTCCATCACCCTTGTCTCTCTCTCTCTCTCTCTCTCCTTACAAGGAATTTTTGGTATTGACTTTCTACTGGTGGTGTTCTTCCACCATAACTTAGCTCCCTCTTGTGGGCTCCTGACAGGGCAAGAAAAAGTGATGTAATGGCATCGGCTGCCTTATTTTATACCACTGATGACCTGATGTCAGTCCTGGAGCGACGGCAACTGACACAGAAATACTACGCCTCTGGTATTCAGGCTGACTGAGGGCTACCTTGGCAGGGATAACCCAAATGTGATGACTGCAACAGTGAATACACTCGAACAGCTACATTTATGGTAAGTGTACACAACTGTACTTTCTCGCCCCCACACCAGAAAAATATCTTGAACTTAACATTCTTCTTGGTGCCAAAAAGACAAGGGACTGGAGATTGTTTCTGGATCCCAGTAAATTAAATCAGTTTATACAATACTCAAAGTATCGGATGGTTATGGTTCAGTCCATTTTGCCTCTGCTACAAAAGGATGATTGGATGTGCTGAACAGTATGCATCCTGAAGATCTATCATATCAAAAAACACAGGTGCTCCATAAGATGTATGCACCTCTGGCTGGGAGCCAGTCATTACCAGTTCAATGCCCTGACCTTT
The DNA here is from genome assembly GCF_019279795.1 of Protopterus annectens. Lineage (NCBI taxonomy): Eukaryota > Metazoa > Chordata > Ceratodontiformes > Protopteridae > Protopterus > Protopterus annectens. The sequence goes on along the minus strand of NC_056740.1, from coordinate 389,214,681 downwards.
GGTCTCAGCACAGCCACTGGGGTGTTCAAATGCATAGTAGTGGTAGTAGCTCAATTGAGACTGCTGGGTCTCTGAGGGATTCCATACCTAGACATCTGGCTCCTAACTGCCCCAAACAGGCATCGACTTCTAAAGGCAAGGGACTACTTGCTCCAGTTGTGTGTCCATATAGGAATCATGGTCAGTTACAACAAATTGCACCTCATGCCTTCCCAAAGCCTGAAGTTCATTAGTGCTCCTCTGGACATAATCTGATAGCCTCTCTTCCCTCTACTCAAATACAGACACTGAGATTTCAAGTCAATAAAGTGATATAAAATCTTCTCTTCTGGTTCAATTAATTTTACAAGCCCTGAGATCTGTGGCAGTCACAGTTACCCTCATTCTTCTGTCCAAGTTTCACATGAGAGTTCTTCAGTGGACACTTTCAGTCCAGTGGTCCATTCTTCAGCATCCATTAACAGCCCCAGTCAAGATCACACAAGCATGTAAAAGATATCTTCTTTGGTGGGTTAATTCAAATGATCTCTACAAAAGCTGTCTGTTCTTCCCCAGCCCCCATGGCCATTATGACCATGGATGCTTCCCAACTGGGGTTGGGGGCACTACTTGTTAAGGCCAATCCAATGTACATGGTCCCCTGGAGGACCAAGATGCATATCAATGTCCTGGAAATGAGAGCAATCCTCCTGGCATTGCAGGCCTTTCAAGAAGCTGTCCAATCCTGGTCAATTACCTTTCAGATAGTGGAAGGACAGCAGGCCTCCTATGAGCACCCCTATCTATCCCATCAGTTGAGGAATGAATTTGGTATATCAACAAGCAGGGAAGAACTAGATCTTACTCACTCTGTCGAGAAGCAGTGATAGTGTGGTAATGGACGATCTCTTGCAGTCGCTTTCTTATAGCATCACACATTCTGGGGAAATCCAGCTTGATTGCGGACAAACTAAGCAGGTCTATTCTGATGCTTCACATGTGGTCTCGTTGTCAAAATAGCAGAGAGGATTTTCTGTTGGTGGGGCCAGCTGTGCTGTCTTTTCACACCTCCCCTCAACAACAAATGCAGTGTGTTCTTTGCCCTAATCCCTCCAACAAGGGAGTCGCCGAGAGATGCTTTAGTTCATGATTGGCCCTCTGGTCCCTTTACGCTTACCCTCTGTTATGTCTAATTCCCAAATTTTACCGAACGCATTCTGGTAGAAGAGCACAGCCATCTTTATTGCACTGTTTTGGCCTCATCAGATTTGTCTCCTCTTCCTCTGGCCTCACCTTCTGCATCTGCCTTGGATACTGGATCCCACGCCAGACCTCCTGTCTCACCTGATGGGTTTGACTCATTCAGACTTAACAAGCCTCAAACTGGCCACATGATTTCTCCAGTTACATTGATTGCTAGACAGTTTAGGCTCTGCTCCCTGGTCCAGCATATCTTATCTTAGAAAGCGTCTACTAGAAGGATTTACAAAAGTAAATGAAAAGGATTTGTTTCCTGGGCCCTTAGCAAGGATCTGCACACTTTTCAGCACCAGTGCCATGCATCCATGTATTTTTAGCTTTGATTTTCTGTGAAGGGGCTAGCTTTTCAACTATTAAAGTTCATTTGTCTGCCATTTATAATTTCCACCTGGGGAAAAGTAACTCTACCTTAGCATGTTCTAAGCTATGCAAAACATTTCTCAAAGGAGCCTTTTTACTCTTTGGAATTTAACTGTTGTGCTTCAACCCTTGCCACCATCGCCAATTGAGCCTTCAGCCTAAGCAGATCTTAAATTTTTATCTTGGAAAACCATTTTTCTTATCGCCATCACATCAACTAGACGAGTATCTGAACTCCAGGCTCTGTCCTCCAGTCCTCCTTACTAGTTTTTTTCACAAAGACAGGGTGTCCTTGCAAACAAATCCATCTTTTTAGCCTAAGGTTGCTTCTGAGTCCAACATAAAACCAGGTCATTAATCTACTAGTTTTCTTACTTAAATTTTCAAATAAGGGAGAGTATATGTGCCACGTTTTGGATATATATAGACAACTTCGCTTTTATCTCCATAGAACCAAAGACTTCAGGAAATCAGTTGTATGCTTCCTTTTCTCCTAACAGATTGGGCAAACCAGTATCCAAAGTTACATTGGCCAAATGGTTAGCTGAATACATCTCCTTTGCTTATGGTATAAAAGGTTTATCATTACCCAAGTCTCCTACAGCTCCTTACAATGAGGTCTATGGCAGTTTCTTGAGCCTTTTGGGCAAGGGGCTTCTCAGACTACATTTATGCTGCTGCAGTTTGGTGTAGTTCTCACACCCTTATTGCTCATTACAAATTAGATTTGATTTCCAGGAACAGAGCTGCCTTTGGCTCTGCAGTACTCCAGAATATCCCTCCATGAGGGTCTCCCAAGGTTACAGCAGCTGGAGCCTCTGTCCCATCAGTTGAGGAATGAAAAGGACATCAGATAAAGTTATGTACTCACCATAACGTTCCATCTGTGTTGTCCATTTTCATTCTTCTTTAACATCTCACCCACCTGCCCCCGTCCTTTGCTTCTGAAGAGATCTAAGAGTTGTACTGGAGCCTCTGTACCTTGCTTGAGTTCCAGCTTCCTTTTCGCCTTTGTTAATTAATGTTTTAGGGTGTCCCCTTGTATCTAGGGTACCACACTCAATCTGAGGTATGTTATTTTTTTATGTGGAATGGTAGTGTTTACTAGTAATTGTTGCTAGTCTTCCCTAGGAAAGAGACATCATTTTCAGATTGACTATGGAACAGACTACTGATCCCATAGTTATCTTTCATCCAGCCACAAAAAGAAAAAGTTAAGCAAACAGCCTTTGCTAATGTAAGCAGGCTGCTAATTTGCCTCAGCTGCAGGTGGGTGACTGTGCTGTGGCCATTTGTCGTACCTCGGACCACTCATCATTTACCTCAGATCCTTCTGGTGTAGCACTTACATACAATATGGACTGAGGGTTATCCAAGTCCTCTGTGGTTGATGGCGTCCCTTCAGTGGGCAAGGGAAGGCCAGAATCAGAAAGAGCAGCTCTCATTGACAAGAGCTGTCTAATTCAACTAAACAAGAAACTAAGAGGTCTAATAAAGTTCAACAAGATCAATTATGACGTTAGGGTAGCCTTCAAGGCTAAGAGCAGTCACAAGGCCGCCTTCAGCTTTGTCAGGAACCTTAAAGGAGATGCTCAGCAATGTGCTGAATTGGTCATAAATGGCACAACCTTCACTGACTAGGATGACATAGCAGATAAATTTAGCTCTAATTTCACCACGCCGCACTCCCCTCACTACCCCATGTGAAATCCCTAAAAGCATATTTCCCCATCTGTTAAGAGGGAGTAGGTCCTAGAGGCATTCATTAAGCCCAAAAACATTTTCATTGGGCCCTGACAATATCCGCAGTTGCCTCCTAAATTGTCTAAAACTTGACCTAACAGGGCCACTTGAGGCACTCTTCAATTAACAGGTTCAAAACATCTTGCTTGTCAGCTGAATGGAGGGCCGCAATGGTCATCCCTCTTCATAAGGGTGAACCATCAGCTGACCCCAGGAACTACAGACCCATCATTTTTACAAGTCTGATATGCAAAGCCGTGGAGCAAATTATCATGGAAATGATCAAGGACATTGGCAGTTTGGCTTTGTTAAGGGAAAGTCTTGCCTACTTAACCTGGTAGACTTCTTCAAGGGTGACACCATGGTTATGAATGAATGGAAAACTGTGCATCCTACCTACCTTGACCTGGCCAAGGCAATCGATAAAATACCCTACTCTGGTATTGATAAACTCTCAGAACTAGGCATAAATCTCTGTGCAACTCACTGGAATGTCAGATGACTCACAGATAGGACCCAAGAAGTCAGGATTATTCAGACCGCCTCCGCAGGGAGACTGGTCACCAGTGTAGTACCCCAAGGCTCCATGTTAGGCCCAGTCCTGTTTAGAATCTACTTCTTGGAAGTCAAGGCTAATGTTGCAGATGACTTGTAAATTAGAAGCGGTCATAGATTCCCCCACAGCACCAACATCGTAGAAGAGAGTCTGACCCAAACAAATAACTGGTGTGAAAGCTACAGATTACACTTCAGTGCAAAGAAATGCATTATAGTGGCCTTTGGAAAATCGTCCACCTGAGCTAATTATATTTTTGATAAGCACCCCTAAGAGCTGACCTCATAGTTAGGAATCTGGGAACATAAGTAGACAGTAATTTAGCATTGGGCCAATACATAGAAAATATGGTAAGAATTTTTTTTCCTCTAAACCCCAATAACAATCTGCTATTTTCTCCCCTTGCTATCTTTTATCTGTACTCCTTTTTCTAGCCATCTCTAATACATATACCTTTGCTGTATTATACTTTCTGCCCACTAGGTGGCACCCTAATCCAGTCTAGGGTTATACCTCATTCTCCACCTTCCCAAATATCTGCTCTGAATACTTTTTCAGCTCTCATCCCGTGACTAATTGCTAATATCCTTGCTGCATCACTCTGCTGTTACCTTTTCTCTTCCCACTATCTAGCTATACTTTTTTTCTTCCTCCTACTCCATCAACATTCTCTACCTCTCACCTGCTTTACCACACTCTATCTACCTGGATATACTTAACATGCCTCAGGAAGCTGCTGCTCTCTGATTGTCTCTGTAGACTCTCACTTACCTGCTCTAACCCGCTCCATTCGCCCTGCGGGCTCACTCCGCTCCCCTGCCCTACCCCCAATTCCCACCCACCCCCATTGGTCCTACTCTTATACATACAAAGCCACACCCCCTCCTTCCTATCCAATACCTATCCACAAGTCATTACAGATCTACCATCTGCACACCCACTCCCATACTGACAATTACTTTCAGTTACCTTTTACATATTTCTATACTCCACACTCTTTCTACTCCTACCTCCTAATTCCTAACTACATTCTATAATCTCCTACACCATGCCCTTAACTTATACACTCACATGTATAAAACTACCTCTCCTACTTTCATTACTATCTATCCTTTCTATACCATATACCCTTACCTTTTATGAAAACCTACAATTCACGTCATCTCACCAACCCCTAAAACAAACATTACTAATAAATGAGCTTGAATTCCAAAGCCATTCTAACATAACATTCACCTCAACCTATCTAACACCTAAATACCACAGAGTAGTCCATTTTACATTCACACAATATAGAAAATCACAACTTAATTGCAGTAAACTACTGAAGCATCCATATACTCCCTATAGACATCCTCTCCTTCATGGGGACATTCAACCCAACCCAGGACCAGATAGCAACACCCTGAGACACCCCTCTCCCCCCTTCACTCCCTGTATACCCCCAAATTTTCTACTCATAGCTCATGTCAGTATAAGGAGTGTTAACAATAAAGTAAGCCAACTACACGCACTACTAGGTACACACTCTTTTGATATCTTATGCTTAACAGAAACCTGGCTTAAACCTGTTACAAAAGACAATGAAATACTCCCACCTGGTTATAACATCTTGAGATTAGACCGAACTACCAAAAAGGGTGGTGGGGTAGCAATACTACACAAATCTCATTTACAAGTCACTTCTTTACTAGTACAACCACCTCTAGATACTGATGTGGAAATCCTTATCTCCAAGCTCCAGCTCAATACTACTAAATCTATATACATAATATGCTCCTACCTACCCCCATCAGCATCTTAGAAAGAATCCTCTGCTGGCTTTCAACATCCTTCCCTCAGGAAACCATTGTACTCGGCGACTTTAATGTAGATTGGAACACCTATACCACTCATAAACCCACAACCCATATAAACCTCTATGGCTTCTCCCAAACTATTACCATCCCCACCAGAATCCATAAACCCAGCTGCAAAGAAAGTATATTAGACTGGATCTTAATTAACAGCCACCCTCTCTCTTACAAAGTAGGTATCCTTGGGTAGCTTTCTAGAGGCTTCTCCCAAACTATTACCACCCCCAATAGAATCCATAAACCCAGCTGCAAAGAAAGTATATTAGACTGGATCTTAATTAGCAGCCACCCTCTCTCTTACAAAGTAGGTATCCTTCCGGATGATATTAGTGACCATTCACTTAACTATTTATCTAGACAAAAATCCTTTATCCAAAACAAAACTACCTTTAAAATCACCCGCAACACAAAAATTTTGATCCAACCACCTTTCAAGCAGAACTTCAAGCCTGTGACTGGTCACCCTTAAGGCACCTGCCAATTGATGAAGCAATGTCCTATTTTAACTCCAAATTCCTACAAATTCTTGAATTCCATGCCCCCTCATGCTCTATAAGAACTAAAGAAACCAGACGACAAATACTACAAAGAAATAAAATCTGGTCCAAATGGAGAAACACTAAAGACCCAATTGATCAGCAATACTTTAGACAGCTAAAACTGCCACCAAAAAATCAATAGTTCAGGATAAAAAAACTATTTCTTTAAACTCCATAAAAAACACCATAATCAACCCCAAAGCTTCTGGTCAGGCATAAATAAACTTTTACATCCAGGCCACTCCAAAACACCAACCCCATGTGGTCTCACTCTAAACTCTCCAAACCAGATTGCTGATGCTTTCAATACTATTTTTACTGAAACTGCCAATCTCTAGCTAACACCTTACCACCTGTTAACTCTACCCTCTCATCCTCCCTAACAACCTTACCATCTACCTTTCACTTAAAACCTATTCCTACAGCCCTCAACTATACTCTACTTCATAAACTTAAACCTTGTACTCCCTCAGCTGATCTCCTACCACCTGAATACCTTCAAACTGCTGCAAAAGTTCTTGCCTATCCCATTTCTATCCTAATCAATAGAACCATAACTGAAGGCTCCATTCCTTCACTCTGGAAAATCTCTCACATAATCCCACTTCACAAGGGTGGTAACTCAACTGAACTCTCTAACTTTCGGCCTATAGCCCTACTATCACCACTAGCCAAAATCATGGAAAATGCATCCATCAACAATTTTTTTACCACATTCTCCAAAATAACATTCTAGCTGATTGTCAACATGGTTTTAGACCATTCCACAGTACCACCACTGCTCTCCTATCCTCTACAGACTGCGTTAATAAACATTGTAACAATAACATGCTCTCCTCTGCTCTGTTCATTGATCTGTCTAAAGCTTTTGATATGGTAAAACATCAAATACTTATCAACATACTCAATTCATTCTGACTTGACACACAGGCATTACAAAGGTTCAAGTCCTACTTGCACAATAGACAACAGGCTGTCCTTTGGGACAATAACCTATCCAAACATCTCCCTATTACCCTTGGTGTCCCTCAAGGCTCTATCCTGGGACTTCTACTCTTCTCTATATTCATTAGCAACCTTTCTACAAATTTACCTCTACCTACCTGCATACAATATGCAGATGACTCCACTTTGATTTGTAAAGCATCTACTTCATCTGAACTCCAGTCCATCACCCAAACAGTATTTAACCTAGTAGAAAACTGGTTCCAACAAAGGCGCCTCCTCCTAAATGCCAAAAAAAAAAAAACTATTACTATTTACTCCAACCATTAAATCCGCCCCAATAGATTTCTCTATTACATCCATCGATGGTACAGTCATAGCTCCTGACCCAACTACCAAACTCTTAGGTGTACTGATTGACCACAACCTCAACTTTGACTCGCATATTAATGCCACTATTAAAACAGTAAACAGAAAACTTGGATCCTTGTATAGGATAAAAGCTTTTCTCATCCCAGAAGCCAGATCGACTATTGCCCAGACCCATCTGATCTCCACCCTCCTCTATGCCTCACCCATTTATACTAATCTTTCCAAAAGCAACCTAAACAAATTGACCACTTCTTATAACAATATTGCCAGGTTTGCTTCTGGGTCCCCATTTAGAACTCATCACTGTCTAAATCTCAAACTTCTAGGATGGCTAGAACTAAATAACCAGCTAGAATTTCAACAACTCCATTACCCATAAGATTCTGTACCAGCCTAGAAATACTCCTATTCTCAGTAGCCTCATCTCCCCCTACACAAACCTTATTACCCTTCGCTCAGCAAATAAACTACTGGTTACCATCTAGAAATCCCACAACAAGGCAGGTGTTTCTCTTTTCTCTAATTCAGTGGGGAAGATTTAGAACAAGCTTCCCATTAAACTTACATCTCTTTCATCATTACCACTCTTTAAAAAGCAACTAAAACACAAAGGCTATGTCCTTGTACTAACCCTGACTAACACCCCCCCCCAGTATAACATTATTCTATAACTCTCCTCAAATAACCCACTTTGCAGAATTAGTAAATTCATCCCTCACTCCCTTAGTATCTTTTTCCCAAGGAACTATCACTGAGTATGCTCTTTACAACATTCTTTCTGCAGTGAGCATGTCTTCCACCTTGTATATAGACCAACTATTTCTTTCACTATGACTGTAATTACTTTTTCATGTACATATATTTAATAATTTTCTTATTTCTCAGTGTTATATGTTTTTATAACCTATATACATCATTGTAAAGGTACATTCCTACCCAATATACTTATGGTGAATATCAATCACTTTCCCATGATAATAGTACTGTATTTTGCCTTGTTAAACTCAGCAGTCACAGTCTGTATAATTTTAGTTCTGTATAATTCAAGTTGTTGAAGAAAATCTTCATGTATATGTATTTTAGATAGTTTTTGGACTTTTGTTCTGTCTTGATTTATTTAGTTTAAAGTGGAGCTTATCTCCCCGGGCCTCTACTGAAAATGGACATGTATCCAGTTGGACTAGCCCGGTCAACAAATGTAAAATAAAATACAAATAAATAAGAAAATCATTCTATGTCGTCCAACTCATAAGCAAGGGTATGGAATTCAGGTCCGGGGAAGTAATAGTACCATTCTACTCAGCCCGTATTAGACCCATCATTGAATTCAATGCCTCCTTTGGCATGTACCTAATCAGGCATTTGCCAAAGTTGAAATGCCCTCAGAAGTTCCTCACCAGGAGAATCCAAGGTATGAATAACCTGTCCTACACAGATCGCCTTAAGGTCCTATCTCTGTACTAGTCTCCTACAGGTTACTGAGGGGCATTCTGTGCCTAGTATATAAGGCATCCTTAGATTCAGCTTTGATGGATCTCTTGCACATCTCCAAAACAAACACTAGATCCAAGGACCTGAACTTTGTCTGTTAACATAAATAGAACCTGCTAGAGGGACCGATATGCATCTCAGAGGCTCCCAATGCTGTGGAATAAGCTCCCCGTCTGCATAAAGCAGAATTCATCCTTGACCGAAACCTTAATCATTGGATGGGAAATCACAAATTCACCCCTGAGCTGGCCCTCATGTTTCTGAACAGAGGTCAACATTAAGTAAATTAATTTCAAGCTGACAAACCGTTCCCCACACAACCCTTAGCTACTTACTAACTTACCCCATCATGTAGATGTCCAAGGAACACTGGGAGAAATGCATCATCATGCAAGAGATCCATCAAAGCTGAATCTAAGGATGCCTTGTATACTAGGCACAGAACGCCCCTCAGTAACCTGTAGGAGACTGAGTACAGAGATAGGACCTTAAGGCGATCTGTGTAGGACAGGAACAAAAGTCCAAAAAATATCTAAAATACATATATGGGTTGGTTGCATGGCTAGGCTTGTAAAGACCCTGGTAGTAGATAGCCTAGTATAAATCTATGAACCTAAGCAAGAAAATGCTTGGAGACCAGTTCTGGATCTTTTTCTTTCCTAAACATGTTTGTGTGATAATGCCCACATTCAGAATGTCGTCACCTCAAAACCTGTTTCCTCTCCCTGTTTCATAGGATTATAGGAGATTACTAGGCTATTGACCCAGAGGTCATTTTTAAGCCCAGCCATTTCATCCCAATGTAATGCCATAGAAATGCTAGTCAGCACCCAAGATTGCATTTAGTGTTAACTGTCCATGTCCAGGAGGGTTGTGGGGACTATCCCCGTTAAGAATTTACAGTGCCCCATCCACTCATCCAGGTGCCTCTTGAACAGTGTCATATAGGTGCTCTGTTTCACATGAATTGATAGCCTGTTTCAAAGATATGGCAGTTGCTGGGAGATAAATCTGTCCTTCCAGCATGTCCTATTTAAGTCGCAGGCCATTTGTAAGTCCCTGGAACAGGTAGCTCTAGAACCATTTGATTTATGGATATGTAGTAAGTACATTATGTTTGGCTTTTGAGTTGCTCTGAAGTCCAGGCATAAGTCTCCTCTAAGAAGTCTATACGATACGGAGTATAGTGTCAGGGATTTTAGTCTGTCCATGTAAGGCACATGCTGGAGGCCCTCTTGATCATCTTTATTAGAAACCTCTGAGGCCTCTCTAATTGCTGTAGATGCTTAGTACAGTACCTAACTGAATGGGATGTTATACTCAATTATGGGACAGATAAGTGCTGAGTATAGGGGGTTATAACTTCTTTTGCTGTCGAGGTGATGCCTTTATTAATCAGGTGAGCTGTGTGGAAAGCTTTCCTTACAATGGTAGACACATGGTGGTCAGAGATGAGGTCAGGGTCAACCAGCAATCCCAGGTCCCTTACCACTTCATGGGTACATAGGGTATTTTAATTGATTTGATAGTGTAAAAGGACATTGTGCTGAAGGGAATGATGATGCATTTCTTTGCATTCAGTTTGAAATTGTGACTAATACGGTTACCTATTACAAAATCGAAGTTACGGAATTTCAAATACCATATGGTTGATACCATACGATTGAAGTTCCCTAACTTTGAAATTAAAAAAAAAAAGAAAACGTACCCTGACTGGTTAAAGTAGGGGGGCAAGCGCCCCTGCACCCCACCCCCCGCTACTTAAATATTCCAACTCCAAGATTGCACTTTAATGAACTACGGTGCGGAAAGGGAAGATTTCCCTTTCCTACACTATAGCACAATCTCAGAGTTGGTATATTTAAGTAGTGGGGGGGCACCCTTTACTTTTTCTTTTCTTTTTTTTTTTTTATTTTAAACATTTTGAATTTCCAATTGTTCGATCATTAAAGGTCGACCTTTAGTGATTCGAACAATTGGAAATTCGATGTTCCAATAGGAACCCGACTAATACACCAGTCGTTGGTCTGTGTGACACATCCTGGAGTATACTGACCTCATTTAGGGATTCAGTGATTGCACCTAAACTTGGTCAGCCACAACCCTTATTTTTGACCTGAACTGAGGAGTATGTACCAAACAGTAGTGGGCCCAGCACTGACCCCTGTGGCACCCCGCTGGTAACAGGTCTGCTGGCTGATGTGGAGTCACCCACTTTGATAGTGTGCATCTGGTTTGTGAGTTAGTTGCAACCCATCTTACAAAGAAGGGGTTTACATTCAGTTTGATAAGTTTATTGGTAATGCCTGAATATGGGATTGTGTCAAAAGCCTTTGCCAGGTCGCGGTATGCTTTGTGCATAGATTTGCCGTCATCAGTGGCTTTGGTCACACTTTCAAAGAAATCCTCCATATTTAACAGGCAAGATCTGCCCTTCACAAAGCTGAATTGGGTAGGGTCCAGGGCTTGGAGTTCACCTGTGACTTTATTTATAAGGTCCATAATATGTTCTATGGCCTTACAGATAAGGTTAGTCAGGCATGTGCATCTGTAATTCCCTGGGTCTGTTGCTAGGCCACCTTTGTGGAGGGGAATAACTGTAGCAGTTCTCCATTCCACAGTAACAAAGCGTGTGGTTAGGCTGTGATTGAAAAGGGTACTTAGTGATGTTAGTTCATGTTTTAGCCCTGTTTAGAAGACAGCCTGGGATGCCATCTGATCCCATAGAGGCCATGTTCTTTGCCCTGGACAAGGCTTTGATGACCTGCTTTTCAGATGTGTAAGGTAGGAAGGTTTGTTGTAAGTTTCCACCCTTTCCACTAATATCCAGGGTACCTTTGAAGATTCAGAAGGAATCCCCAAAGATCATTGTGGTGACTCCCTTCTAGTACAGACAACTGTGGTTCTCTCTTCTTTTGGAAGTGGCTAAGGGCAATTACCACAAATTTCCTCTCAGACTGGATCTACTTACACAAAAGCAGGGGTGGTGGGTACAACTTTACATCAGTCATCTTCTTTTGACTGCCTGGATGAATGGGTCTGAATTCCTTTTAGGCTCCTGTTTACTGAGGACATGCAGCAGGTACTAATGGAGGCAAGAAAGCCTGCTACTAGAAAATCCTATGTTAGCAAATGGAAAAGGTTTTCTAGTTGGTGCCAAGAACATAACCAGCATGCTTTCAGGACTAGTTGTGTTCTCTGGTTTTACAGTGTTTGTGTGAGTTACTGTCCTATGGCCTTTTGTATTCCTTTCCCAAGGTTTATTTATTGGCCATTTCCACATGTCTGCCTATGGATCCTCTTTCAGTGCTGTCAAAATGTTCTTGAACAGTGTTTTGCATAAGAGGCCTCCCGGAAGGCTGGTCGCCCTCCACGGGATCTTAATTTTGTGTTAGAGAAGCTAACACTTGCTCCATTTGAACCAGGTAATCTGGATGATTTGAGGTTCTTAACATGAAAAACCATTTTATTGGTTGCTCTGACCTCTGGAGGAAGGGTATCTGAGTTGCATTTTGTTATGCTGACAGGGTTTCTTTGACAACTAATGCTTTTATTCCTAAAGTGGTATCCAGTGTTAACTTTAAGCCAAACTACCCATCTCCCCATATGCTTTACCTCTAAAAATGACAGGAAAAGGATATTCCATAACTTGGATCCCACAGACAATTCAGGTACTATCTTGACAGGACTATATCTCTCAGATTTTTTAATCATTTTTTTTTAATGAAGGTAAGAAGAGGAAAACTGTGTCAAAACAAACAATTTCCAAATGGTTTTCTAAAGCTATTATCTTTTATACTCACAATAACAAATCTTTTCCAGACAGGGTCAAGGCCGTGTCTTCCTGGGCCTTGGCTTCATCTATATTGGAAAGGCTTAGATTCTAGAGTAGTCTAAAAGCTGCTAATTGTCCTCTGTACTTTTACAAAGCACTGTAAGCTTGAATGCCTTTCTATTCATCAGTTGCAGCTTCTTTACATGAGGGAGTTGCCTGCCAAGGTGACCCATCGGCCAGTATATCAAAGTGTTTTACTACCATAGGGTGCCTGGTATGTCTGAAGCAGGCTACTATCAGATGTATAGGTGCACAAAGTCCTCTCTAGGCACAAAACTGTCAGTGGAAAATAAGGAACTGCAAATGTAAAGAAGCACCGACAGTACCACAGCTAGGAGATTTATTTAAGTTGAACAGTACAAACCGTACACAGGTTAGCGCTTTCAGGGATCCACCCCTTCATCAGACAACTGTTGAAATTCCACACTTCCTTAAATACTTAACATGATGATACAAGCAATCACCCTAATCACTGTTGATTAAAAAGAAACACAGTTGCCAATGCAGAATACAAGTATACAACTAGATAATGCAATAAGAATACCATTTATCACACATTCCTTATCCAAGCTAATAGTTCTGTTAAAACATGCATAGAAAAAAGACATACACAAAACATATAAAGTATATCTGTAAAAAATGTGTATAAAATACATCTGACTTGATACCAATGAGTATATGTACTATTGCATATGCCTTGCTAAGAGTATATAGGCTTAATATAAATAGTGAAGAATATATAAATTAATGTTAAAATATACTTGTATATTTACATACACATAAAAACAGCATATAGACATGCTTAACTATAAAAATATAAAAAATATATACTGGATGTGCCATTTCAGAAAACTCAATGCCTCAGTGGTCGAGCTTTTAAAAACGGTTTAAGCGACACCATTTGATTCAAACCCGGAGGTTTATCTGCATTAAATCGTATGATCCATCTCTGTTCGGCAGCTTCTGTATCATTAGATAAGTTACCCCACCTCTGTTTCTCCGACAATATCTGTAAAACTAAAAATTTGTAGATATGTTCTGGTCCTGTATTCTTAGTGTGCATGGCAATAGCACTACTTTCTTTAACATTTCTGATGTCTCTATAATGTTCAAGGATCCTATCCTTTAGGCGTCTATTAGTCTTGCCAATATAGAAACTGTAGCATGCCATACAATATGCAAAATAAACCACGTTTGATGTAGTGCAGTCAGCATAAAAATTACTACTGTAACTAAAATTCCTAAAGGGATGTGTAAATGTGCTGCCATTATGTATGTGTTTACAGGCTGTACAGTCCCTGCACATATATGTGCCCAGTCAGACTTATTGGTGGTATTGATTGTGGCACTTCTATAGCATAATTAATTTCTCAATGTTCTGTTATTCTTAAACGTGAAGCTCGGCTTAGTCCCAGCTATGCCTTGTAAGCTGTCAATCGTGGAAAGAATACCCCAATTTTTAGTAACAACATCACATAACTACCTTTATGTTGCTTGCAAACGTTAGTGGCATCCTAAGTGTATTGTCTGTACCACTGTATTTATGTGTGACCACCTCTCGGTCAATAGCTTGTCCATCCACCTCACCTGTACCACGTGCGTCAAAGTAGGGTCTACATCTCCCCCCCATTACTCCAATCATCTACAATATGTCTGTCAATAGTTTTTGCATCATAACTCCTATCTAGAAATTCTAGTTTAAGCTGATGTAGTGCTGTCTGTAATTCATCATCATCATCATCATCATCATTAAACAGTCGCATGATCCTATATACTTATTGCATTATCTAGTTTTATACTTGTATTCTGCATTGGCAACTGTGTTTCATTTTAACAGTGATTAGGGTGATTGCTTGTATCATCATGTGACTGTGTTAAGTATTTAAGGAAGTGTGGAATTTCAACAGTTGTCTGATGAAGGGGTGGATCCCTGAAAGCGCTAACCCTGTGTACTGTTTGTACTGCTCAGCTTAAATAAATCTCCTAGCTGTGGTACTGTCGGTGCTTCTTTACGTTTGCAGTACTATCAGATGTAGACCATAAAAGAGAGATGTATGCATGCACCTTCCACAGAACTTCTTTGCAGCCAGTCAGATTGCCAGTCCCGGACGTCATTCTGCTGCTGGAATCATTTTCATCTATAAAGGGAAGTGTCTCATTGGGGAATCCTTTTCGTCTTTTGCTACTGCTTTATTTTGACTGAGGTTATTGTCATCCAGGAAAGGGAAGTGCAACTGTGCAAGACAAATTCCACACAAGGATAGTCATTCCCAGTGCCTTTTCTGTCTTGGGCTTCACCATGACCATACAAACTGTTCAATTTGTCAACCTTTTGTGCCCAAGACCCTCCATAAGTTGGTTGTCGCCCCTCGCTATCTATGTGGAAAATCAACTGCTTAATCTGTTAACCAAAAGCGCGATGGAGGGTTCCGCAGACCAGACAACTGAGCCTACTTAAGCATAAGGCCAAACAAACCTAGGCCCGAAGCGGAAGCTGTGCCTCTCCACTCTGATGTCTCTTCCCAAAGCACATGAGAGCTTGGAGACGCACTCTGTCATGGATCTGGATCCACAGGCTGACCCTGTTTTACAGGCCATCTTAGAATCAGACATAGGCGTGTCCAGAGATGCCTCATGGACATCAGCTCCCAATGTCCAAGGGGAGCCTAGGCTCATTGTGTCTGAAGGCCCCAGAGGAATAACCCAGATTGTAGTGAGAGAGGATGTTGTCAGCTTTGGTCAAATGTAGGCCTACATCCGGCCCTCTTACTTTGCATAAGGTGGATACTCCCGCAAAGAAAAAACTTTCCTCTCCCCCCTCCAGACTCTCAGGAGTGGAAGAATTTCACACAAGACCTCCTTAAGGCCTTCATGGCCCATAGGCCTTCCTCTGATCAGCCAGTTTCCCCTGTTGCCTGGCCTGCTTCCCCTCAAAAAAGGACCAGGTTGCAACCCACATCAGAGGAGGATTCCTCCTCTGATGAGGACAATGATTTACTGCCTTACTCATCCCAAATCCATTTACCCTTGAAAATATGGTTCCCCTTAGGAAGATTCAAATGGGACAGAATCCCCTATGGAGGAGATTTCCTTTGGGGCATCATTTCTAAGATGACAGATCAGTTTTAAATGGGACAGTTCATAAATGTCTGAGGTCCAAAAACAATATGACCTTCAAGTACAGTCCCTTAGTCCTTCTGCCATTCCTCCTGTTGTTCCAGCTTTTTTGGATGCTTTTGCCTCTGCGTCTACTCACCCTGACTCTCAACCTCCAGCTCTGAAAAAGCCAGACAGGTATTACAAAGTGCCCAAGGACTGCAATTTCCTTTTCAAGGCCCCTGTGGCAGACCCCCTATGTGATTTCAGGAGCCTCTGATAAGGCCTCCACGCCACTTCCCTCTACTTCCATCCTCCCTTTAGATAAGGATAGTATATAGTAGATTCCCAGGAAGGAAGGACCTTAGAGACCCATCCTAGATGTCTCCTATCTCAAAAACTTTCAGAAAGTTCCCTCCTTTAAAATGCTAACTCTCCAAACCCTCTTTCCTCTTATCCTCCCTCAAGCCTTCCTAGCATCCATCGACATCAAGGATGCATATCTCCATATCCCCATTTATCCCATATAGAGGAAATTCCTACTGTTTTCTGTGGGCTCCTAGCATTTTCAGTTGTCTGTCTTGACTTTTGAATAGTCCACTGCCCCAAGAGTCATCACAAAATGCCTAGTACCTGTGGTCGCCTTCTGCAGACTCCAAGGGATTCAAATCTTCCCCTACCTAGACATCCTTCTGATTCAAGCTAGATCCTAAGAGGAACAGAACAAAAACCTCCACTCAGCCATTGCCATTTTAAGCCTGGGATTCACCATCAACTTCAAAAAAATCTTCACATGCCACATCCCAACACCTCTCTTTTTGGGGTGCAGATTTCAAACCAATAGAATGATGGTGACTCCCCCCCTCAAAAGCCCAGCAGATTTCTCCCCTTTTCTCAGGCATCCTCCCCCTCAATCTCCTGTCTGCAAGACCGTTTCTACGAATGTTAGGATTGATGGCCACTACCATCCCTATGCTTCCTCTGGTAAGGTTACACATGAGGAAATTCGAATGGTTTCTAAAACCAGTGTGGTCTCAGCATGCCCACCCACTGGAATTTCAAATCCCACTTGTACCCTGCCTCAAGGAGGAGCTCCAGTGGTGGATAAAATAACTGTCCATAAATCCAGGACTTTGCATTCATCCACTGCCCCAAGGATAAAATAACTGTCCATAAATCTACCATTCATCCACTGCCACCAACTCAAGACCTGTATACAGATGCATTGGATAGAGGTTGGGGAGTTCAAGATCAGTGGACATCCTCTCATAGGAAAGACCACATAGATGTAAGGGAAATGAAGGTGCGGATCCTTGCCGTACAGTCCTTCCAACCCCTTCTGAGGCCAGGAAGGTTGTCTATCCACAGAGGCAATATGACTGTTCTGTGGTATATAAACAAGCAGGGGGGACAAGAGCCTACCTCCTTTGCAGATTAGGCTTACAGGTGTGGGATCTAGCCCACCTACTAGAAATCTCTTCAGGTGGTTTGCATCCCTTCCAATCAGAACTCTGTGGCAGACACACTGAGCAGATCCAGAACACAGGTCCACCAATGGATGCTTCACAGGGATGTGTTCCTGGAGATTGTCTACCAGTGGGGTATTCCCCAAATAGACTTGTTTGCCTCCCCTCTGAGCAAACAGCTTTCAAAAATTTGTGCCAGAGAACCACATCCTCAGGCATGGAAAGTGGATGCCCTATCAATCTCTTGGAAGGGTAAATTCATATAGGCATATCCTCCCCTACCACTCATTTTTAAAGTCCTGCTGAAAATTCAACAGGACAAACCAAAACTCTTACTGGTGACTCCCTATTGGCCTAGACAGCACTGGTTCTCCCTTCTTCATCTAGCCAAGGGAGATCATCATAAGTTACCTTAGAGTGAAGTTTCACACAGAACAAGGGTTTACTCATTCATCCTCATTTAGAAACCCTCCAACTGACCCTGTGGGTTAAAGAGCCCTGTTCCCTTTCAGACACCTTTGTTCTGAGGACATGCTTCAAGTTCTGCAGGAGGCCAGGAAACCCATTACCAGAAAATCTTACCTTTCCAAATGGAAGAGCGTTTCCCTTTGGTGTCTTGCTAGAAACCTGGACCTGCTTATGGTGGAACCCCCTATGATTCTGTCATTTGTGTGAATTGCTTAATACAGGCTTAGCTTATTCCTCCATAGAAGACATTTGCCAACTGTCTCTGCTGGTCTGCCACTTTTCACTCCTCTAGCTTCCAGATTTGAGGCCAAACCATTCCTTAGAGACATCCTCCACATTAGATTTCCCAGGAGACCTGTCGCTTCACCCTGGGACTTAACTTTGTACTAGAGAAACTGACCTAAACACCTTTTGAGTCGGTCTCTTTTAGCTTCCTCAAACACTGTACCTGGAAAACTGTCCTGCTAGTGGCTATTACCTGCACCAGGTGGTTATCAGAATTACAAGCCCTTATGGCTTCTCCTCTTCTCTTGTCCTTCCACAAAGACAGGGTTTCCCTTTGGAGTAACCCTTCCTTCATGCCAAAGGTAGTTAATGAATTGTCTTTAAATCAGGCCATTCACCGCCCCACCTTTTCCCCTCTCCCCAGGACAATAGTGAGAGGATCCTACATGTACTTGATGTACACAGACAACTCACGTTTTATCTGCACAAGACCAAACCTTTTAGAAAATCAGACCAACTGTGTCATTCCATCCCAGGGCTCTTGGATTGAATGTGTCCAAACAGACCATCTCCAACTGGATCTCCAAATCCATTTCATTTTGCTATGCCCACCATGGTAAAGGCCTTCCTGACACAGTCAAAGCTCACTCTACAAGGACAGTGTCTTCCTCTGGAGCATTCATCAGAGAGCTGGACAATAACTCCATCCTATAAGTGGCTACCTGGGCATCTGTCCACACCTTCACAAAACATCATAAGGGCAGGGTTTGTCAGGGCCATTTTGCATGGGTTCCTGGAAAGTTCTTCTGCCACTTCCACCTCTCTTTCTGCATGAGCTTTTATGTTCTCCCTCATAAAGAATACTGCAACAGATGAAAAGAAGATCATAGATTAGTTGTATAAGAACTTACCATAATGATAGATGCCCTCCTCTTTTCTGTTGCAGTATTCTGTCCCACCCTCCTCCCCCACTTCCTTGTGTTCTTGGATGCATTGATACTCTTTCTCTTGGACTGTCTCTCCACCTGAGGCTTCAGTTCTGAGGATGGTGCGTGCATCTTTTTTATGACCTTAAATCTGATAGTAACCTATGTCAGATGTGTACTACACACCCTATGCTAGTAAAAGACTTTTAATATATTGGCTGATGTCAGGTTGCCTTAGGCAACTCCCTCATGTAAAGAACAGAGAAGAGGAGGACATCTATCATTATGTTAAGTTCTTACACAACTAATCTTTCCTTGTGTAGGTCCAGGTTAAGCTTTGCTAGGACTATTCTCCAGGGGGTTCCTGAATTCTTCTCCTTACATCTCCCAAATGTAGTTCACTGTGTTGGTCTACCCATATAGCTAAGGCTTTTGCAACAATGGTCGATATGATGAACATAGTACAGTTGTGTAAGTTGAACTTACCATAACAGTAAATGCTTGAATGATTACTGCTGCAGACGCCGCTCCCTTCTTCCATTCCCCTTGTTTTTTGGTGTGTTTTTATGCTGGGGTGTGGATATTTGTTTTGTTGTTTCTAGCATATTCCTTAAAGGGCTCAGCCTCCCTCTTTCTGTTGGCAGGAAAGCTCTGAAGGGCTTTGCACCAAAACTTGTCTTTTAGTCAGCTCAACTCAAAATGCTTGACAATTTGGGTGCATGGAAGGTGTCCTGAAGCTTTGGAAGTTGGATGACCATTATGTCTTTGGCTGGATATAACCCATATAGGTAAGGCAACTGCAACAGTGATAATTTGAACATCTACTGTTACAGTAAGTTTGACTTGCAGAACGACTTACAGAAATGTACTTTTTCAACCCACCTTACCAAAATATAATAGAACTTCTTTTCCAGTAAAAGTTCCTTTTCAGGAAATGGAAGCATTCCTAGCAAGGCACAGGCAAGGAAAGTTCCTAAAAGCAATGGCTGAGAGGTTCAAAAGAAAGGAGGGTCCTCCCAAAACCAATGACAGACTGACTATATGATTCTTCAACTGCTCTACCCTAGCAATCCTGCAATGCTTTTTTACACTTGAAAGCTTTCATAAAGTCTGAATCTTCATTTTCCTGTGACAGCACCTAACGTTACACTCTTAGATTGTCTGAATCATTTAACAGGGCTGTAACTGACAGTGGGGTTCCCTTCTTACTTTTTAACAAAGTCCTCTTTATCTCTCCAATCAAGCCTCCCTGTTCTCCTGTCTTAGATCAGATTATCTTGGTAGGTTATAGAACCTTTTCCAGCAGGTCTAAGAGGGAAAGGATTTTATGCAGTAAAACTGTAGTTGGTAGTTTTTTCTTTCCCCTTTCCCTCTTACACTTTTTTAGTGTAATTCTGCTTACCTTTGCTGGTAACCCCTTTCCTTACTTCTTTTTGTACTAATTAAAAAAAAAAAGCTCCTCTTAATTTTTTCTATTAGTCAAAATGTCTGAAAAAGGTCCTTCTGGCTTTAAGAAGTACAAGAAATGAGGCCACAAGTTGCCCTTGTTTGATGTACACACCTTGTGTATATTTTATTTTGGCCCTGACCATCTTCAGGTGGACTGTTCAGTTTGTAAGGCCTTTAACCCACAAGCTATAGCAATAGGAAAAATAAGTTGATCTTAAAAGGATTGCTACATTCATCTTTTACAGAGGCTGTTGCTGGGGCTCAGTCCCAAAATTTAAGTCAAAGGATCCTTCAACCAGGCCTTTCTGGCCTTCCGGATCCTTGACTCGCTTGTCGGATCCTACCACAGAAGAAGCACAAGTTGGATCTGAAAACTGCTCCTGCTCAGCCAGTGTCAGAACAGACAAAGGCCTCCTTGAATCCTAGCTCTTTGGCTCTGAAGCCTTTACCCAGAACCAGGTATTCACCATCAGTAGACCTGATACCCTCCAGAGTACCTTCACTGTTTTTTTAATCCTGCTAGCACTATAGGTCTCTATCGCTAGCTGCATCTCATTCTTCCAGAATTCTGACCTAGGCTGATGTGGACAGAATGATGACATTTTTCTTGGTACAGATTCAGATGGGAGTTCTCTTGGCTCCTACCCATTCAGGTCAGGAAGTCCTAGTTTTTACTACCTCCACCAATGTCTGCCCCTACTCCTATCTGACCTGTCATTTCAGAGCCCTTGGATCCGAGTCTGCCAGGACTATCCAGAAGATATCAGTTTTGTAGCTGGATGACTCTCAGAGCTGCTGTCCCAGTAAGATCTGAGGCTTTAGTGTAGACTTCAAAGTTTTCAGAGCAGTTTCTTCCCCTTGAAGCCTCAGCACCGAACAGCTCAACTTCAACCTCCGCCTCAGGTGGACTGCCTTCAGGGTGGGGGGGTGATGGAGCCGAAGCTTTGTTTCTCAGCTCCGTTGGCTTCCTTCTCCCCAAAGCATTCTGCCTTTGAGGTGGTGGACAGACTGTTCTGTGCTTCCACAGGACAGACAATTCCTACCCCTTTGGATCCTGTTTGTCTCAGCACCTTGAGCCTCATCATTCCATACCACAGGGACAGCCAGCCCAAATTTTCCAAGTTACCCAGCAGGATATTTCTTTCTCTTCTGACACTTCTCCAGAGCATCCCACTGAAGAAGTCCCTAGGAAAAGGAAGTGCAAGAGGAGGCACTTGGACTCCCATCGAGTCCATCACTGAAGGTACTGATTTTGTTGAAGGGTAGGGTCCCCAGGATCACCACCTGAAGATGTCTCATTTGGAGACATCTTTGAGATTCTTAAGCAGAGAGGTGGTTGGTCTGCTTATAACCCTTCCCTAGAGGAATCTCTATTCCTGGAGGGCTTTGGGTCGGACCTGTTTACCTCCTAGGCAATCTGCCTGCCAACAAGCTAATTAAATTGAGCTCTAAGCAGGCATGGAAGGAACCTGGCACAGTTGAGCCAATCCCCAAATGACCAGATCTGATTCTGACACCACCTGTAGGAAGGGAGTTTTGGAGCTAGGAGTACCTGTAGATGCTATGGTCATGGAGGCGAACATCAAGAAGGAACTTGCTAAATGGACTTCTTTTGTCCATTCCCCCTAACAGGGAGTCTAGGACATTGAACATATTTAGGAAGCATGTGTATGCTTCAGTGATATGTGCTCTTTGGTTGCTGAACTACCTGGCACACTTTACGAGACTACAAAGGGACTTGATAAAGGAACTGTCAAAATCCCTTTCTGGTACAACTACTGCTGAGACTTAGACACCCTGCAATCAATTTCTAAATCATCCATGAGGCTTATCTTTCTTGCAGCTGAAGGTGCTTCAAGGGCTGAGGGTTCAGGCATTTCCATCAGGAGACATGCCTTGATGCACTTGTGTGATTTTTGTGAAGCCCTTCAAGTCCTCGTTTGTTAGTGCAGCCTTTGGTGGCAGCTGTTTGTTTGCCCCTAAAGTAAAGGGCACGCATTCCAGATGTGAACAAGACTGAAAAACCCTCTCTGCAGTAGTACATTTTTCATAGGTTCATAGATTAGTACTAGGCTAATTGCCCTTGTGAGCCATTTTAAGCCTTGCCTATTATCCCTCATGAGACTCAAACCCTGCACCTTGTGTTTGTAAGGCAAACGCCTTAAACATTAGGCCACCCTCTCCTTCAACCTCTTAAAGAACTTTCTTTAGGAATCAACAAGGTGGTCGGAAGATGTGGAAGTCCCAGTGTCCTTTCCAAGATCCACATGGAGATAGTTGCCCCAGAGGCAGGAGGAACTCAAATGGAAGATACTGCCATGTGGCAGAGGAGGCTCACAGAACCAGAGGTCTAGAGATTCAGTCTCTGCCGGACCCTATTACTGCCCCTGAAAGGAGTCCAAATTGTTCCCCTCTGGAGGCAATTGGGGGTCGATTATCCCTGCACCAGAGAGCCTGGCTAGACATCACAAAAGATACATGGGTGTAGATTTCTAGAGGTTATACAATTCCCTTTTCCCTTCCACTGCCATCTGTATGCAAATATCCTGATGTCCCACCAAGTCAGAGGAGAGCAGCAGCAATAGAAATACAAAAGTCATCCAAGAGGTCCCACCAGACCAGATAAAATCTGGAATTTAAGATTCTTTTTAGTGCCAATGAAAACATGGTCCTGGAGACCAATTTTGTAGCTCAGCATCTTGAACAAATCAGTTTGACATACAAAGTTTCAGAAGCTCATGGTTCAGTCCATTCTGCCTTTCTTTGGCAAGGATGACTGGATGTGCTGGATAGACCTTCAGGGAGTGTACTATCATGTAAAAATGAGCAGACAATCCAGAAGGTGTGTACTCTTCCTGCTGAGAGCCAGTCATTTCCATTTTAGAGGACTGCCCTTTGGCCTCAGCACAGTTCCCAGGGTGTTCACCAAATGCATGGCTCACTTCAGACTGCAGGGATTCTGAGTGTTTCCATACCTGAACAACAGTTCATTACCACCCCGACCAGGAATCTACTAAGAGCACAAGATCAGGTACTCCAGACTTGCTCCCATCTGGGGATAACCACAGATTACAACAGGTCTCGGTCAGAACCATCTCAAACATAGGTTCATAGGTAGATACTAGGCTATCTGCCCTAGGGCATTTATAAGCCTAGCCAGAGTGTATTTGGCTTCCGCCTCCCTATTAGATTAGCCTACTGTGCCTCTGTAAAGTAGGTCACAGAAGGTACCCTTTTAAGATTAGTTTACAGTGCCTCTGTCTAGCAGGGACACAGGAGAGATCCCAGGGGTGAATTTTCAATTTCCCATCCACGCATCCAAATTTCGCTTGAAGAGGGTCAGCGAGGATCTATGTCTAACATGAATTGGGATTCTATTCCAGAGTGAGGGGAGCCTCTGGGAAATGAATATGTCCCTCCAGCATGTCCTATTTATTTTTGTGTTGAGGTTTAGGTCCGTGGAGCGTGTAGCTCTAAGGGACTTGGATTTTTTGAGGTGGAGCATGTCCATTAATTCTGGGTTGACATGGCTTTGTACGTCAGGCATAGATCGCCTCTGAGTAGGCGGTAAGCAACTGAGTAGAGCTGGAGTTTCTTTAGTCGAGCTGCATAGGACATCTGTTTGTAGCCCATGATCCTCTTGGTTAGGTACTTTTGGGGTCTCTCCAGTTGCTGCAGGTGTCGGGTAAGGTACATCCCAAAAGGGGCATTGTATTCAATTATGGGCCTGATGAGTGACGAGTATTTTTATTTTATTTATTTTACATTTGTTGGCTGGGCTAGTCTAGCTGGATACGTCCATTTTCAGTAGAGGCCCAGGGAGATAAGCTCCAAGCATTAGTAAATTACAAAAAAAGATTACAATAGTTAAAAAATGACTAAATTCAAATACAAAGAAATTAAAAAAGATTTAAGAGAATCAAAAATTGTTTCTGTGAATAATAGCTCGCAGGCTGTGCAAGGTTTAAAATACAGTTGAGTACAAGGACATTCAGTATTCTGAAAATAATGATTAGTAGGTCTGAGAAAGAGAAAGAGAGAGAGAGCAGAAGGCGGCAAGAATCACAAGGGCTAGAATAAGGTTAGATTCTATTGATTAAAGCTGTAGAGGGGACAAAGGTTGGAAGGAAGGGGTATAGAAAAAAAGAGCATTAAGGGGGAAAAGGTAGGGTTTAGTCTGGTTTAGAACGGGGACAAAGCCAATGAAATTTCAGATGTTCTTTGAGATGTTTCTTGAAGAGTGGTGTGGATGAGAGCGACGTGAGTGTACTAGGAAGATTGTTCCAGATTTTACCCACAATGTTAGTAAAAAGTGAGTCACCAGCTTTATTGTTTGATTTAATATTGGAGATTAATAGCTTATTTGCTGAGCGAAGTGTTGCAAGATTTCTATATGGGGAGATCAGGTTGGAGAGGATTGGGGTATTGTTTGGGTGATGAAGAATATTATGTGAGATAAGCAGTTGCTTATACAGTAGATGGTTTTGTAGTTCTGACCATCCAAGTTGTTTAAGGTTGTAACAGTGGTGGGTTCTGAAATGGGTGGCGGTGACAAATCTAGCTATGTTATTATAGCTGGTTTCAAGCTTGCTTAGATTGTATTTTGATAGATTGATGTATATAGCGGAAGCATAGAATAGAGTAGAAGTTAGGTGAGTTTGGGCAATGGAGGTTTTAGCTAGTGGTGTGAGGAAGGGTTTGATTCTGTACAGAGAGCCTAGTTTTTTATTGACAGTCTGTATAGTATTGTTGATATGTTCGTCGAAGCTGAGGTTATTATCTAAGGTTATACCCAGTAGACGAGTAGTAGTGTCAGGGGAAATAGTAGTTCCATTGTTAGAGATAATTGTGAAGTGGAACTCTGGTGACTTTTGAGTGGGGGCAAAGAGTAATAATTTTGTTTTTTTAGGGTTGAGGAGGAGGTAGTGATGGGTGAACCAATTTTCAATGGTGTTAAAAACTGCTCGAGTAAGGGTCTGAAGAGAGATAGATGACTTAGCAGTACAGATTAAGGTAGAATCATCAGCGTATTGTATGCATGTGGCTTGAGGAACAGCAGTATTTAGATCATTAATAAAGATGGAAAATAGAAGAGGGCCAAGGATAGAGCCTTGAGGGACTCCAGTGTTTACAGGGAGGGGTGTGGAGAGATTATTGTCCCAGAGCACTGCTTGTTGTCTATTTTTTAGATAGGATGTAAACCAGAGTATTGCTTGTGGGTCAAGAGATTGGGCTTTTAGGACATTGATTAGTAAGTCATGGTTAACCATATTGAAGGCTTTTGATAGGTCAATGAAAAGTGCAGAAGATAGAGAGTTATTATTTCGATTCTTGTTAATGCAGTCAGTAAAAGATAGAAGAGTGGTAGTTGTACTATGAAAGGGCCTAAAGCCGTGCTGACAGTTGGCAAGTAAGTTATTGTGGAGCAGATGTTGGAGTAGTTGATGATGAATACATTTTTCCATTATTTTGGCTAGTGGAGAGAGTAATGCAATTGGTCAGAAGTTGGAGATATCAGTGGATTTGCCTCCTTTATATAAGGGGATTATATGGGAGACTTTCCATATGGATGGGATGTTACCTTCTATGATTGTTCGGTTTATAAGGATGGATATGGGATACGTTATGACTTTGGAAGCTATTTGAAGGTATTCTGCTGGTAGGTGGTCGGCAGAAGGGGTGCAAGGTTTGAGTTTTTGAAGGAGTTTGCAAATAAAGGATGTTGGCACAGGTTGTATATGGAAGGGAGGCACTCAACTGTCAGTGTTTTGTAAAGTGCTGGGGGAAATGGGAGATAATGTGTTTGCAAGAGTTTGTATAGTTTCTGTGAAGTAATTGTTAAAGGCATCTGCTATTTGCAAAGGGTTACTATGGGGAACTGAAGATGGGGCTGGAGTTGTGGTATGTCCTGGATGGAGAAGTTTATTAATGCCTGACCAAAACTTTTTAGGGTTATTTGGGTGTGATTGTTGAAGGTGGAGATAGTAGTTTTTCTTGTCTAAGACAATGTCATTCTTGGTTGCATTTCTTAGCTGTTTAAAATATAGGTGGTCAGCAGAGCTCTTAGTGGCTGTCCATCTGGCCCACATTTTGTTCCGTAGGTGTATTTTGTCCTTTGTTTGTTTTGTGAGCCATGGGGCTGTTTTAGTCCTAACTCGGGAAGAGCGAAGGGGGGCATGGAGATCTAGGATTTGTAGGAACTTGGTATTAAAGTAAGAAACTGCTTCATCTAGATAGAGTTGTTTCAGAGGTGACCAGTTACAGGCCTTTAGTTCGTTCTGAAAGCTCTCTGCTTTAAAGTGTTTTTTGGAACGATAGGTTATAAATGTGTTATTAATAGGTGTGTGAGCCTTTTGTTTTGTTATATAGGTAAGTACATGGTCACTAAGGTCATCTGGAAGTGTTCCTGAAGTATAGGTTTCAGGATGACTATAAGTATCCAGTCAAGAGTAGCTTCTTTATTACTAGGTTTGTGGGTTCTTGTGGGGGTGTTTATTATTTGAGTGAAGCCATAAAGATTTATGTGGGAGTTAGGATTAGGAGAGTTACAGGTAGTCCAGTCAATGTTAAAATCACCTAGTACAATAGTTTCTTGAGGTAGTAGGGTGGAAAGGCTACTAAGAATCTTTTCAAGAGTGTTAATATTATTTCCTGGAGGGATATAGGTGCAGATTATATAAACAGATTTAGATTTATTAAGTTGGAGTTTAATGGTAGGGGTTTCTGCATTGGTATTAGAGGAGAGTAACACATTAAAACATGAAATTAGAAGTTCAGATTTGTATAAGATAGCTACACCTCCACCCTTCTTGGTGGTACGGTCACATCTTAGGATGTTATATCCAGGTGGGGTTATTTCTAGGTCATGAGTAGAGGGTTTCAACCAAGTTTCTGTAAGGCAAAGGATATCAAATGCATGCACCTGTAAGAGGGCATGCAGTTGAGCAAGTTTATTGTTAATGCTACGGATGTTGAGATGAGCTATTCTAAGAGAATTACCTAGTTTTATAGAGGTAGAGACACAATTAGTTGTTTCGTTTTGTGGGTTATTGTAGATTGGAGGGTTTGGGCCTGGATTAAGATGAATATCACCATCTAATAGAAGTTGAGTGGGATATTTTAGTAAAGTCTTTATGCTTTTAAGGTACTTGGGTGGGCTTATCTTGCTGGAGAAGTAACATGGGAAAATCTATGAAACCTTGGGAGTAGGTAAACTGAAGTAGAGGTTATATTACTATGGGAGAAGAAGTTGAGCTGAGTGATAGGTAATGTTTGTTGATGGGAAGGTTCATTATTAATTAAAGAGAGATGTTCGTAGTAGGTTAGGGCATAGGGTGAAGTTAGGAATATTATTGAAGAAGTAATAAGAAGAAAGTTCTTAAGGGTATAGTTAAGTAAGAAGGTAATTTGCGATAGTGGGGTTAAGAGATTATATAGTGGGTTAAACAAAGTAAAGATAAGAGAAATTTAAGGTAGAATAGATGAGAGGGGAATTATGGGAGGAGTAACAGAGAAGTAGAGGGATGAAAAGTAAATTTATTGAAGGGTGGGGTTAGTTATAGAGAGAATTGGAGAAGGGGTGGGGTTGATAAGTAGTAGTCTAATGGGATAGGCTAAGTAGTTAAGTGGGTGTGGTCAGAGATGTTTAAGTTTAACAGCACTGGGGGTGGGTGAGAATTGGGGGTAGGGTAGGGGAGCGGAGTGAGCCCGTAGGGCGAACAGAGCGGGTCAGACCAAGGGGTGGAGGATTCAGAGGAGACAATCAGTAAGGGGCAAAAAAGAAGGAGATGGAGTAACAGGTATGTAGCTTCTAGTAGAGCAGGTATGGTGTGGGAGAGAGGATAATGAAGCAGGGAAGCTAGAAGTGGATATAGTCTAAAGTAGGTAAAGGATGAGAAGAGTAGGGGCTAGGAGGTGAAGCAGCAGGGCAAGAGATGAGAAATAGAAGAAAAGAGAATTATATTGAGCTAAAGCAAGCACAAGTGGGGGAGACAGCGAGGGCACAAAGCTGGATTGTACTGCCACCTAGTGGGCAGAAGGAAAGATACAGAAGGTAACCAAGACAAGGATACGTAGGTGGGGAAAGAAAAAGTAACAGGGGAAAAGGACTATCAGGTGATACTAGGCAGGGAGAGGAGTCTGGCTGCTGGATTACCTGACTCAGTGGCAAAAAATTACAAGACAATCAACAGGAATTATCTTACAATATGGGTCAAAAGTTAAACATACTTTGTCAAGTACTGTACAAACAGGAGAAATCAGTGGGGCAGCAGAAAAGCAAGATGGTCCAAATTGGCAAAGCCAGAAGTAGATCAGGCGGTCCTTAGAGGCCAGGTAGATCCAGTAATGGAAGGCAGTGGGTAGATTGTTTGTCAAGTACTGTACAAGCAGGAGAAATCAGTGGGGCAGCAGAAAAGCAAGATGGTCCAAATTGGCAAAGCCAGAAGTAGATCAGGTGGAGTAGAGGGGCACAATGACCTCTCTTGATCTAGATGTGAACCCTTTCGTGATAAGGTGGGCTATATAGAAGGTCTTTCTAACCACTTTGGCAACGTGATTATCAAAGGAGAGATTACTATCTATGTTGGTCCCCAAATCTCTTAATTACTTCTTCCATACTTAATGGATTACCACCTATGTGGTAATTTGTGGGCACCTTGTTTTTCCCAAAGGGGATGACTATGCACTTTTTAGCATTTAGCTTGAGGCCGTGGTTCTGGCACCAAGCATCCGTCTCTGTGAGACCCTTTTGGAGGATGCTTGTGTCAGCTGGAGATTCGATTATGGCCCCCAGTTTGCAGTCATCTGCGAACTTTGTCAGCCATAATCCCCCCTGTGTTAGCCTGAACCTCAGAGAAGTATACACTGAACAAGAGAAGTCCCAGAACTGAGCCTTGTGGGACGCCACTTGTAACTGGTTTGGATTCGGACATGGCACCTGCGATTCTGACCATGTGGGTTCTATCTCTGAGCCAGTTTGCAACCCATCTTGTGATATAGGGTTTGATATTTAAGCTGGTAAGCTTATTTATGATACCCGAGTGGGGTATTGTGTCGAAGGCTTTTGCGAAGTCCAGGTAGGCTGTGTGGACTACCTTGCCCTCATCTATGGCTTTGGTAACTGTTTCAGAGAAATCAACTAGGTTTAAGAGGCAAGATCTGCCCTTAACAAAGCTGAATTGGGTAGGATCCAGTGTCTGGAGGCTCCCAATGTCTTTGTTTATGAGTTCCATGATAATACGCTCCATAGCTTTACAGACCAGACTAGTCAGGCTTATGGAGCGATCGTTTCCGGGGTCCGTTGTGGCACCACCTTTGTGGAGTGGGACCACTGTAGCTGTACGCCATTCTTTGGGTACATATCCTGTAGTAAGGCTAAGTTTGAACAGTGACTTAATGTGAGGGTTCAGTTCTTCTTGGAGCTCGTGTAAGACACAGCCTGGGACACCGTCCAGTCCCATAGATGCTGTGTTTTTTGCTTTGGAGAGGGCAGCTTTCACCTGTGCATCTGTGATGTCAGGGAGGTTACATTCAGTTGGGATAGGCATTTGCTCCTTTGGGGGGGAAGGGGGGGAGAAGTTTGCATTGAATCTGTCTGCCAGGATGTTGGCTATGTCTGTAGGTTTGGTATATTTTGTACCATTATGCAACAATTCAGAGCATATCTGGGAGTTTCCACCCATGTTTCTGACATAACTAAAGAAGGCCTTGTGATTATCTTTAGTGTCTAGGGCAATTTTTCTTTCAAAACTGATTTTATGAGGGATCGAAGTTTCTTGCTAATACTGATCAGAGATGCCTTCCCTTTTTGGGATTTTGCTCTGTCATGTAGTAGCTTCCTCCTTCTGTTGTATAGCTTATTTATGGCCGGGGTCCACCACCTCCTGTTTTTGGAGGAGTGAGTCTTGGTTTTATTTGGGATAGCACGATCCATGCATTCCTGCAGGTGCTCATAGAATGCATTTGTAAAGGTTTCTGCGGATTGGGCTGTATTATCCTCTGGCCCAGGGGCTTTGAAGGATTCCACCTCAGTCTTGAGAAGTGCAAAGTTGGCTTTGGAGAAATTCTTTACAGTGATTTCCTTGGCTGGGGGTGGGGACGAGATATGGATGTCCAGGGAAATTTGTTTATGGTCTGATCTTACCAATGAGGGGTTTACCTCTGATGTGGAACATAGAGTCCCCATGTTGATGATGACCAGGTCCAATATGTTGTTCCCTCTTGTGGGAGTGGTGACCAGTTGTTCCATTGTGTTAGAGTTTATAAATTCAAGGAACCGTTGGGCGAGGGTGTTTGGGCTTGCGTAGTTTTCCCAGTCAATGTTTGGGTAGTTGACGTCACCCAATAACATAGTGTTTGGAGAGACCTTCATATTCTCCAGTGTTCTCAGGAATGCCAAGTGGGGTTCCTGTAATAGGGAGGGTGTTCTGTAGCAGGCTACAAACTGAAAGGCAGTTTTGCCCGCTGTTAGTTGCACATGGATGGTTTCCGATGTTTCGTGCAGTGCCACTAACCTGGAGGTGTAGGTATCTTTGATGAATATAGATACTCCCCCTCCTTTTGTGCTTCGGTCCGAGTTTTGGGGCAAAACGCATGGTATGAGTTATAACCTGGTAGTGCTGGGGTGCTCTCAGGAGCCTTGAACCAGGTTTCTGTTACTGCACAGACATCGATTTTCTCCATACTGAGGAGAGTCTCGAGTGCGTGCATCTTGAGGTTTAGACTTCTGGCATTGAGTAGCATTACCTTTAGTTTTTTTATCTTTGGGTTGTCTATGGAGGTGGGTTTGTCCTTTGAGCCTTGCCTAAAAAAGGCACTATGGGGGTGGCAAGAGCCTTGGCAAGTATACGAAAGCCTAAGGGTGACAGGTGCAAGCCGTCCCTAGCAAAGCAGCGTGGGTTGTCGAGCATGTCATCCCAGGCTGACAGACACTGGATCCCCTTTGAATGACACCAATAATTTAGCCAATTGTTGAAACTGATCATTTTGTCTTTATACTGTGGCATCATTCTTGGTGAGGGCAAGATGCTACTCAAGGTCAGGGACATACTAGCCTGGGCTACATGGTCAGAGAGCTCCTCTATGTCTCTCTTCATGTAGTCCAGGGAGGTATGTCTCAGTTCATTCACACCAGCATGGACAATGACGGAGTCATACTTGTACTTGCTTTGGAGTGACCTGAGTGCTTGCGTTATGTGGCGGATCCTGGCACGCGACAGGCAGCTTACAGTGACCTTCTCCTTGTTCAGTCTGGTGAATGGGACATCAGTGTGCCGGACAATAGAGTCCCCTATAACAAGTGTATTTGGTGTGTTGTTTGGCCTTATGGGCTGTGACTGTGAGGCACACTGATTTTGTGAGATATGTGATTTATGGGTATTGTTGAGGGGTGGCTATTGCTTGGATATCTGCTTAGGAGGTCTTTGCTGTTTAGGCAGATTTTTATTTAGAGCCTCCGAGTATGTTTTTGTGTGTTTATGTGTTGGGTATGCAGATGCAATAGGTCTGTGTGAGACTGGGTTTGTGGTGAGGGTGGTTACCTTTTCCTCCTGACTGACTGTGCCAGTCTTGGGTTGAGAGAGCTCTGCCTCCAGTTTGGCTGTGTAACTGCATCTCTCACATGTATTAGAGTTTGTTGGAAGGAGGAGAGGGTTGTCTGTGTACATAAGGCCATTGTAACATTGCCTCAAAATTCCCAGATTCACCAGCTGGACTGGAGAGTAACCTTGAAACTGACCCTTGGACATACCAGATTAGTATAGGGAACTTTTTTTACTGATCAGATTAGGGAAGGGAATTGATTTTTCACTTTATCAGGAAGGACCAATCGGGAGTCTAATACTTATGAGAAGTCAAGGAGGGTGTAGTGCATTAGTTAGTTGGTGTTTCCTTATAAGAACTGAGCAAGTGCAGGGCTTTAGAAAGAGAACAGAGTGATTACTTTGAGAGTTTGAACAGTTCTAAGGGAATTCATAGAAGCAATTTTCAACATGGTATCAGTGACCGCTTCTCTTCCTCTCTCAAGAGCACAATCAATCAGATTCCAGGTCAGAAAAATAAGTCATAGTACCACAATCTCAGCCCAATTCATTTTACGAGGCTCTGGATCAATGTTGGCGGCTATAGTCCTAGTTCCTCTAGGAAGATTTTACATGAGAATTCTTCAGTGGATGTTAGCAACACAGTGGTCTGTTCTTTACTGACATGTCAGCCCAAATAAGAATTATTCAGGCATTCAAGAGATACCTTTGGAGGTGGATTCGATCAGATCATGTTCTACAAGGCCATCCTTTCATTCTCGCTCAGCCCAAGGCCATATAGATGCATCCCCGATTGGGTGGGTGGGGTCACTTCTTGGGGAAAATGGTCCAAGGCTCTTGGCCTCCTGAGTAATTCATATGCATATATCAATGTCCTGGAAATGAGAGCACTGCTGTTAGTGTTGCAGGCCTTCCAAGACGCTGTTCCTTTCGGGACAATTACAATTCAGACAGATAGTATGTCAGTAGTTTGGTACATTAACAAACAAGGAGGAACCAGATCTTACCCCTTGTGTTGAAAAGCTTTCAGAGTGTGGCAATGGGCGATCTCATCCAACCATTTTCTGATAGCAATGCACATTCCAGGGAAGTCCACTGTGATAGCAGACTAATTAAGCAGGTCCATACTACTACCTCAGGGAGCGGTCTCCAATATGGAAGTGGCAGAAATGATTTTTTTGCCAATGGGGCCTGCCTTGCTGAGACCTGTTTGCATCTCCCTTAAACAAGTGCAAAATGTTCTTTGCCCTAAACCCCCTTTGGAGGAATCTAGAGACACTGTACTATATGATTGGCCCTCCCTGGTCTGCTCTACGCTTATCCCCTGACTCCTTTGATCCCCAAATTTCTGCAGAAAGCTTTCCAGTTGAAGAGCGAGGTCATCCTTCTTGCACCTTACTGGCCTTGACAGATTTGGTTCCCCTTTCGTTGGCCTCATCTGATTTACCCACCTTGGATTCTGGTCCATTTCCAGATCTCCTGTCTCACCAGACAAGCATGAGTCACTCGGACATTTCAAACCTAAAGCTGACAGACAACCCATGCTTTTGTTCCCTGTCTGTCATATATGTTTATCTTCCCATAAAGCTTCAAGAAAACTTTACAGATGTAAATTGAAGAGGTTTCTTTTTTGGGCACTTCAGAAACGTATTGACCCCTTTTCAGCCCCAATACAAAATGTCCTTGAGTTTTTGGCTACAGTTTTCCATGAAGGAGCTAGCTCCTCAACCATTTGTTCAGTTAGCAATCACTAACTTTCATGTTGGATTTGAGAACAGCTCTACTCTGGCTTCATCTAAACTTTGTAAGTCATGCTTGAGAGGTAGCCTCCTTTTGAGATCTCCTCATAAAGCTCCACCCCCCCCCATCATGGGACTTAAATTTTATTTTGCAGGCTTTGATTCATTACCCACTTTGAACCAGCAGCAAAATGTGATCTTAAGTTTCTGACCTGAAAGACTACTTTTCTGGTGGCTATCCCCTCTGCTAGAAGAATTTCAGAACTTCAAGCAGTGCCTTCTAAACCTCCCTACTTGATTTTTCATAGGGAATAGAGTACAATTATGAACCAATCCTACTTTTCTTCCTAAGGTGGTGTCAGAATGTCACATTAACCAGTCTATTAATCTGCCAATTACCTTTTCAAAATTTGCAAACAAAAGGTGAATGTATGTTGCACTTATTGGATGTTCACAAACAATTATATTTTACTTACATAGAACAAAATAAATTAGGAAGACTGATCAATTATTTGTCCCCTTTGCAGATTCTAAATTGGGTTAAATCAGTTGCAAAGGTAACGTTAGCCAGATGGCTGATGGATTGTGTATAATTTGTCTACAAGTTGGGTCTGTCCTTACAAAAACCTGTAAGAGCCCATTCATCTTGGTCCATGGCAACTTCTTCAGTGTTTCCATCTAGAGCTTCTATGGACAACATATGTGCAGCTGTGACTAGGGACAATCCTCATACCTTTATTACTCATTACAAACTGGATCTTGTCTAGAGGGGAAGAGCAGCCTTTGGCTCAACTGTGCTGAGGAATATCCTTCCTTAGAGTCCATTTGGGATTTTAGGTAGCTGGGGACTCTGTCCCAACTGTTGAGGAATGAATGAAAATTGACATTGTCAGATAAAGAAGTTATGTACTCACCATAATGTTCCATCTGTGTTGTCCATTTTCATTCTTCCTCAACCAACCACCCCCAACCTTTTTTCACAATTGATTTTTAGAAGAATGAGAGCTTACAAGGATACAACTGTCCCTTATGTTGAGCTCCAAATATGGCTTTTGTCAGGAATATTATATTAGTATTTCATACTTTGTGTCAACCAGCGGATAAGATCTGAGGTATGTTAGGGGTTGGTGCATTATGGGTAAGGGAGGTGCTCAAGAGTTTTTTTTGGTGGCCACAAGCTAAAATAATGGTGGAGTCAGATCAGAAAGTCTGATCCAAACCCAACTATTGAGGAAGAATGAAAATGGACAACACAGATGGAATGTTATGGTGAGTACATAACTTCTTTTTTTTCTGCTTTGCCCTTTGGTTTGTCAACAGCTTTCAGAGTGTTTAGAGAGCGGCTAGCTCCTGTAATAACCAGTTGAAGGTTACAAGGTATTCCCGTTTTCCCCTATTTAGATGCCTGCCTTATTTTTGCAGATTCTCTCACAAGTTGTCAAGACTCCGACTTAGGTAAAAGAACTTTTTCTCAGCCTGGATTTTCAGGTGAACATAGAGAAGTTTCTCATTCCTTCTCACAAGATAGTAGTTCTGGGATCTCTGCTAGATACATTTCACACCACAGCTTTTTCTTCTTCAGGATAATAAAATGACTAAAACATTTTTAATAAACGTGAATTAAGTGCTTACGTTCTCTACAATATTGGAACTTAATCAGAACATTTAAAATCACAAAAGCGCATTCTTAAAAAGGTTAAACCAATATCACATGATCTAAAACAGCCAGCACTTATCAAGTGTGTATACAAGTTAATGAATAAAAATAAATGTTCATAACTTTGCCTTTTTTGACTGCAATAAACAATTAATGGAAATATTTGTATTGATTACAGGGTGGTTAGCTGATTCCAACAAAATTTGCCAATGTAACTCCCTAGTCTCCAAGAATGCCTTCCAGTCACCTCCCCTAATAAAGGAATGTACCTTTTCAAGAATTAAAAAAACACAAGTTTATTAAAATTGGGACAAATCATAGTGTGTACAATGCATTAATCAAATCATGTTTCTTAATTGCATAGACATGTTAAGTCCTCAGAAAGAAGTAGAATGTTATAGGAAACAGTTTGTTTTATTTTCCAACCAGGGAATATCTCAGACGTCTAGGTTTTAAGGTCTCTAATGGCCAGACTTCACAAGAGGGAAATTTGGTGAGTCATCAAATTCAGTTTGGACTTAATATCAGCATCCCTCTTCATTTCATGTTCCAGTGCTGAGGTTTTTGAAAAAGGAGTTACTGTGGTGAGTGAATCAGGTGTCTCTCTACCCAGGTCTTTCTTTTTCCCCTTCCAGCCCCATCAGACTTTGCTTGATGAGCTGTGTCCAAGTGGGTAAAATCCAGGACCTGTGGAGCAGGCAAGACAAATTAAAGCACATAAATGTCAAAGAAATGAAGACTCTAATAAATATGGTCAAATCTGTAAATCATCTTTGGAATCCAAGACGTCTGCTAATGATCAACGACAGCATCACAGTGATGTGTTAAATAAACAGCTGGGGAGTAGATGCAACACCTTTTAAAGACTAGCTATATGGTAGCCTGGGAAGTAGAGACTCTGCACAATCAGTCAAAACAAAGCATTATTGTAAACTAGTTGAGCAGAACCAGGACAGACCATCATGAATGAAAGTTGCAGCCAAGGCTCTTCCAGTAATTGAACAATCTGTGGAGATCTCCAAAAGTAGAT
Organism: Protopterus annectens; assembly: GCF_019279795.1. Classification (NCBI taxonomy): domain Eukaryota; kingdom Metazoa; phylum Chordata; order Ceratodontiformes; family Protopteridae; genus Protopterus; species Protopterus annectens. The sequence goes on along the minus strand of NC_056740.1, from coordinate 389,178,149 downwards.
CTGCTTGCCTCCCAACAGATAGTTAAAGAAATTCAACACTAGGAATCCTTGCTCACTGGCCTGGACAGCAAGTGCTTTTTCATTCCCATGGCCTGGAATGTATTATTTTCCACATCTTCCAGTGATAACCACAGTTCCTTCAGAAGGACTCTCCAAAGATAATTGTGATGTCTCCCTTTTAGCCCAGACAGCAGTGGTTCTCTCTTCTTTTGAAACTGGCTAAGGGCAGTTACCACAAGTGTTCTCACAGAATGGAATTACATAGTTCAAGAGGTTGTTTCATACACTAAAGCCTTCAGCTTCTTCATTTAAGTGTCTGGATGATGGAGTTTTAGTTTGAGAAAAGCATCAGGTATTAAAGGGGGCAAAGAAAGAAAGAAAACTGTTCTGTAAGTAACCTTCCTGTAACAAAAGGAACAACCTAAGCTGGCCAACATCCAAAGCTTCAGGGCAAACTCTCCCAAACCATTAACTTTTGCTGAGCTGACCAAAGCCCTGATAGGACATTACTAGGAGCAATGAAAAACAAATGTCCACAATCTGGCATTTAAAAAAAAAAAACGCCAAAAAGCAAAGGAGGATGTAAGAAGGGAGCAGCTTCTGTAATAGTAGTTATAGAAGTTTACTTATTTATTTTTATTGTATTTATTTGACATTTGTTAACCGGTTTGGTCCAGCTGAGCCATGGGCCCATTTTCAGTGGAGACCCAAGGAGAAAAGCTCCAAAAACTATAGAAACTTAAAAAAATAGATACATACTTGAAAATAGGTACATACATTTGATAGATCATACAATAAGACATAAAGATACATTGATATAGAACATGCAGACAGCAACACTAAGGATTTTAAAACCAAATATATTTCTATTTTGAGCCTACAGCTGTACTATGTTCATTATAATAGCCTAAGCTGTCTGGGTAGATTACCGTAGCTTAGAACATCTGGGAGGCGGAAGGGAAAGAGTCCAGAAGACCTTGGAGGTTGGTGCTAGAAAAGTCTGACATAGACCTGGATAAGGAATCTTAACTTATTGCTTTTTAAAGGTATGTACAGAGGACAAAGCTGCTACCTGTGTAAAACTTCAAGTCCAATCATTTCCAAAAAGCCATAGATGAAGCCAATGCCCTGGTGGGAATGTGGCTTGATCCTGCTTGGAATAGTTTTGTGATGAGAATAACAAAAGGTAATTGCGTGAGACAACCATCTGGAAATGGTCTGCTTTGACACCAGCTGTCCTTTCATATTGCCTTCACAAGAAATGAACTGGCCACATGTTCTGAAAGATTTTCTTCTGTTAAGATAAGTACTCAAGTTGTCTGTGGACATATGAAGTATCCTTTTTTCCTCATTTTTGGGTTCAGGGAAGAACACTGAGATGGATAGCTTGGCTTAAAGTAAACATGGATACTACTTTAGGTATAAGAAAAGGATGAGTTCTCAAAGAAACCCTGTCTTTGTGCAAAAGAAGTTGAGGTTGACTCCCCCCCCCCCCCCAACACACCCACCATAAGAGCTTGCAACTCAGATATGCTTCTTGCTCTGCAGAGGTTGGAGCAATCAGTAAAGCTGTGTTCCATGTTAATAGTATCAAGTCAACCAGATGAGCTGGTTCAAATGGAGCAAGTGTTGGCTGCTTGAACACAAAATTAAGATCCCAAGTAGGAGCCACTGATAGGGGGATCCGTGGGCAGACATGTTGAAATGACTGACAAATTAACCTTTATAGAGGAGTAAAACAAGCCTTAGGAAAGTAACTTGCACAAACATTGCCAAACCAAAGAAACGGTAGTCCTGAATGGGTGCTGGTTATGTTGTTGGCACCAACTAGAAAATCTTCTCCATTTGCTTATATGTAATTTTTGACTTGCAAGATTTCTTGTCTTTATTACTACTTGCTGTATGTCATCAGTAAGCAGGTGCCTAGAAGGTATTAGGACAGTATCATTCAGACAGTCTGTTGAAGTTGTTTGGGGTCTGGATATATCAAACACACCTGTTCTTATGTCAGTAAATCCAGTCCAAACTGCTGCTGTCTGTGCCAGAAAGTCACCACAATAATCGAGGATTCCTTTTGAATTTTCAGAAGTACCCTGATATCAGTGGAAAGGCATACAGGAACATTCCTTTCCAAGGAAAAGAAAGTATGCATATTTCTTCGAGGCATTCTTGTATTGAGTGCTGGAGCAGAATTTTCCTGTCTTATTGTTCAGAGGTTTACTTAAGACTCTCCCCACAGAAAGGTCAAATCTTGGAAGTCGCATCTAGTTTCCATTCTTTTGAGTGTCTGCGTCTGTCCTTGTCTACCCCACAGTTTTGCTCTGACAGAATGTAAGGATACCTGTAAAGCTATGTCCCATACTAATATGGTTTAGTCTGCATATGGGGTACATTCAAGTACATCCTTGCTTGCTTATGTACCACAACACTGTGCTATTGTCTGTGACAACTTGAAGTGGTTCTGGGACCAAAGGTAATTCAGAGAGATAAGTGACTTGAAAAGAGCAATCATGTCTTTTATGTTTATGTGCTTGGGTCTGTCCTTGTTGTCCCAGATACCTTTCACTTTTAACCCCCTTGATGCTGCTCAACAAGCCAAGTCTGAGGTGTCTGTGGTAACTGACTGCTTTGGAGCAGGAGGGAAGGAGAGACTTGGATTTGGGGAATATTTATTAAGGTCTCCACCAAGTGATTTCTCTTCTCACAAATCCCAGAAGTGGAATTTGAAAAGTTAATGGGTATTGGGGTAAAAAAAAAAATGCATCTTTATCATGTGGAGTCTTGCAAGCTGTGTCATGAGAATCATAGATACTATAAGACCTGGAACCATGAGGTATTCCCTTGCAGTGACCAAAGTCTGAGTGGAAAACTCTTGATATAGATCTAAATGTTTTTTTTCCTGTGGAAGAAAAGCTGCTTTTACTGAGGTGTCTGGTAGACACCATGTGAACACAATTCTGTGTAATGAAGTCAAAAAAGACTTTTAAATGTTCTCTTGGAAATCTAGCCTGTGTAGACAATCTCTCACCCAAGGGAGAGATTCCTGACACTTTGTAAAAGACTCTGAAAAGATAAGCCATCTAAATATGGAAAATGTGGATACCCTGCAGCCTGCAATGGCTATGACATCAGCTAGAAGTTTTGTAAACACTTGTGGAGCAGTGGATAGCCCAAAAGGTAAAGCAAGGAACTTGATAGTGTAATCCAGACACACAGCCTTAAACTCTTGAAACCTGGATTAATAGTAATGTGTTGATTAAGCATCTTTTAAATCTTAGGTTACCAAAAATACTCAAATGAGGAAGAAGGGATAATAAGCTGTAAAGTGAAAGGATTTTGAACTTTGGCACTGTCATATGCTGGTTTAGGAAATAAAGATCCAAAAACTGGTCTCCAGTGACTTTCTTTCTTTGGTTTTAAAAGCATTCTTGAATAAAAATCTTTTCCCAACTGGGAAGAAGGAACTGTTTCTATTACCTTTCTGTGACATGCTATAGGACAGGAAGAAACAGACTGGTTTGGTCAGACATATGTGGAATTCTTCCCTGGAAATGAGGAATTTCTTCCCACTGCCACCTGTAATCCCAGTGAATTAGCTTCAGAACCTGTTGCCAGAGATATAAATGGAGATTTCAAACTTTCTGGAAGGAATACAGGCCTACCAACAGAGATGAACTAGATCCCTTCTATAGTCATTCTTCATCATTTGTCCTTTGCTCTGGGGATTCCTGCTTTTGGAACCTCCCTGCCAGTATTTTTAAATGGCTGCTTACCAGGATTCTGCGGAGACTGTTTATTTTATCAAAACTGGATGAAGGAGCAGAAAATCCCTTGGAAAATTTAGAGGGTGGTTGAAAAATTGGAGATTCCCAGAAAAGTGGATGAAGGAGCAGAAAATCCCATGGAAAATTTAGAGGGTGGTTGATAAATCGGAGATTCCCAGAATCAGCTTACCTCTATCATCACATTTTGATAACCTCTACAGCAGTTGGTTCAAAAACTAAATCTTTTTCTAAAAGAGAATTTAAAATCTCATTTACCTTCTGGGAAGTGCTGAGAGTATAGTCAGACAAAACCTCCTCTACACAGTACCAATGCCCACAGCCCTAAGTTCCTTATGTACTGAGTCATATACACATGGTGACATAAGAAATGGAAGAAACTAAACCACACAAAGCAGATTGTACCTCACAGGAGGGAACTGCTGATAAAGCATTCCTCTTGTTTTCATAATTGAATAAACGTATGAGCCGGACAATTCAAAATTCTGAAAACTGAAGTTGCAGCGGCATCTTGTTTTAGCATTCTTGTTGGACTGGGAAGAATTAAAATTAACAAAATGTTTGCCAGCAGCTGGATTAACTACAACTTTAGCTGTGGATCAAGTCTGGGATGAGTGTATAAAAACTTGAAAGATACTTTCCTCAGTCTTCTTTTTTATGTACAGCAGGCTGGCTATCTCGGAAACTACAGGCTGTGACAAATATTTATCCAGTGCTGAGAGAACTTGGGGGATGGGTGAAGGTTCAGGGGAATTCCAGTTGTAACAACAGACAGTATTTTCTTAGTGGCTAAGAAACCTCATTCTTCTCCCACTGAAAACACTGGCACACCCTGGAAATACATTCAGAGAAAGAGAAGGCCTCACAGGGAAATTCAGGTAACATGCTGTCCAATGAGTCTGAATCAGAAATCTGTGGAGAAAACCTACCTCTGTCCCATTCTATTCCTCTATAGATTCAGACTCTTGAACCTCTTCAGGAAAGGAGTTCCTTTTTCTGTTACCAGAAACCACTTTATAAAAGGGTTAGCCTGTACAAGAACCTGTGCCAGTCCTGGTGAACTCTTCCTATCCAGAGGAACTGCTGTAGAAGATAAATGTTTAGTTTTCTGTTTCTTTGTGACATAAAATTTGTAGCAATTTGATTTATTAATGGCTGTAACAGCTTCCTCAGTGATGGTTACATTTTAGATAAGCAGGGCCACCTTTTTTGCCCATTCTTCCAAGATTGGCAAGAGTGGCTCTTCCCTGCCTATTGAGGGGACCCCAACAGCCACAGAGGGTGTGAGCAATAAATATTAAATGTGTAAGGTTCTTCCTCAAAGGGAATTTAGCTACCCAACAATGGAACAGCACAGGTTGACCACTGAGCCTTGAAAGCCCACAAAGGAGTGTTTTGTTTGGTGACAAGGATGCTCTAAAGGGCTTGGCGCCTAACCTATCTTTTAGTCAGCTCAGTTTGAACTAATAATTTTGGTGTGTGGAATGTGTCTTGAGGCTGGCTGGCCATTGCATCATCAGCTGAATATAACCTATAGATGATAGGTTGTTGCAGAAGTGATCAATATGATGAACATAATGGCTTACTATAGTCATGCATAGTTTAGTGGAAAAGGTTTTCTGGTTGGTACCAAGATGTGAACTAGGATCTTTTAAATCTCAAGACACCTTTGTTTCTGCAGAATTTGTGCAAGTTATCTTCTGGCCTTTTTTACTCTCTTATTAATGGTCATTATGTGGCCATTTCTGCTAGTCTGGCCTTAGACTCCCCCTTTTCTACCCTATCTCAAATGAAACTGTTCTTGAAAGGAGTTTTGCATATCCATCCACCTACAAGGCAAGTGCTCCTCCTTGGATCTTAATTTTGCACTGTAAAAACATAAGACTTTCCTTTTGAACCTAAATTCTTATCTTAGAAAACAGTATTGCTCATTGCTCTGACTTCTGCAAGAAGACTATCTGAATTGCAAGTTAGTATGATACGTCCTCTGCATCTCATTTTTACAATTATCTCAGAAGCACAACCCAAGACTTACCAAACCAAAAACTAAAACTGGCAATAACTTGTATAGTTACCACCCCTGTATTGCATGGAACAAAACTCCCTCTAGAAATAAAAAATCTGACAAACCTACAAAATTTAAAATAGCCGCCAAAGATTACTTTAAAAAACCTTGGACCTGCCTCTGCTTACACCCTCAGTGACCAAAATCCTCCCTTCTTAGCTTCCAAGTAACCAACTTAGATCCTTACTCAATCCACTTTCCTTTACTACCAGTCTGACCCCTTTACTAAGCTGTATACTGCCCAATGCTTGATAATTATTGTAAAGATGATTGTATATCTAAATAACTCTTGTATTATTCTTTTTCTCTAATATTGAAATGTAATGGTGATTGTATACCTAAACATTTTTGGATTAGTCTTTTTCTCTAATATTGAATGTCTAATTACTGTTGTTAAATTGTCCTATATTATGTGCCTGGAGCTTTTCTCCCTGGGCCTCTGCTGAAAAAGGGCTTTTGCTCAGTTGGACACTCCTGGTCAGCAAAGGTTTGTGTCTTTCAGCTTTTTACCAGTTAGGGGTCGCCACAGCGGAACTCCGGTCCGCTAATGATTGGCAGTAGAGTTTTACGTGCTGGCTTGCCGGGCCTAACGCACAACCTTCAACGAAGGAATGCCCGTTCACGCATGTCGCCACACAGAAGATGCTCTAACTGAGAATCGAACTGGCAACGTCTAACTGTGAGGCAACAACTCTACTGCAACACCACCACCGCAGTTCTGGTCAGCAAAGGTAAAGTAAATAAATGGGTGTAAATCTGAGCAAAAATCCTTCTTGTTTGCCTAAGGCTGTTTGAGTTTATATTGAGCCAGGCAATTTATCTTCCTGATGTCCTGACTCTGATCACTGTTGCAGTATTCCAAACAAAGGGGTTATCACCACTCACATCCATCCGGCGTACCAAAGCTTAACCTTCCCTGGGCCATACTTCCAATATGTGACCTCAGCTCGCACGCACAGGGGTATATAGGTGGACATAGTGTAGATCCTCAGATTATGTTGCCTTCAGCCTGAGCACAGGTTGCGTATCTATTAGACTGATTATCATTTGGTTCTGGGTACTGTAGCTCCTTAAAAAATAAGTGCCGCATTGTCAAACCTTATTTTTCTTATCTAAATTGTTTTATCTATATTAAATATCAGGAGGGGTGTAAGGCAAATCTGGTAAATCTTTATACCCAGTGGCTATTTTGCCTCAGTGTGAAACACTACTACAAGCCTGCTCCATTTGCCAATCCTCTACACGTAACTCTTTCATGGGGACTGAACATCTGAAGCATTTAGCCCACTTCAAGATGGTGGCTCATAATTCTGCAGCCGTACCTCCATCCCACAGGAAAAAGCTTGAAAGGGCTAGGCCTGGTACTCAGTCCACCCATTCTGATGCACCAGCTCCAATCCACATTGCATCCCACTCCATCTCTGATTCCCTCTCTTGCAATCCCAATGGAGGCTGGTATGGCATTGGAGGGAAACAACTGCTATGGGGAAGGAGGAATGATCATTATTTCAGAATCCCACAGATTCTAGTCAGGGAAGAGATCCCCTGGTAAGTCAGTCAAGGACTGTTGGGGGTCTGAACCACCCTGCTTAGTTCAGGTAAATGTCACATCAAAGAAGTAATGACAAAAAAGTAGGCATGTCTCTTCCCCTCCCCCATCTAGGGGAAATAAATGAATGGACTTTCTTTTGTCTGCTGAAGACCGTAATGGCCCTGAAACCATCTTAGTTTTTCTCCCAACCCTTCTCCTCCTACATCTCAAAAACTTACTGTGGATTCATCTTCCTCTGAACATGACGAGGCCTCTAACTCTGAACCATTCTCTGGCCTATTTAGCTGAAATCCAATCCCCTAGACAAATTCCTTATCTCTCCTGTTGAAGAAACTTCATTTTTGAGAGACCTTTATCAATATGATGAATCATTTTGAGTGAGAGTTTAGACAGATTAAAGAGGTCTATAAAAGGTATTACAACCTTTTGGAAATGGGCATCCCTACCCCTTCTCCTTTATCTTCAGTTCTGAAGGCCTTCTTGTATGTTTTCCTGTCTTGCTTTGCTACCCTTAATTCACAGCCTCCTGCCTAAAAAAAGCCAAACAGATTTTACAAAGTTCCAGATAATCATAATTTCTAGTATAAGAAACCTGTGGTAAACCCTTTTGCAGATGTCCTTCTATTCTCATGTTGCAGTATTCGTCACAATAGGGAGGTTGCTACCCTGCAGCACCAGACATCCAGCCAAAGTCTTTAGAGCAGGGGGGTACATGTGACATCTCTGGTCAGAGCCATAAACTAACATAGGCCATAAAAGAGACCTCTGCATGTAACCCCTTCAGAATTTTTCTGCCACAGTGAACGTTGGACTCCAGTTCGGGAAGCAGATTGCTTGTTATCTAGATGACTGCAACAGATAAGTACCCTGTTGGGTTTTCCTTTTGTTTTTGTTTTTTTTTTCGCTAGTTTCTCTTATGTACATATCCACTAGAAAGAGGAAGTGTGCTTGTGGAAGATAAATTCCTCACATGCATTTCCTGTTTAGGCAAGGCTCACGACCATATGTCTTGCCCCATTTGTAAATTCTTTGTTCTTAAGACTCTCTGCAGCCATCTAGCTACATTGAAACTGTACCTAGAAAATCAAAGGCTCTGATGTTTCGTGCTTGGCATGGAGGGTGGGGTAGGCATATCCAATGAGCCGCCTTGGAAGAAGGCGAAGAAAATCAGGCCGGATATCCACGCTGCTCCTCAGGCATCTGGAGAGATTCTTGAGGCAGATGAAAACCCGGGATCTTTTCAGATTTCCATTTCCCAACCAGGCCTGGGAACCTCTGTGGAAACTGTGATGGTGGAAATGAGGAGTACGTCCACTGAGGTTAATCAGCCACCAGATGCTGATGGCGGAGGGGAACCATGGCTCATACAGTCAGAAGGGCCTACTCCTTCCCTACCATCCACCCAGACGTCAGCTCCTAGACATGCTCAGCCCTCTGCCCCTTTAAAGAGGAAACAAAAACAAAAGCATTTTGAGCTACAAGCTGTTCCTGGATGGGAACTTTTTTCTCAGAGTCTTTTTAAGTAATTCCAGGCCTTACAGACCCAACAACCACCAGCTACTGCTCCTTCAGTGCACCCTTTAGAGGTATCAGAGGAAGAATACTCCTCTGAGGAATCACTGACCTACTGTTCACAGATTGATTCCCCTAAGGGATTTATCACCCCAGAGGAAGAGGATCCTATCACCCCTGAGTCTCCAGGAGAAGAATTCACTTTTGGGGACACAATCTCCCTCATGAGGGAACATTTTAAATGGCAGGCCTCAGACATCTATGACACTAAGAAAAGGTACTTTGACCTGCTACAAATGGAGTAGCCAGCCCCTTTTGCTGTACCTTCCTTGCTGCCTGCCTTCATGGCTGCTTCACAGGTCCCAGATTACCAACATCCAGACCAGTATTACAAAGGTGCGTCAGGACGTTCAATTCCTATTTAAATATCCACCTGCAGACCCAGCAGTTATTGCAGTTTATGCGGATAAGTCTTACAGACATTTTCTCTCTGCTGCTCTTTATCCTGCTGATAAAGACAACAAATTAATGGACAAATGAGGAAAACATTTTATACCTTTTTGACCCTGGCTATAGGAGCTCTCAATTACCAAACCAACATGGCTAGGTATGTCCTGGACAACCTTTCCAAAGCTACTACTTTCCTCTCTCAGGTTCCTGAATCACCAATAAAAACCCAACTAAACACCCTACTTTCCACAGCATCTCCGGTCACTAGGCACTCCAAGTGCAGCTATGAAGCTGTGGAAGCCTCCTCAAAATCTGCTACCTCAGGTGCAGTCCTGAGGAGTTATTCCTGGGTGAGACTTCAGCCCCTATCTATGGATGTGCAAACTAAACTGCTTGATGCACCCCTGGACAATAAAGCCCTTTTTGGAGAAGCTTCAGCAGAACTCCTTAAATCCCTTCAAGAAAAGGGAAAAGAATTACAAAACCTGAATCATTTACTTGTCTCCTAGCCCCAGATATCACAGAAATTATCCACAAAGAACTTCCTTTGTCAGGAAACCATCCTCCCACTATGTGCCACCTCAGGCAAAGGGACATAGGCAAGCTAGGAAAAGCTCTGCTCCTAGGTTCCCTTCCACCCCATCATCCACCCCTTTTCAGAGTCAGTCTGACCAAGCCAGACCGCCTCCACTGTGACTTGCAACCTCTAAAACTCCAACACCCCCTATCCCTTTGTCTCACCCTTTCCCTACCTTCCTGGTAGAAAATCACATCACAAAACTGTGTCCTCTCCATCATTCAGAGAGGGTACTTCATGATTTGGTGGACTTTGCCCCCCTTCCAAGGGATTCATCAGCTTCCAATAAACCAAATTCATATTTTCCCCACCATCATTCAACAATTGCTATCTGAGGCCACCATAGAGAAGGTACCTACTTCACAAAGAAACAAAGGGTTCTACTCCAGAATGTTTCTGGTACCAAGAAAAGATGGTCCATGGAGACCAATTCTGGATTTATCTTTTCTGAACCTGTTCCTCAAGGAACCTTTCAAAATGATTATCTTACCTCTGCTCCTACCACTTATACCAACTCAAGCCTTCTTGGTAGCTCTGGATTTGAAGGATGCCTACCTTCACATACCAATAAACCCAGATTACAGGAAATTCCTATGCTTTGCAGTAGGTTCCTTGCATTTTAAAGTCTTTGCATTACCTTTTGGACTCCCTACAGCTCCTGTAGTGTTCACAAAGTGTCTTGCACCTCTTATTGCTCACTGCAGAACTCAGGATATTCAAATATACCCATACCTAGATGACCTGTTAATTCTTCATCAGGACCATCAACCCCTCCACCTACAACAAGTGATGACCACCCTGTCTCAGTTAGGATTCACTGTAAACAAGGAAAGAATCTCACCTGATTCCCACTCGACCTGGTCTTCTTGGGGTGCAGGATAAGCACAGACAGGATGAAGGTCTTCATTCCAGACCAAAAGACCATGGACCTCACCTTCTACTTCAACAAACTAATCACCCTCATTTCTTTGCCAGCACAAGAATTCCCAACAATATTAGGCCACATTGCATCTCAGATACCCATGCTGCCCCTAGCAAGACTTCCCATGAGAAAGATCCAGTGGATTCTGAAGAATTTATGGAGCCAACACTCTCATCCCCTGGACACCTCTCTCCCCCTGCTTCCATATCTGAAGAGGGAGCTACAATGGTGGATTTATGCCATCAACCTCAACCAGGGAACCTCCTTACAGGTTCCTGCACCCCCTACAACAAATCTCTACAGATGCCTCAGACATGGGATCAGGAGCAGTGCTACTGCACAACCAAAAACAAGTCATTGTACAAGGAAATTGGTCCACACTAAGACAGAGACCATATCAACATCAAGGAAATGAGGGCACTTCTTCTAGCCCTACAAACTTTCAAACTAACCTTACGCCCAGGAACCCTGAATGTGATCACAGACAAATATGACTTGTCTTGTGGTACATAAATGGGGGGATGAGATCCCACCCTCTTTGCAGTCTAGCCACTCAGATCTGGCCCCTAGCATCATCACTGCATATTCACCTACTAGCAGTGTACATCCCCTCCACAGAGAACATTATGGCAGATACTCTCAGCAGAGCTTCAGCGCCCTCTCATGCATGGATGGTTCACAGAGAGGTGTTCCTAAATCTTATCCACAGGTGGGGTATTCCGCAAGCAGCCTCCTCCCAAAACAGACATATGCCCCAGTTTTGAACAAGAGATCCACACCCCGCAAGCATGGAAAGTGGATGCTTTCTCTTTTTTCTTGGGCAGGGATGTACCTCCATGCCTCCACCCCCCCCCTTTCACTCTAATTCAGAAGGTCCTCCTGAAAATTCAGAGGGACAAACCAAAAATCCTGCTGGTGACTCCCTTTTGGCCAAGACAGCATTGGTTTTCCCTTCTCTACCTTTTAGCCAAGGGCAATCATCAAAGGTTACCTCACCAGTTAGATCTACTCAAACAGGGCAGGCGATCCCTAGTCCACCCTCAGGTGACCAATCTCAAATTGATTTTATGGATGATAGGGTTCTAATCCCCTTCAGACACCTATACTCAGAGGAAATAATCAGTGTTCTGCAGGAGGCCAGAAAGCCTAGTACCAGGAGAAATTATGTATCAAAATAGAAAAGATTTTCCAGGTGGTGTCAAAAGTAAAAAACAGGACCCTCTGAACATTCCTATACCCATGGTCCTTTCTTGTGAGCTCCTTCATTCAGGACTAATGTATTCTTCAGTTAAGGTCCATTGTCTGCCATCTCTACCTGTCTGCCTTTGATCCCCCCCCTTTATCATCAAGATTAGAGGTTAAGCTGTTCTTCAAAGGGGTACTCCATATCAGACCCCCCACAAACCTATACCTCCACCTTGGGACTTAAATTTTGTACTTGAAAAACTAACCTTGCCACCTTTCAAGCCAGCACACTCAGCATCCCTGAAACTATGCATATGGAAAACAGTCCTGCTAGTGGCCCTCACATCTGCCATGAGGATATCAGAAATTCAGGGCCTGATGGCCACCCCTCCTTACCTCTTTTTCCATAAGGACAGTCTCTCCTTCTCTAAAGGCTATTTCCTTCATGCCCAAAGTGGTTAATGAGCTGTCACTCAATCAGACCATTAACCTACCTGTTTTCTATCCCCAACCTCAGAATTCCTGAGAGAGAAAACTCCATTCATTAAACTCCATAGACAACTTAGGTACTACTTAGATGAATCCAGACCTATTAGGAACTCTGACCAACTGTTCATTTCCTTCCACCCTTGGGCTCTAGGGAAACCAGTCACTACAAACAGAGCATTTCTTTATGGATCTCTGAGACCATTTGTACATGCTATTCTATTCACAGGAAGAGTTTATTTTGTTACATATTTATTTATTACATATTTATTGCATTTTCCTGCTGTTTGTTGCAAAAAAGAAAAAAAAAACAAAAAAATTATCCTTGTTTCCAGTCTTTCCTGACCTAGGGTAGTCCAAATACAGGCTTTGCTGTATTCTGGACTTTTGGAAAGTTCCTGTGTTGCCCATTTCCTTTCTTGGATAAAGGGAGGCTTCTTTGTTCACCAGTGGCAGTGGGGAGCTTAGAGCAGCCTATCTATCCCTGGAGGAGTGTTCCCAGCACAAGAATCTGGTAGTCTATTGGCCGTTTTGGGCCAATTTCTAGCTCTTTCAAGTCCCCCTGTATAAAACGCACTTTGGCGCAGTTTTTGTGCTTGTTACTACTCAGCCAAGCTCCTCGTCGTCCTGCAGAGTGCTGCTAGCAGCAGAGAGGCTAAAAGAGTGACTGCTAACCTGATAAAATTGTTTTTTTTTCCTGCTACTACCTGGGCGACTGTCCGATAGTGCAAGTATTTCTGCTTCTTGAACTGTTTCAAACTGTTTAAAGTTGTTTTTGCACCTGCACTTTTAAAGTTTGTCCTGTTTGTTGCATTTACCTGTTGAGGCTAAACACTCAAGTGCGCTAGCCTGTGTTACATATTTATTGCATTTTCCTGCTGTTTGTTGCAAAAAAGAAAAAAAAACAAAAAAAAATATCCTTGTTTCCCATCTTTCCTGACCTAGAGTAGTCCAAATACAGGCTTTGCTGTATTCTGGACTTTTGGAAAGTTCCTGTGTTGCCCATTTCCTTTCTTGGATAAAGGGAGGCTTCTTTGTTCACCAGTGGCAGTGGGGAGCTTAGAGCAGCCTATCTATCCATGGAGGAGTGTTCCCAGCAGTGGCAGCTGGTGACTTTAAATCGAAGGGGGGCTGCAGGAGATGGCTGAATGGGTGGGGCCAATGAGAAGGGGTGCGGCCAACTAGAAAGTGGAGGAGCTATGCTCAAAACCACAAAAACTGGAACTTTAATTAAATACGCTGCCCTGGGTGCCAAACTGTCATTATGAGAGTCCAACCAAGACAAAATGAAGTGTAGAAGAAAAACATATTTCAATGCATTGGCTGCATGACAGCTTACTTAATATCTAGATGGAAACAAAAAGGATGTGAGGCATGAAAAAATAAATTACTTTTTAAATACTTTACTGGATTGCCAGTCAAAATCAAATACAAGACAAACAAGCAGTACTCATTTCAAACCACTTCTCCTTGCACTGCAGTTCTAATTATAATTTATATTCATCTTTATAAAAAGTACTAAGTAGCATGCTGAAAGTAGCAATGATACCCCCACTTGTAAAAATGTTTCTTATCCAAAAAAAGAAACAAGCTCATGACAAATTGCTTAAAGGATTACTGCACAGGTTATGGACCAGACATGATAGATTGGCATTGTGTTTAGTTTATGGGTAAAGCCTGCAAAGATGATGGCAAGGCTCCAACAAAGGTAATGAGCTTAAAATACTGTAATCCTGTCCTTTATTACAAATACTGTCATATGCATTTCAATACCAAAAGCTTATAGATTATCTAGTTATGTAAGTATTCTCTGCATGCCAACAACAAAAAGGCTTTCAATGTTGGTAATTCAATAACAGTAAGCTTATTTGCATCTTACAATCTCGGACAAGCTTACCTGATAGTTATGAAATCATTGCTACTTAAACATAGAGCAACAGGCACTTTCTGAATAATAAGAAGCATAATTCAACCATATAAAAATATTACAGAAAACCAGAACATTCTGCAAAATCAAGCAAAACAGATGAAAAGCCACTGTAGTACTTGTGTCTACCTTGGATGGGAGGGGGATACTCTGCACACTTACACTGCATAACTGTTCCTTGCCTTGCTTGGACACATCCAGAGCCACTACATGGGGGAGTGGGGTGCAGCAAGTATGTCACAACTTGAAATGTCTCTGGCTGACTGCAATGGCCTTGACACATTTCATACCTCTCAACCTCAGAGTAAGAAATCTGGACAAAGTCAGGCCCAAAATTAAGGACAATATTTAAATATTGGTCTTATAAACTTTCTAATAGAATAGTAGGTCTTGCATTAGTATGAATTTTCTGAAGGGTATGAAATCTGAAACTGAAATGTCTGTCATTATTTTCTTACTTCAATCTTTAATGATTTGCCACTAATTTGCCAGAAAACCACAATTTTATGAAAAATAGACCAAAAATGTGATGCAAAAATATAAAATAGCCACACAATACAGCTGGGAACCTGTCAAAGAAGCAACACTTTTTAATATTAATATTAGCACTGTTAGCTTGAGCAGCTGACAAAATAAATGAATCTACATGCATTTTGGAAATAAAAGTAATGTATAACTCTGATTATTACAGTTATTTATTAATTGTAAACCCTCTATGTTTTCTTCGAAAATTGACATTTTGCAGAGGGATTAGAGGGAGAGCAACATTTTGAGCCAAAATCGGGGACAGTTGAGAGGTTTGGATATGCCCAATTCTATAAAGCAATTTGAACGTACCGATGAACCTGTTAACGCAGGAAATCTGGACAAGGCCAAATATATTGGGGGAACATACAAACAGTACTAAAAACTGCTCTTGTATAAACTTAGTTGATAGAACAGGTCTTGCTTTTAGCATGCATTTTTCTGAAGGTTATGAAGTCTGAAACCCAATGTCTGTCATTATTTAGTGACTTAACTCCTAAATGATTTGCCAGAAAAAAACTAATTTTATGAGGAACAAACCAAAAATAAGAAGCAAAAATCTATTCATTCTGTGAAAATCTGGACAGTTGAGAGGTATAGTTCAGCTGAGCTGGGGCTGTCTGAGTTTGCTATCCTTCCCCCTCACAAAATCATGGTCAAATGGAGCCACCCTCTGCAGCTATTCCAATGTCCCATTACTTGGCTATTTTGCCCCATTTACCATAAACACTGCAATGTGCATACTGGTTTACCTCTATGATGATTTGGATTTTATTTGAAAATTTTATTTTGTATCTTACAACACAAACACTAAAACATCTGCTAAACAAAGCAATGCAGTCTCACAATGAAAATAGATTTAGCATTAAAATTCTGCCTTTGAAACTCACATTCATTGAAACAGCAGTGAAATCCACATTCAAAGAAAATACATTTGGGTAGTATAAAGATTAACTTTGGGCTGTTTTCAAAGAATAGGCCCCTTGCACACAAAACATACATGTTGTGTGATGCACCTTCCTGATTGTATTAAATTGTATTCCTTGTATAATACAGTACAGTTGTTAGAGGGTGTTTTAAATTTATTGTTTTGAACATTTTTCCAGTAAACAATGAAACAAAATGCATACACCAATAATGACAAAACTGCCCAATTGAGAACATTTCCATTATAAAAAAGTCTACTCAAACTTGTACAATACACCGGTACCAGTAAATATGCACAATCTCTGCAGAAGTAAGTCATCTAAATAATTCCACATTAAAGAGATCTGTAATTAATGAAGAGGTTGCTGCTAGTTAGTATCTTCACCAATGAGGACATTCTTAGTACGGCAGCATCCACCCCTTGGGGGAGTAGAACCCAGAGCCTTCTGCATCAAAAGCAAATACATAACCTGTTGTGCTATTAACAATACAAGCAGACTCAGCATAGGCAGCACTAAACTTCACTTCCCCTGCAGCTCTCAGCTCCTTGTAAAATCTACTCAATACTCAACTGTATCTCAACTTCACAGCACAAGAAATCTAGAAAAAGTCAAAATTTATTGGGGGGGGGGACAAAAGCCCAAAAACCAGGGACACAAACATTGCTTGTATAATCTTGGAAAGTTGGTAGAATAAAATGCTGTATTACCACCATACATTTTACTGCCCAGTCTTGAATCCAGGTCCCTGTGCAAAACAGTCAGAGCAACATACCACTATGCCAGATCAGCTGCTTTGTGAAAGAGAGGAAGACTTAAATGGCTATCATTTAGTGAATTCAGTTCTCACTATAGCTGTCAACCTCTTAGCACAAAACACCTGGGCAAACCCAGTAATGGGGGAATACAGCCCTCAAACATATCCAATGAATTCAGTTCTTGCCATAGCTCTCAACCTTAGCACAAAAACCCTGGATGAAGCCAATAATGGGGGGATAATGTCCCAAAAATAGGGACAAATTTCAAATATTCATCTTATAAGCTTAGAAAATTGCTAGAATAAAATGTTTTGTTACTATGTACTTTCTGAAGAATATGAAGTGTGAAATTTTAATATTAAATTACCACTTTCCAGAATTAAATTATTTTTTCTTTCCCACATGAGGCTATATGTGACAACTAAAATCCCCTAGCAGAATAATATAGAAATTAATAAAAACAAAAGGTGACAATTTCTGAAGAGAGAATTTTTTTTCTATCAAACTGTTAAGGGGCTTGTATACAAATAGAAACCCAGAAGAAAATCCCTGGATTTTATTAATGCCTACACAAAGTGTACTCTGTTCTGAGTGAATAGACAACATACGCATAACTCCTTTCTTCTTCCTAATTTTCATTTTCTTATTTTCTTATAGCCTTAAATATTGAGGGGGATTCATAAAGGTTACCACAATGTGTAAACTACAATGTACACTTAGTGTAATCTTTGAGTGATTAGAAAGTAAAGTGGTGGGTATATTCTTGAACACAGATCGTGTATAAGTTAATGAATCTGGCCCAATTGCCTTTAAAATCACACACCGGTAAACACTCAGGTTCAACAACAACTAAATCAAATAATTCAAAAAAGAACATTAAAGCACAGAAATTCCACTTCAAAGTGCCTAACCAGAAATCCAAAAAGCTTGATTCCATTTAATACTTCTGACAAACTGTCAAAGCACTGACATCTAACAAACACAGCCTTTATTTACCTAAAATATTCTATAATAGTATATCTATATAGCTCATTACTAATGCTATGTGCATTCAGTTTGCAGTAACAAATTTCAGCCCTCACCTCTCTTATTATGTTCACCCCCTTGTTTCACTTTATGCCTTTTTACTCTTAGCAATGGTAGTAGTTTTTGTTTGATTAGCATTGCTTACATCAGCATTTAAGCCCTACTAACAAGTAAATCAGTGTACTTTCCATCAGATTCCAGAACTGTGAAGGCCAAGCTCCTGTCCTCTAAAACTATTAGAAGGCACTTTATTAATCACTGTATTGGGAATATTCAATAGAGGTAAAAAAAAAAAAGTTGCCTTTTTCTAACTTTAACTTTTGAGGTCAGTCAAACCAAAAATGACCTGCTAGTTTACATTTCGTACAATCAAGTTATATCACAATGTTTCCCTTGAGTGACAAAATTCTCCACATTGAGAACACTAGCACTTATCACAATCACTAATAACTAGAACTGCAATTAAAATTAATTCTTAGACTTTCCCCAATATTACCATTAATAGAAACATTACAAATATCCATTATAATATCCCTAACAGTTGCTTTTGTAGTAAAAGTTCAATTCCCCAGAGATCAGATGTTTCTATCAAACTTTTTTTTTAATTTCATGTAAAGCAGTGACTAGAAAGATATGATCTGTCTGCAGTCTCATTAATGTCCACAGTACCAAACTGCAAGTAGAAACACCTCGTGTGACATATTCAGACCACAGAAAACATAATTACACTGAGGGTTAACATGTTTTCATTTCACAATTGTTCAAAAAAGTCTCTACATCAATGGTATGTTCCAAAGTCATGCCACAGATTTTTTTTTCCCCGATAAGTATACTAGCACAAATATCATTAATATCAACAACTTATAAGAAAAGCAAAGTATCATGACATATCTATGAATATATATATATGTATCTTGCTTTGCTTGATTAGACACCACTCTAGGCCACAATAGTCCTTTTGCCATAATAGTTGTAAAATAAAAGACTATGAAACACTTTGTGGAATTATCACCATTATTCTGTGCACGTTTAAAGTCTGGCAATCTTAAAACTCATTATAAATAATTATGCTGTGTGTCACTTGCCTTAACTGCATGTCAGTACTTCTAGTGGGCTTACTCAAAGCCACACTTGTCCATAATATCTGAAAAAGTCCCAAATCAATTGAGACTTTACATTTTAACATAGTAGTTTCAAATAAAAAACAATATTTTCTACTTTAAGCATTTTTACAAAAGTAAGGATTTCTTCACATATGTTTTTGCTCCGTCATAGTCATCACAAATAGCTTGCACTCATTATATTTGCATACAGGCATAGATGTGCTATTTGCAGATGACTGCTGCACAAATGCAAATACTTGAACTATGAATGAATACCACTCATAATCTTGACTAAAGACTCCATTTAAGAATACAGCCATGTTACAAGCACGTACTAGACCCTGCAATCCCAAAGGCACAACCAGGAACCTTAATATATGTGCTCCAAGTTCTGAAAGCTAAATTTCTTCTACCCAACTTAATTCCTAAACTCACTGGACCAAAATGGAAACAGTTTACAAAACAAACTATATTATATGCACAGCCACAAAAATAACAAAAATCATATTAAAATAAAGGTCTAATATTTTCAGTATAATCTACTTCTCAATAAAAGCATGGTCTCATAGTAGATCTATCATCTAAACTGACAATAATACATACATACCAAGAGAAAGAAGAAAAGAAAGTACTTCTTTCAGCCAGCAAATGAAATAGGCCGCCAACGCCAAGCAATAAAAAAATCCAGCACACTTAGTCTCTCTCTGGAGCAGTAGTTTGTTCCCACTTAGTGAATGTATCAGATTCAAAAAGTTCCAGGATTCTAGTAAGTCAGTCAGAAGACTATATTAGCTAGATCTATTTTATTCTACTTTCAAAGGAATTCTGCCTGTCTGTGCTTCTAGAAATGCAGGAAACAGTCACAAGTAAAAAAAAAAAAAAAAAAAAAAAAATCAGCTAATGCTTGGCACAGAAATGATGGATGTCAATAACATAAATACATAAACACAAACATACATATGTTGATTGCAGTAGCAGTAAACATAAATCTTTATTTTGTTTCATCTGCTTGGTTGTAAAACAGTTAAGATCAGTAAACATGCAGATGGTCTGAGGCCCTCCTTTACTTTCTGCACATTGCATTTCCTTAAACTTTCAACTTCTACATGAACTCTGTCATAGTTTGTACCTTGGCTTTGATCCTGCCACATCTACTTTTACAAAGTCCTCTTGCAACTAATAAGATTTTGTCCTTCATCAACAAGTTGTACAGGTAAGAAACAGAAAAAAATGTAGACTTTGCCTCCAGACAGAGACCTTTTGTCTATTTATAGTCTGCCTATTTCCCTACATTTTAGTAATATGTAGTGCTTAACGTATAGTCCATTTCCCCACCCTCTCATTACCTAGTGTTCTATGTATGGTTATGTTTTACTGAAATCACAACCAAAACAAACAAACTGATAAATAGTACAAACTAACCAGACTAATCAAGCGTCTCTGTCAAATAAATCTTCGAAGGCTCAAGTCCACAACCAAAACTGGCTGCAACTGTTTGCTTCTCACACATAAAGCCCGGGAAGAGAGCGAGAACCAATCAGCAGCCACTTAGCCCATCCACGTCATGTACGTGCCTGCGGGCGTGGCAGTCCGAACCCCTTCCAATTCTATGCGGTTTACAGCCACATAGACTGCTGGGTATCACCCTGATGCCTTAATTGACTCCCCGGATTGCAGCTCCAAGTAGAAAGAGAAAAAAAATATATTTTTTTAAAACTGCCGCAACCTGGAATTCGACAGTGTGCATGCTCGTTAGTCAGCGTAAAGCAAGCAGCCAGCTGACAGAGATGAAAAACGAAAGACAGACACTAAAAATAAAAAAAGTACTTTTTTTCGTTTTTCCTTTTCTTGCTGAGGGGGCTGCAGTCCGATGGCACGAGCCGCCCCTGGTTCCCAGCACAAGAATCTGGTAATTGGCCGTTTTGGGCCAATTTCTAGCTCTTTCAAGTCCCCCTGTATAAAACCCACTTTGGCGTGGTTTTTGTGCTTGTTACTACTCAGCCAAGCTCCTCGTGGTCCTGCAGAGTGGTGCTAGCAGCAGAGAGGCTAAAAGAGCGACTGCTAACCTAAGTGTTTTTTTTCCTGCTACTACCTGGGCGACTGTCCGATCTAGCTAAAGTGCAAGTATTTCTGCTTCTTGAACTGTTTTAAACTGTTTAAAGTTGTTTTTGCACCTGCACTTTTAAAGTTTGTCCTGTTTGTTGCATTTACCTGTTGAGGCTACACACTCAAGTGCGCTAGCCTGTGTTACATATTTATTGCATTTTCCTGCTGTTTGTTGCAAAAAAGAAAAAAAAAACAAAAACAATTATCCTTGTTTCCCATCTTTTCTGACCTAGAGTAGTACAAATACAGGCTTTGCTGTATTCTGGACTTTTGTAAAGTTCCTGTGTTGCCCATTTCCTTTCTTGGATAAAGGGGAGGCTTCTTTGTTCACCAGTGGCAGTGGGGAGCTTAGAGCAGCCTATCTATCCCTGGAGGAGTGTTCCCAGCACAAGAATTTGGTAGTGTATTGGCCGTTTTGGGCCAATTTCTAGCTCTTTCAAGTCACCCTGTATAAAACCTGCTTTGGCACGGTTTTGCGCATAGTGCAGCATGGGGCAGCTCCACTTAATTGGGTTTAAACCATACTCGGCTCCACAAAGTCTGTTCTTCACTTTTTCCCTTAGAACTGATCTAGTTCTCATAATAAGCACCCTATTCCTACTATAAAGCCTGGCACTTGCTCACTAAAGCAATTATATAAGTCAGCACTAAAAAATTAAAAGCACTACACCCTCACAAACTCCCCTTGAGTACCTTGTTCCCCATTGGCCCTTTTTTTCAATTATAAAGGAATTCCCAATACTATTCTAGCATGTCCAAAGGTCAGTTGTCAATCTCCTCTCCGGTCCAGCTGGTGAATCTGGGAATCTTGAGGCAATGTTACAACTGCCTCATGTACACAGGCAACCCTCTCCTCCTCCCAACAAATTCCAACACATGTGAGAGATGCAACCATATAGCCAAACTGGAGGCTAAGCTCTCAACTCAGTACTGGCGTAACCAGTCAGGAGGAGAAGAAAACCACACTCACTACAATTCGTCTCACATAGACCTACCACAACAGCAAACCAAACACATAAACACACAAAAACATACTCGGAGGCTCTAAATAAAAATCTGCCTAAGCAGCAGAGACCTCCAAAGCAGACACCCAAGCAACCGCTACCCCAAAACAAAACACTTGCAACACATAGCTCACAAAGCCAGTGTGCTGAACAGTCACAGCCCTTAAGGCTAAACAACACACCTGATACACTTGTAATAGGTGACTCTATCGTCAGGCACACTGACGTTCCGCTCACCAGGCTGAACAAGGAGAAGGTCATGGTGAGCTGCCTGTCAGGCGCTAGTTTCCGCCACATAACACAAGCACTCAGGTCACTCCAAGGCAAGTACAAATATGACTCAGTCATTGTCCATGCTGGTGTGAATGACCTGAGACGTACCTCCCTGGACTACATGAAAAGAGACCTAGAGGGGTGCTCTGAGCATGTAGCCCAGGCCGGTATGACCCTGACCTTGAGTAGCATCTTACCCTCACCAAGAATGATGCCGCAATATGAAGACAAGATGATCAATTTCAACAATTGGCTTAAGTATTGGTGTCATTCAAAGGGGATCCAATGCCTGTCAGCTTGGGATGACATGCTCGACAAGCCACGATGCTTCGCTAGGAACGGCTTGCACCTGTCACCCCTGGGCTTTCGGATATTGGCAAAGGCTCTTGCCACCTCCATAGTGCCTTTTTTAGGCAAGGCTCAAAAGACAAACCCACCTCCATAGGTATCACAAGGGATAAGAAACTAAGAGTAATGCTACTCAATGCCAGAATTCTAAACCTCAAGATGCATGCACTCGAACCTCTCCTTAGCATGGAGAACATCGATAACAGAAACCTGGTTCAAGGCTCCCGAGAGCACCCCAGCACTACCAGGTTATACCTCATGCCATGCTTTTCGGCCCCAAAACTTGGACCAAACCACAAAAGGAGGGGGAGTATCAATATTCGTCAAAGATACCCACACCTCCAGGTTGGTGGCACAGCACGAAGCATCAGAGACTATCCATGTGCAACTAACAGTGGGTAAAACTGCCTTCCAGTTTATAGCCTGCTACAGACCACCCTCCCAAACCCAGGAACCCCACTTGGCCTTCCTGAGAACAGTGGAAGATATGAAGGTCTCTCCAAACACCATTATATATGGACTGGGAGCATTACTCTAGCTCCAACACCCTAGCCCAAAGGTTCCTAGAATTTATAAACTCAAATGCTATGGAACAACTTGTTACCACTCTCACAAGAGGGGAAAACATACTGGACCTGATCATCACCAACATGGGGGCTCTATGCTCCAGACCATAAGTTTATCCCTCACTGGTAAGATCAGACCATAAACTAATCTCACTGGATATTCACATCCCGACCGCACCCCCTGCCCAGAAAACCACAGTGAAAAACTTCTCTAAAGCAAATTTCACACTCCTCAAAACCGAGGTGGAATCCTTCAAAGCCCCCAGGCCTGTGGAAAATATGGCCCAGACCGCAGAATCCTTTATAAACGCATTCTATGAACACCTTCAGGAATGCATGGATCATGCAATCCCAAATAAAACCAAGACCCAATCCTCCAAAGGCAGGTGTCCTGTCTGGTGGACCCCAGCCATAAACAAAACTATACAATAGGAGGAGGAAGCTACTACATGATAGAGCTAAATCCCAAAAAGGGAAGGCATCTCTGATCAGTATTAGCAAAAAACTATGGGCACTCATAAAATTGTCTAAGGCCAGCTTCGAGAGAAAAATTGCACAGGACACCAAGGATAATCACAAGGCTTTCTTTAGTTGTGTTAGGAACCTGGGTGGGAATTCCCAGATATGCTCAGAATTAGTCCAAAATGACAAAAAATACACCGAACCCACAGACATTGCCAACATCCTAGCTGACAGGTTCAGCGCAAACTTCTCCCCCCACCTCCCCACCAAAAGGGCAAATATCTATCCTAGCAGAGTGCTGCCCCCCTGACATCTCAGATGCTCAGGTAAGAGCCGCCCTCTCCAAAGCAAAAAACACAGCATCAATAGGACCAGACGGTGTCCCGGGCTGCGTCCTACATGAACTCCAAGAAGAGCTAAACCCAAACATAAAACTACTGTTCAATCTCAGCCTTACTACAGGATATGTACCCAAAGAGTGGCGTACAGCAACAGTGGTCCCTCTCCACAAAGGTGGTGCCTCAACGGATCCTGGAAACTATTGCTGCATAAGCCTGACTAGCTTGGTCTGCAAAGCTATGGAAAGGATCATCATGGACCTCATAAATAAAGATATTGGGGACCCACAGACACTGGATCCTACCTAGTTTGGCTTTGTTAAGGGCAGATCCTGCCTTTTAAACCTGGTTGATTTCTTTGAAACAGTCACCAAGGCCATTGACGAGGGGAAGGTGGTCGACACAGCCTACCTGGACCTCGCAAAAGCCTTCGATGCAATACTCCACTCTGGCATTATAGATAAGCTCACCAGCTTAAATATAAACCCCTATGCCACTAGATGGGTTGCAAACTGGCTCAAGGACAGAGCCCACATGGTTAGAATTGCTGGAGCCATGTCAGACTCCAAACCAGTTACAAGTGGCGTCCCACAAGGCTCAGTCCTGGGACCTCTCTTGTTCGGTATATATTTCTCGGAGGTACAGGCCAACACGGAAGGACTGTGGCTGACCAAGTTCACAGATGACTGCAAACTAGGCGCCATAATCGAGACTCCAGTCGACACAAGCATACTACAAAAGGGCCTCATAGAAACAGACAACTGGTGCCAGAGCCATGGCCTCAAGCCAAACGCCAAAAAGTGTATAGTCATCCCCTTTGGCAAAAACAAAGTGCCCACAAATTATCACATAGGTGGTAATCCATTAAGTATGGAAGAAGTAATTTGGGACCTGGGGACCCAAGTTGATAGCAATCTCTCATTTGAAAACCACGTGGCCAAAGTGGTTAGAAAAACATTTTATATAGCCCACCTAATCATGAAGGGATTCACATCTAGATCAGGGGAGGTCATCGTGCCTCTTTACTCATCCCTCATCAGGCCCATAATTGAGTACAATGCCCCTTTTGGGATGTACCTTACATGACACCTGCAGCAACTGGAAAGACCCCAAAAGTACCTCACCAAGAGGAACAAAAGGCTCAAACAGATGCCATATGCTGCCCGGTTAAAGAAACTCCAGCTCTACTCAGTGGCATACCGCCTGCTCAGAGGTGATCTGTGCCTGACGTATAAAGCCATGTCCAACCCGGAATTAATGGACATGCTGCATCTCAGAAAATCCAAATCCCATCGAGCTACATGCTCGAGAGACTTGAACCTCAGCACTGAAATAAATAGGACATGCTGGAGGGACAGATTCATAACCCAGAGACTCCCTTCACTCTGGAATAAAATCCCAGTCCAGGTTAGGCAGAGTCCCTCATTGACTCTCTTCACGAGGAATCTTGATGAGTGGATGGGAGATCGTAGGTTTACCCCGGGTATCACTTCTGTGTCACTGTTAGACAGAGGTACAGTATACTAACCTCGAAAAAGGGCATAGCAAAATTCTTTTAAAATGGGTGGCGAAAGCCAAACACACTCTGACTAGGCTTATAAATGCCCTAGGGCAGATAGCCTAGTTTGAACCTATGAATGTTAAAGCTCACTCCACTAGAGCAGCTGCCTTTTTTAAGGGGGTAGACTACGCCTCCATCCTAGAAGCAGCTACACGGGCTTCATTTCATACCTTTACTAAGCGTTACAAGCTAGATTTAGCCTCAAGGGCTCGATCTGGTTTTGTTAGATCTATCTTACAAAGTCTCATCAACCAGGGACCACATACCTCCTCCCAGGCTCATACCTAAAAGCTTTGGTACTTTCCCTATTGCGATGAATACTGCAACATGAGAAGAGAAGAACATAGAACAGTTGTGTAAGAACTTACCATAACCTTAGATGTCCTTCTCTTCCATGTTGCAGTATTCAGATCCTCCCTTCCTACTCCCTCTTGCATCACCTTCCTTTTCTTGCTAACTACCTGTGGGATCACAGGTCTACAGCTGTTTATCTGCAGCAGTAGACACAGGCGGTAAAATACCCTATAGTCTGGTCTTCATGTCAGTCTGAAGGGGCTTCCTTTTTGAGCTCATATTTCACCTTCAGAGGTACTACTGTATGAGGCAGTCCATTCTGAAGGAGGTACATGCAGACATCAGTTTATGGCTCTGACTGGAGACGTCACACATACCCCCCTGCTCCAAAGACTTTGGTATACTGGCTGGATGACCAGTACAGAAGGCAGCAACCTCCTTATTGTGATGAATACTGCAACACGGAAGAGAAGGACATCTAAGTTCTTATACAACTATTCTTTACTCTCTCTTCTGATAAACCTTCTAAACTTCTCCCATATGCCAATGCCCTTCCTTCTGACAAGGACAACAGGGCCATGGATAGGAGGGGGGAAAAAGTTTACACCTGCTGTACTTTGGCATTCATGGCTATTAATTACCAAATCCAGATGGTAAAGTATCTGTTATCCATACTCAACTCCTTAAATAAGGTAGTAGTGGATTCACAGGGATCATATTCCAAACGACAAATGTCCTGGCTTAATTAGGCTTCTCAGGTACCTAATTCTGTATAAAATGTAGTTATGATGTCATGGAGGCCTTTGCCAGAGCAGCTGCTACTGACTGTATCATTCACAAGTATGCATGGTTGTGCAATCAAACCATACCAGAAGAATTCATTCATAGCTGAGCTTACTGATTCTCCTTTAGACAAGAAACTTTTCTTTGGTTCACTAGCAGCCAGCTTATTTAAAGATCTGCAAGGCAAAACAATGAAAGACTGCAGAAGATTCTGCTATCCTCTGTGCTTAGATACCAAAGGAATTACCCAGCCCAGCCCCCTTCTTTTGTAAGAAGGAACTCAAGACCTATTATCCCCTTTGGGAAAAAACATGTACCCGTGAATTACCACATAGGTGGCAGTACACTAAACACTGAAAGTGTGATAAGAGACTTAGGGACACAGGTGGACAGTGGTCTCATCTTCGATAACCACATCACCACAACAGTCAGGAAATCCTTCTATGTGACACACCTCATCATTAAGGGCTTTTCATCCAGAAAAAAGGAGGTTATTGTCCCTCTGTACTCATCCCTCATTAGACCCATTATAGAATACAATGCCCTATTTGGTATATACCTCTCAAGACATCTGCAACAACTGGAAAGGCTGCAGAAATACCTCACTAAAAGAATCACAGGCCTAAAGCAGATGCCCTACGCTGACCGCCTTAAAAATCCCCAGCTATACTCTGTGGCATATCGTCTACTCAGAGGCGATCTCTGCTTAACATACAAGGCCATGTCAAACCCAGAGCTGTTGGACATGCTACACTTAAAGAAATCCCAATCCCTCAGAGCCATATGCTCCAGGGATCTAAACCTTGTCATCACAATAAACAAAACATGCTGGAGGGATAGGTTCCTGACCCAGAGACTCCCCGGACTCTGGAATAGGCTGCCCATACATGTGAAGCAGAGTGCCTCTTTGGCCCTCTTCAAAAGGAACCTTGACAATTGGATGGATGAAAGGAAATTCACCCCGGGGATCACATCAGTCGCTCTGCTAGACAGGGGTCCAGGGAAGTAAATAGTGTGGGAAGAAATAGCCAGCGAATTGTTACGGCTAGGCTTGTATTGGCCCTAGGGCTAGTACCAACCTATGAACCTATTCAAAAGCATAAGAAGCCACCCAGAAAGAGATTTCCACAGAAACCAGAGATGGATCCCATGTCTGGGAGGCCTCATTTCAGGGAAGAATCACTATGATTATCTACAAATTCCCCCCCCACTCTGCACTGCCATCTTCCTCCTCTCCAAAAGGTTAGCTCTGTCAATCTCAAGCTGGGGAAAGATCACTACACACCACTGGTGCTTTCTATCAAAAGAAAGGATTAAGCCATGCCTTGAAAAGATTTTCCTCCATGGAATGGTATATACCCTCTCTCCACAACCAAGCCCATTTACTACCAGCCATACTCCAAGAATTACAGGCACAAGACACTACAAAACCAGTGCCTACCAAATTCAAAGGAAGAAGATTTTATTTCAGACACTTCCTTTTTCTGGGAAAAGAGGGGCAATGGAGACCCATACTCAATTTCTCTGCACTAAACACTTTCTTAAAAGTGCCAACCTTCGAAATGCTCACCCTGCACTTTCTTGCTACCTTTCATGCTACTACAGGCAGACTTAGTCTCTCTGGATCTAAAGGATGCCTGGTTCATCTCATATTCAGTTTTCTGATGTTAAGTTGTTCTATCTCGCCGTTCATTCTTACAGATGGATTCGGAGCCAATCACGTACTAAGCCCCGAGGTCTTCAGACAGCTTGAGGCCAAGTCCCTATCCCATATCAGATCTAGTTTGCTGCTGCAACAAATCGGAGGTTTCCTCACAGCTCGGGCCAGTATAGAAAAATTTATCTTTAGTAATAGTTTTTTGCAATTTAATAACTTTCAAAATTTGTATTGGTGTATAGCTTAACTTCTGTAGCTTTTTATAGCCTTGTTGGCCTTTGTTTATCAGGCCTTTATTATCTCCCTTCCCTTCTTTTTGGTGTGCCTTAGCAGAGTATTAGTGGTTTAGAAGTGTGTTTTAGCACACATAGCTTATTAGAGTGTGTTTCTACAACTTTAACAGTTAGGCTCTATAATACTAAATAGAGTTTGTTTTTTAAGGGCTGTATTAATAACAGTGTTTAGTAGATTAAAGTGTGTTTAGTAGGTATTTAGTAGTTTATAGCTTATAAGAGTGTGTTGTTGCTGTTAATAGATTCTATTTAGTGTTATAGAGGCAGTTGTTTTAAGAGCTGCTTATATCTTAAATACTTGTGGGTTTTGGACTTGTTAAACACTTGTGTGTGACTTTATATCTTATTAATACTTGTTTCTTGTGTGCATTTAAAAAAAAATGCTGCTTATGGCTGATCAGGAAAAACCACCCAAGTCTGGTTTTAAAAAATGTCCAAAGTGTGGACAGAAAATGTCTGTGACTGATAGTCACGTCAATTGTGTCTACTGTTTGGGTGCCCTGCACTTACAAGAGAGTTGTTCCATCTGCCATTCTTTTAGTAGCAGGGTCCTGCATGAAAGAAAAAGGAAACTGATTGACAGGACTTGTAAAATCATCTTTTCGGGAAGCTTTGGGCGACCATGATAAAGCTGGCAAATCCCTCCAAGTCTTCTTCGTCTGAGCATAGAGTTTCGGATCTGACAACATCTAAAAAGACATAAACGTCGACTCCACAGCCTTTGGAGCCAAGAGTCTTAACTTTATGGATCCAGTCCCGGAACTGGTCTTCAAAGTACTTATGTCACCTACCTTACAATCAGTGGCACCCTCGATCCGCTCTTCTTGGTACTTGATAAGCCTATCTGATTTGGATGTGGATCGTGTGGTGCAGAAGTTGTTACAGGCACCAGCGTTTGCAAAATTTTTATCGGCTCCGATCCAAGTGGTTTCGGATCCGAAAACTGTTCATCTTCTTCTTCTTTTCCTCCTCCAAACCATACCGGTACTTTGGAGCCGGAGGAATTGGAGCTGATGACTGTGGAGCCTTTGGAACCAATGTCTGCTCCAGTACCATCGGTTCTGATTACTTGGACCTCCTCGGAGTCCATCGAGAATTCTAGGAGCCGTCACTCACTGGCCGGGTCCAGGGAGGATAGTCGCACCAATCTTTTAGTTCCAACTTAACCTCTTGGGGCCTTGGCTTGGATGAGTTTGGCTCCTACCTCTGGATGAGAGCCCGCTATCCCTGTGCCGAGGGAATCTCTTTCTTCAGATCCAGGGGTTCCTTTCCATCAGAGCAGAGGTGCCTTTGAAGCCATGAGGAGAGTAATGTCCCCCAGGACATGCACAACTTCGGGGCCGACTACCTATTCCCTAAAAGCGCCTGTGTCTACTTCTGCCTCACAGATCCCTTTGAAGCGTAGAGAACCTGAGCCTCAGGAAGTCCCATTGGGTGGTCCCTGCTCTTCCGAGACTTCACCAGAAGCTCCCACTGAGGCACTCCTTAAAATGGGGAACATCGACATCTGTGCAGTGACAGAGACCTGGTTCAAGGCTCCAGAGAGCACCCCTGCCTTACCAGGCTATAATTCATATGACACCTTTCGGCCACCTAACCTGGACTGAAACACTAAAGGCGGAGGCATGTCCATATTCATTAAGGATATCCACACCTCCAGGCTAGTGGCTCAGCATAATGCATCCGAGATTATCCAAGTGCAACTAACTCTGGGCAAGACCGCAATCCAAATTGTAACTTGCTACAGATCCCCCACTATGCCCCAGGATTCCCACTCCTCATTTCTTGATACACTGGAAAATATTGAGGTACAACCCAACACCCTAATGATGGGTGATTTCAACTACCCCACCATTAACTGGGAAAACTACTCATGTATCAACTCTTTTGCTCAACGTTTTCTGGAATTCATAACTTACAATGCCTTGGATCAACTTATCCACACCCCCACCAGGGCAGCAATATCCTAGACCTGGTCATTACCAACATGGATGACCGGTGTTCCACACCAGAGTTCAATTCCTCGGTCAGATCCAACCACAAGCTAATCAGCCTAGACATCCACATCCCGCCCCACCCCCCATTAGGGAAACCATCGTAAAAAAATGTCTCCAAAGCCAACATCATGCTTCTTAAGACAGAAGTGGCAAACTTCACGACACCCATGCAGATGGACAATAGAGGTACGACTGCTGAATCCTACACAAATGCACTTTATAAGCACTTACACAAGTGCATGGATTGTGCTATTCCTAACAGAACCAAGATGCTATCCTCCAAAAAAAGGAAGCCAATATGGTGGTCCCCTGTCATAAACTTTACAACAGAAGAAAGAAACTATTGCAAAAAAGAGCAAAATCCCATGATTGGAGGAACTCCCTGGTCAGCCTCAGTAAGAAGCTGAGATCCCTCATAAAATCCTCCAAAGCTAGTTATGAAAACAAAATCACCACTGATTCTAAGGACAACCACAAAGCATTCTATAGCTATGTCAAGAATCTCAATGGCAACACTCAGATCTGCTCTGAGTTGCAGCACAATGGCACCAAATATACAGAACCAACTGATATTGCCAACATCCTGGCAGATAGGTTCAGTGCTAACTTTACCCCCCTCTCACGCCCTAAAGGGCCCATCTCTATACTGGAAGAATGCAAAGTTCCTGTAATCACAGCTGCACAGGTAAAAACCACACTCTCCAAAGCCAAGAACACTGCATCCATGGGACCTGACGCCATCCCAAGTTGCGTTCTACATGAACTACAGAATGAACTGGCACCCCACCTAAGCACCATGTTCAATCATAGACTCACCTCAGGCTTTGTGCCCACTGAATATGGCACACACTGACAATTATCCCACTCCACAAATGGGGAGCCACCACAGATCCCGGGAACTACCGCCCCATTAGAATAATGAGCCTGGTCTGCAAAGCCATGGAATGCATCACCATGGAACTTATAAACAAAGACATTGGTAATCTCCAAACTCTGGACCCCACCCAGTTCAGGTTTGTAAAAGGCAGATCATGTCTCCTAAACCTGATAGACTTCTTTGAAGCAGTCACCAAAGCCGTAGACGAGGGTAAGGTGGCTCACACAGCCTATCTAGATCTCGCCAAGGCTTTTGACACTATCACCCACTCTGGAATTATAGATAAACTCATTAAACTAGGTATAAATCCCTATGTCACAAGATGGGTTGCCAACTGGCTCACTGACAGAACCCACACTGTGAAAGTAGCAGTCTCCAAATCCGACTTCAAACCAGTGACAAGTGGAGTACCACAGGGTTCAGTCCTGGGTCCTCTCCTGTTTGGTATCTACTTTTCTGAAGCACAGGCTAACACAGAAGGTCTTTGGCTAATGAAGTTCACAGATAACCGCTAACTAGGAGTCATAACTGAAACTCCTAATGATGTGGACATCCTACAAAAGGGCCTCACTGAGACAGATGCCTGGTGTCAAAGCCATGGCCTCAAGCTCAATGCCAAAAAGTGCATTGTCATTCCCTTTGGTAAAAACTCTGTGCCCATGAGCTACCACATAGGTGGTAGTCTACTTAACACCAAAAGTGTGATAAGAGACCTAGGCAGACAGGTGGACAGTAGTCTCTCCTTTGATAATCACATCACCACAGTAGTCAAGAAATCCTTTTACATGGCACTCCTCATCACAAAAGATTTCTCATCCAGGAAAAAAGAGGTCATTGTTCCTCTCTACTCATCACTCATTAGAACCATTATAGAGTACAGCGCCCCTTTTGGTATGTACCTCACAAGACATCTACAACAACTGGAAAGGCCGCAGAAATACCTCACAAAGTGGATTACCGACCTCAAACAGATGCCCTATGCAGACTGTCTCAAAAAGCTCCAGCTTTACTCCGTCACATATCCCCTACTCAGAGGCGATCTCTGCCTAAATACAAAGCTATGTCAAACCCAGAGCTGCTGGACATGCTCTACTTAAATAAATCCCAGTCCTTCCAAGCTACATGCTCTAGGGACCTAAACCTTGTCAGCACAATAAGCAGAACCTGCTGGAGGGATAGATTCCTGTCCCAGAGACTTCCCATACTCTGGAACAAACTATCTATCTATATCAAACAAAGCTCCTCATTAGCACTCTTCAAGAAAAATCTTGATGATTGGATGGGAAATAGGAAATTCACCCCGGGGATCACCTCTGTGGCTCTGCTCAACAGGGGCACAGGAAAATAATTTTCTTTGGTGGCGAAAGCCAGGGTACCTTTTTGGCTAGGTTTGTATAGGCCCTAGGGCTGATAGCCTAGTACCTACCTATCAACCTATGAGGTTCCCAGGGAGAGAATTTGCAAGAGGAAGCATCTAGACTCCCTGCAGGAGTCTATCACATCTGACACCAACTTGGATGAATCTGAAGGGTCCCCACAGTCCCCCTCTGAAGATATCTCATTTGCAGATATTTTTGAAATCCTAAAGCAGAGGGGTGGCTGGAAGCCCACCAACTCTGAGGATGAGTCAGTCCTCCTGAAAGCTTTTGGGTCTCAGCCCTCCACCTCTTGGGTGTCTCTGCCCTTTGATGAGCTTATGGAGATGGTCTCATGAAGGGCATAGGAGTCTCCAGACACCATGGAGCCTGTCCCTAGAAGGCCCAATAAATTTATTTCTTCCCCTCACGATAAGACCTTTCTCACAAAGGGAGTGCCTGTTGATGCCATGGTAGTGGCAGCAGCCAACAAAAAGGAGATGTCAGAAACTTCTTCCTCTGTCCATCCTCCTAACAGAGACTCTAGGATCATGGATAGATATGGGAAGCACATGTTTAGTTCGGTGACTTTTGCCATGCGTTCACTGAACTACCTCACACATTTTATAAGACTGCAAAGAGACCTCCTTAAAGAGCTTGGAGATGCTCTACAGGGTACGGTAGCTGAGGGAGCTACAGACAAGGTTGTGTCCCAGCTTGCTACCCTTAATTCCATAGTGAACTCTTCCATGTGTCTGATTTTGTATGCAGCTGATGGAACAAGCAGGACAGCGGGTACAGGAATTACTCTTAGGAGACACTCCTGGATGCACTTATGTTCCTTTGCAGAGCCCTTTAAGTCATCCTTTGTCAGCACCCCTTTTGATGGCGCATCTCTTTTCTGGCCATAGTTAAGGAAACTCTCACTGGGTGCGCAGGAAGAAAAGACTCTGTCTGCCACTGGAGTCCATTTTTCCACTCCTGCTAGACCCTACCCCAAGGGTTAAAAGGGAGGAAAGATGTGGTTTTGAAAAGCCCAAGGAGCCTTTTTGGACACCCGTGGCAAACTCCCCTCTCGCAGCAGTGTGTGTCTGGAAAATCAGGGTGACAGAGATCAGTTCTTTGGGAAGCCCTACCAACGCTCCTGAGAGGAGGCCCGACTGTCCTACTCTGGAGGGAGTCAGGGGTCGCTTATCTTTGTATCCAGATGCCTGGCTAAGAATAAACAACTGGGTACAAAGCATAATTTCCAGAGGATATTTTACTCCCTTCACAAATCCTCCCCTCTTGATAAAAATCCTGGACGTTCCACCCAGTTACAAGGAACAAGCAACAGTAGAGGTCCAAAGGTTGCTAGAAAAAGTCATCCAACCAGTCCCAGCAGACCAGATAGCATTCGGAACTTACTCAAGATTCTTTTTAGTTCCAAAAAGACCAGGGACTGGAGGCCTATTTTGGACCTCAGCAGACTGAACAGATCTGTCAAGAAAGGGAAGTTCTGGATGGTCACGCTACAGTCGATACTTCCCTTCTTAGGGAAAGACAATTGGATGTGCTCGATAGATCTCCAGGATGCATACTACCAAATAAAAATGGCCAGACCATCCAGGGATCATTTGCGCTTCTGGCTGGGAGCCAATCACTACCAGTTTTGAGCCATGCCTTTTGGTCTCGCTACAACTCTGAGTGTTCACCAAATGTATGGCAGATGTTTCCGTACCTAGACGATTGGCTCCTCTCCGCTACCACCAGTCATCAGCTTATACAAGCCAGGGACACCACACTTACTCTTTACAATCAACTCGGGATTACAATAAACTCAGAAAAATCTGCCTTGTCGCCATTGCAACATATCGTTTTCATCAGAACAGATTTGGACACCACCACCACCACTTTAAAACTTCCTTTAGAAAGCATATCAATACTTAGCAAATTCTGAATGTAATTTCCAGAGACAAGGTGCCAGCCTTAGAAGTGCTAAAATTGTTAGGTATGATGGCAGCTGCAATAATAGCAATTCCATTGGGTAGTATGCACATGCGGATTCTACAATGGCTTCTGTTCACACAATGGTCTTATCAAGAGCTCCCAATGTCACATGTCATTATTCCAACAAACACATGCAAAAAGGATCTGCGGTGGTGGTTGACCTCTCTCCAAGTAATGATAGGTCATCCTTTTATCCTACCCTCACCATCAGCCACTGTGACCATGGATGCATCTCTGATCGGGTGGGGGGGGGGGCATTTTCAGGGAAGAACAGCCCAAGGCACATGGACCGAACAAGAGACACATCTGCATGTCAATGTCCTGGAGATGAGAGCGATGTTCTTCGTGTTTCACTGTTGCAGTCATCACACTATCCTTGGTTATCCTGCCAAGGGTAGCCCTTAATCGGCCCAAATACCAGAGGCTTAGTATTTCTGCATCAGTTGCTGTCACTTTGGGGCTGACATCAGGTCATCAGTGGTATAAAAACAGGCAGCCGACACCATTACATCCGTCTTTCTTTCTGAGGAGCCCGAAGCAGAAGCAGTTCGCACGAGTGCCAGTTGTCCGCTACCTGAGTTTTTGTTTCCGAAATTGAATTTGAAGTCTTCTAAAGCTAAGTACCCTGTTGGGGATCCTTTTTTCTTGCTCTGATGTCAGAAAAAGTTAACAATTGTCTCACCTGTGGAAAGCAAGAGTCTATATTATATTCTCGAATGCTGACAATGTCGAATCTGACATTGTCGACACGAGAATATTGAATGCTCAGAATCTCGAGTGTGTAAACAGAAATCTCCATAAGGGGAGATTTCCATTTACTGTAATGTAGTGCGGTCTCAGAATTGGTATATTTAAGTAATGGGGGTGTGGGGGGCACAGGGGGCTTGCCCCCCTGCTTAAACCCATTAGGGTACTTTTTTCTTTTTTTTTTTTTTTTGTCTTTTTATAAGGTCGATGTTTGAAGACATTAACCATATGGTGTCGCCCATATGTTGTTTGATGTTTTCAAACATCGATCTTATAATATAGACCCGAAAGCAAATACCACACCAAGATTTCCATTCTTACTGCATCACCTGTTTAGGCCCAGACCACGACGTCCCTCGCTGCTGGTTTTGTGCTTTGTTTAATGTCCAAACTATTCATCATTGGGCCATTATTGTAGCTAAATACTTTCGCTCTCAATCTCCGTATTCCAAAATGGTTTCGGTAAGCTGTCCTATTACCGATCTTCCAAAAAAACATAAGGATAAAGACAGACTGCACAGGTCCAAAACTGCCAACGACGCTTCCGTTAAGCTAGTCACCGGTACTCAGTGAGGCACTTTCCAACCCCCTGATGCCGGCTTTGATGAATTTGCAGGCCACTACAGAGACCCGTTTGGAGTCCAGTATGCCATGAGACTCTTCTTTGACTACAGAACCTGCGGATGTCTCTACCATGGATGGGTCCGGAGCAGCTGTGCAGGCACCGGCTTCTGAGGAAGTTCTTTGCACTACCAATATTCGGCACAAACCGACAACTTCTTTCATGTCTTCTGTTCTT
The DNA here is from genome assembly GCF_019279795.1 of Protopterus annectens. NCBI lineage: Eukaryota > Metazoa > Chordata > Ceratodontiformes > Protopteridae > Protopterus > Protopterus annectens. The sequence goes on along the minus strand of NC_056740.1, from coordinate 389,141,904 downwards.
TCTAAATCTACTGAGTTTCTAAGGCCCAGAGTATGAGCTACACCTAAAAAAACGACGACCCAAACTCAGGCACCTGCTTCCTTGCCACAATCACAGATGCTTAAAATGGTGGAAGACCTTATCATGCTGATTAGGGGAAGCCAGCCTTCTCCTGCAAAAAGGAAGAGAGACTTGTCCCCAGCAGCTTTATCTGACCAAGAGTCCGATGACTCTGAGATTTAAGATTATGAAGACTTGCCCTTATCTGCTTATGAGGATTCCGATGCAGAGGAATCCATTCCTTCTGCCTCTCCTCCAGAGGAGTTTTCTTTTGGTGAAACCCTACATACTTTGAGAGAGCATTTCCATTGGGAATGCCAGGATTGTCCTCAGTTCAAAAAGAGACTCAGGGAATTTTTAGATTTACCTCAGCACAGACCCTTAGCTATCCCTCCTGTTTTGGATGTGGATGATGTCTTTATGGAATCCAGTCTAACTCCTGATACTTTACCCCCTGCTCCCAGGAAGCCTGACAGGTACTACAGAATCCCTGACTTGCATAAATTTATTTTCAAGAATCCTGCTGCTGACCCAGAGGTCATCTCCCAAGGACCGAAATGAATAAAAGCAGCTATAGCTAAGAATCCCACACCCTCGGACAGGTATTCCCAAGCATTAGACAGCTGGGGTAAAAAAGTATACACCTCTGCAACTCTTGCCATTAGAGCATTAAATTGTCAGTTCCACATGATGAAATACCAGCAACATATTATGGAATTTGAGCAAAAATTATCTACCTTCCCTGACTGTGCAGAAAATAAAGAATTACAGGAGCTTATGCATTCTGCAAGCCAAGTCAGCAAGCATACCCTGCAATGTTGGTTTGACTCCCTAGAAGCATCTTGCAGGGCAGCAGTCACGGGTTCTGTACTTAGAAGGCATGCCTGGCTTAAGGAACAGACCTTGCCAGACTATGTCAAATCAAAATTATTGGGCGCATCTCTGAACAAAGACAATCTGTTTGGCACCAAAGCAGAAGAGGTTTTAAAAAAGATGGAAGGAAAAAGCTATGATTATGCAGACAGTCAAAGATTATTTGCAAGTACAGCTTCCAAGATTCAGTAGGCATTGCCCTCAAAACATTGGTCCTTTCCAGTCTCCTCAAGGCCACCTCAGACTTGATCTAGGGGGATCTAACCCCCCAGACAATAGTCTCTGGTATGCCGAGATCTAAGCAATGGAATACCTCCACTTCTAAAACAGGGAGTGCTAAGCCTCCCCCTTATGGAAAGAATTCACGATGACTTCTCAACTTGTCCCTTCACCTCTGCCCAATTGCTCGTACCCATGAAGAAAACTTGCCCACCATGCAAACAAATGGGCCTCCATCACCAACAATCGATGGGTCCTCAACATAGTATCCCAGGAGTACAAATTTTATTTCCACATGCTGCCAACCCCCAAAAGGGTTCCCAGATCTTCCTCCAAACCAGTGGGCAGAGGCACAAAACCAAGTTCAGTCCCTACTTTCCATCAGGGCAATTCAGCCTGCTCCTGCAGAACAGATAGGCCAAGGTATTTATTCCAGACTTTTCCTGATACCCAGAAAAAAGGGCTGCCCAATCTTAGATCTACCCATTCTAAACACCTTCCTGGTGGTACCAAAATTCTCACCCTACAGCAGCTTCTCCCTATGCTGTCCAAAGATGCCTTGTTAGCCACCCTAGACATAAAGGAGGCCTATCTGCATATCCCAATCAAGGACTCCTGCAGGAATTTCAGGACAGGATCTATACATCATCAGTTCTCTGCACTTCCCGTTGGCTTACCCACTGCTCCCAGAGTTTTCACAAAATGCCTGGCTCCAGCCATTGCCTTTTGCAGACAGAAATATTCACATTTACCCCTACTTGGATGACTGCCTGATTCAGGCAGAAAGTCAAGGAAAGATGTTGCAGCACTTGACATTTGTAAAGGACCTTCCAACCTCACTGGGGTACATGATCAACAAAAAGAAATCCAAACTAGTCCCCAATCAAAAAAATGTATTCCTGGGAGCAAGCATGGACACAGCATCCCAGATGGCATACTCCAGAAAAACAAGCCTATCTGACAGGTTACTTCTCTCAAATGGCCACCAGAACCCAGTTATCCACAAGGAAAATCCTGTAAGCTTTAGGGTTCATGGCCTCCTGCATTCTACTAATTCCATATGCCAGACTACATATGAAGAAACTTCAGTGGTACTTAAAAAGTCTTTGGTTCCAACATTCTCAGGACCTGGAAACTATCATACCTTGTCTAAGGAAAGAGTTCCTTTGGTGGGCAGCAGCATTTAACCACAACAAGGGGATTCCCTTTCCACAAGCCCATGCCACCCAGACCCTAACCACAGACACATCAGACTATGTCTGGGGTGCACATCTGGACAGCAGGTGCATTCAGGGCCACTGGAGCCCAAATCAAATTCATCTGCACATCAACCAGAAAGAGATGCTAGCTGTTCAGCATGCTCTAACAGTTTTCAGATCCCTACTCTCTCCGTGGCCTCTTCTAATCAAAACCAACAACACCACAGTGATGTGGTACATCAACAAGCAGGGGGAACCTACTCTGCAGGCTAGCCATGACCCTTTGGAACATGGCCTCAGCCATGCATATTCACCTGCAAGCCCAATTCCTGCCAGGTGACCAAAGCACTCAGGCAGACTAATTAAGCAGAAATCTCCTAGACCCACACGAGTGGCGATTAAACCACAACACCTTCAGCCTTGTGACTCAAAAATGGGGTACCCCAAAGGTGGACCTATTTGCCTTCCACTACAACCACCAGCTCAGCAAATTCTGCACAAGGGAACCTCACAGCAATGCCTGGAAAGTGGATGTCCTATCCTTCCACTGGAAAAAACTCTCAATCTATACATTTCTCCCCTTCCTCTTCTTACCAGAATACTACTCAAAATAGGGGAAGAGAGACCAAAGGCAATCCTGATTGCCCCAGACTGGCCATGCCAGCATTGGTACCCACTACTGCACAGTCTGTCTCCGTTGCCTCCATGGCACCTCTCTCAGATTCCAACTCTCCTGACTCAGCAGGAGGGAGAGTTCCTGCATCCACAATTGCACACCCTGAACCTGGCAGCCTGGCTTATTCCTTGACTTCTCCTACAGTGGCCAGCCTAAGCAAGCAGGTCCTGGATGTTATGCATGAAGCCAGATGACCCAGTACTAGAAAATCCTATGCTGACAAGTGGGAAAGATATTGTTCCTGGATCCAGACTAAAGGAGCTGACCCAGCACAGCCATCCTTACCCCTCATCCTGGATTACTTAGCAGACCTACTCCACAGGGGTCTTTCCTTCTCTTCCATTAAAATCCATGCCTCTGCACATTACAGCACTGAGCCACCTCTCTTCTCACACCCTCTCATCAAGCAGTTCCTGAGAGGGGCTAACAACTTAATGCCACCAAGAAGAGTGCCTACCCCTGCTTGGTACCTTAACTTTGTGTTGGAAAAGCTCACCCCCCCCCCTTTGAGCCTGCAGCTTCAGCAGAGTTAAAATTATTTTCTTGGAAAACATCCTTGCTTTTGGCCATCACTTCAGCTAGAAGAGTGTCTAAGCTGCAAGCAGTTATGGCTGTGAAACCCTTCATCATTTTTCATGCTGACAGAGTCTCCCTCAGGACTAACTCCACTTTCATGCCCAAAGTGGTGTCCAGTGTGGCGCTCAGCCAATCTATTCATTTGCCCACCTTTTTCCCTAAACCTCAAAATAAGGGGAAAGGATCCTGGACTCTTTAGATGTGCACAGACAGCTCAGATCCTACCTGGATAGGACTAAGCCATTTAGGAAATCTGACCAGTTACTAGTCAGCTTTGCACCAGGGGCAGAGGGCAAGGCCATATCAAAACAAACCATCTCCAAATGGGATAGCACCCCATATCCATTTTTGTTACAAACACCATGGAAAACCAGCCCCACAGGGGGGTCAGAACACATTCCACTAAGGCAACTTCAACCTCTACAGCCTTTGTCAGTGGAGTCCCCTACCAGGGACATTCTGGAAGCTGCAACAAGGAGTTCTGTTCATACCTTCACCAAGCATTGCCACCTGCCTATCTTTTCCAAATCCAGGGTGGGCTTTGCAACCGCAGTCCTGCACAGCATACTAGTCAGCCCCACCACTTCTTGACTGCCTCCACCCATTCTTCAGCTTTGGGAATCAACCAAAGTGTGATGACTGCAACAGTGAAACATGAAGAACATAGTACAGTTGTGTACACTTACCATAAGTGTAGATGTTACAGGGCTTTTGGTGTTTACTTTTTACTGGTGGTATTCCACCATAGCTTAGCTCCCTATTTGGGGGCTCCTGACATTTGGGGCAAGAAAAACTGATGTAATGGCATTGGCTGCCTGTTTTTATACCACGGACGTCCTGACGTGACAGCAACCAACGCAGAAATACTAAGTTTCTGGTATTCAGGCCAACTGAGGGCTACCTCTGGCAGGATAACTCAAGTGCGATGACTGCAACAGTGAATACACCCGAACATCTACGTTTATGGTAAGTGTACAACTGTATTGTACTCTTGGTGTTACAGTACTTTAAGAACTTTCTCCCTCTGTGGACAATTGCGATTCAGACGGACAACATGTCGGTGGTCTAGTACTTAAACAAGGAGGAACCAGGTCCTATCCCCTTTGTTGAGAGGCCCTAAGAGTATGGCAGTGGGCTACATCCACCCAGTGCTTTCTGATAGCAACGTACATCCCGGGGAAATCCAACATGGTTGCAGACAAACTGAGCAGGGCAATTTTGTCACCTCATGAGTGGTCCCTCAAAAAAGAAATAGAAAGAATATTCCACAAATGGGGCCAGGCTTGCTGCAATCTTTTTTGCATCCCCCAATAACACAAAATGCAGATGCTACTTTGCCCTGATTCCCCCTCCGGGAGATTCCCTCTGGGACGCACTCATACACAATTGGCCTCTGGGTCTCCTTTATGCATTCCCACCAATTTCCCTGATACCTAAAGTATTACAGAAAGCCAAATCCCTGGGAAGTACCATCATTCTAATAGCCCCTAATTGGCCTAGTCAGATTTGGTTCCCCTTCCTTCAACCTCATCTGTTGGAAGAGCCTTGGATTCTGGACCCAGTTCCAGACCTTCTGATGCACTCGTCGGGGGCTCTTCATCCCTCCCTTCAGTCCCTAAAATTGACAGCTTGGCTGCTCCAATTCCCAACATAGGGTTCCATAACCTCATAAACAAAACCCAACATATCTTAATATCTTCTCATAAATCCTCTACTAGGAAGTTGTACCTCAGCAAATGGAAGAGATTTTCCATATGGGCCTCTCAGAATAACATTAACCCTTATCAAGCCTCTCTATTAGAATTTTTGACTATGCTTTTCAACAAAGGAGCAGCGGTGGCTACAATTCATGTGCAAGCTTGTGGCCATCTCTAATTTTCATCTTGGTACTGAAGGCTTTAACATAATGTCACACAAGCTATCCAAAGTCTATCTCAAAAGGACTTTCCTCCTTAGACCACCAGTTAAATCTCCTTATACCCCCTGGAACCTAAATTTTATGCTCTCACACATTATTTTCACACTTTTTGAGCCAGCCTTTTCATGTGATTTGAAATTATTGTCTTGGAAGACTTTTTATTAGCCCTCATGTCTGCTCGAAGAGTCTCAGAACTACAAGCCTTGTCCATAAAACCTCCGTATTTGGTTTTTCATGCTGACAGAGTTTCACTGTGAACAAATACATCATTCTTACCTAAAGTTTGTATTGAAGTTAACCTTAACCAATTTATAGATTTACCAGTGTTTTTCCCTGAACACACCAACAATTTGGAGTATATGCTACACAAACTTGATGTTCACATACAGCTCAGATTTTACCTAGATAGAACCAAAGAATTCAGAAGATCCGAACTTTGTTTCTTTTTCAGATTCTAAAAAAGGTATGCCTGTGGCAAAAACAACCCTATCAAAATGGTTATCTGAGTGCATCACTTTCACTTATAACCCAAAATTAAGGCTCATTCTACCAGAGCTGTGTCCACATCTTCTGCTTTTTCAGCTAGGCTACCAATGGTACTGAAGCTAACTCTAACCAAACTATAGATTTACCGGTGTTTTTCCCTAAACACACCAACAATTTGGAGTATATGCTGCACAAACTTGATGTTCACAGACAGCTCAGATTTTACCTAGATAGAACCAAAGAATACAGAAGATCTGAACAGCTTTTTGTTTCTTTTTCAGATTCTAGAAAAGGTATGCCTGTGGCAAAAACACCCCTATCAAAATGGATATCTGATTGCATAACTTTCACTTACAACACAAAATTAAGGCTCATTCTACAGAGCTGTGTCCACATCTGCTTTTTCAGCTAGGCTACTAGTAGACAATATTTGTGCAGCAGCCACTTGTTCAAAGCCTCATACCTTCAAACTCATTACAAAGTCGATAGGGCCTCCAGGGACAGGGCCTCCTTTGGTTCTACTGTCCTGAGAAACATACTCCCGTGAGCCACCCGAGAAAGATGGTGCTTGGGATGCTACCCATCTGTAAGAATGAACAGCGAGATAGAACAACTTCACATAAAAAAGTTATGTACTCACCATAACGTTCCATGTGAGATGTTCATCTCGCCTTCATTCTTACTTCCCACCCTCCTACCCCCTCCAGGTTTTTCGAGGAACGAGATTCATGTTTTAGTATTGTTGCTTTGTCTTTCCTATGGTACTTATCTTAAAAAGTGACAATGGCATATGGTATTATTAGAGGCAGCAAACAAGATCTGAGGTAACTCGAGGTGCATCATGGGATAGGGACTTGGCCTCGAGCTGTCTGAAGACCTCGAGTTTTGTAGTTGGCCGACTCTGAGCTGAGGATCAGCTCCGAACCCACCTGTAAGAATGAAGGCAAGATGAACAACTCACATGGAACATTATGGTGAGTACATAACTTCTTTTTTGTCTTTTCAGCTTTCCACAGGCCCAGGAGTTTTCAGTGTCTAGCACCAGTAATGGCCTTCTGTTGAACTCCGGGAATTTAGATTTTCTTAGTCTGCTAATCCACATTAGTTCCCCGTAGTTCCTGCTGTAACATCTCCAGTTTACCCTCAACCTCCCCTTGTATTTGGGGTTCACTGTCTGCTACAAAATCCCTCCCTCCAGCCCACTCAGGAGTTAGTGTTTCTGAGCTGCAGATTGGACACCAGAAGAATGCAGGTCTACCAGCCTCAGGAAATAGTGTAGAACCTTACAGCTTAATTTCACAGCCTTTCCTCCCTTGACAGATGCTTGGCTAGGGAAATCCTAAGAGCTCTAGGATTTATGGCAGCAACCATCCTAATAATTCCCCAAGCCAGGTTGCATATGAGAATTCAGTGGTACCTGAAAACAGTGGGCCCAGCGCACTCACCCTGTAGACAGTGATTCCTCTCATTCCTTGTCTCAAAAAGGAGCTGTCTTGGTGGGTGGGCCAAGTGAAACTTAACCCAGGGTGTCCCTTCATCCCACCAGTTCCAGTTCAGGAGATGTTTACAGGTGACTCAGAGGAGGCCTGGGGACCAGGACAGGCACTCAGAGTTCAAAACGATGTCAGCCCAAACTCAAAAACGAGCACGTTAACCTGAAAGAGATCAGGGCCCTCATCCAAGCTCTTGATTTTTCTCCATATCTGGAAGCCAGGTCCTTGTCAAATATTCACAGACAACATGATAGTGATGTGGTACATGAACAAGCAAGAAGGCACCATAGCTTACCAACTGTGCAGATTAGCACAAAGAGCCTGGGACCTTGTCGTCCAGAACAGCACATCCCTACTCTCCATATACATCCCATCACAGGACAATGTACTGGCAGACTCATTAAGGAGGGCCTTGGAGGACACTCATGAATGAATCCTACACATACAGTTAGTCCTGGATATCCTTCACCATAGGGGACATCTCTGATAAATTTGTTTGCCTCAGAAAGCAACAGACTCCTACTCTTTTCCACCAGGAGCCCTTGCCCTCAGCCTGGAGGACAGATACATTCTCCTTTCAGTGGACAGAGAAGTTTCTCTATGCTTTTACTCTACTACCTAGTATTTCAGAGGTTCTTCTAGAGATCCAAAAAGAAAAAAACAACAACTATTATTAATGGGCCCCTTCTGTCCAAGACAGCATTGGTTTCCTCTTTATTATATAGTGAAGGGCAAATATTGCAAAACCCATTTGTTTGGAATACTGCAACAGTGATCAGTAGGACATCTACTGGTTATGGTAATTTCTTACACAACTGTACTCATTGTTTCCATAACCTGATGATAATGAAGAAAGACATTTTGCATACTCCAGATGTCCACACCCAACTCAGACACTACATTGACAGGACGTAAACCTTCATGATTTCTGCTCAACTATTTATTTGCTATGAAGGTAAAAAAAAAATGAACAAGCTGTATCAAAACAGACAATTTCTTAATGAGTGTCTCATGCTGTTGCTTTTTGCTGTTCTCTATAAAAAGACACTTCCAGGAAAGGCCAGGGCCCCAAAAGAAAGGAGAATCCCAAAACAAAGGACAGTCAAGTCAGAATGACTATGTAAGGGACCTTGTCCCCTCGACACACACTGGTAGTCCATTATCCCTTCCAGAAAGTATGAATCTCATTTCTGTCATTGATAAGATTGTTTCAGACTTCTGAGACTAATTCAGCAGGGGTACAAATGGTAGTGAGAAGAAATCCCTCCTTTACAGGGAATTATTTCATATTCACTGGTCCAAACCCCTTATTTGTTGTTGTCCTTTTCATTCTTCTTCACTGATAGGTTTCAGATCTGACAATGGATCCAATTCTGTTGCATTTCCAAGACTTATGGATCCAACTATCGAGTTCCTCGCTCTTCCCATAATACAACATACCTTACCTTACTCTTCAGATGTTGTTTGCTGCCTTTGTGTCCAGATGTGGATTTTGAGTCTTGAGCAGGGATTTTTGATCATCTTCACTTAATTCCTAGAAAAAAAATTATCTTTTGATATTTATATTTTTTGTACTACTTCCTTCTAGTCTTCCCTCCTTTTTTCAGATTTTCACAGGCATTAGGGATTACTGTCCCTTTCACTCCACTGCCTTTTTCTTTTCCTGTCAGCGTTTTCTAGTCAGTTAAAAAAAATCTATATCTGTTAATAGTTCTTGTAGTTCTTCTTAAATCTAAACCCATTGCTGTTTGTTGTTTGTGTGTTCGGCTGTTGGCTGGTACAGCCCTTAGTGTACTTTTTTGATGCAGCTGTTTTGGTGGTTAGTCAAAATGTCTGACAAACCTACAGGTTTCATGAGATGCACTTCTTGTGGGCACAAAATACCCAATTCAGATGTCCACAAGAAGTGTGTCTTTTGTTTAGGGTCAGGACACTTAAACACTGAATGTGAAGTGCATGCATCCTTCAATCTGAGAGCTTTGTCAGATAGAAGAAATAAGCTTATACTGAAAGGACTTTTACCTGCATCATCTCCTTCCTTTGGGGCTCAAACCCCCTCTAGCATAGTAGCTCCAAACAGTTAAAAAGAGGCGCCCTCTCTGCTTCCCCAAGGGCCTCTTCAGAGCAACAGAAGTGAGACCAAAAGTCTCGGATCCTACTGTTCGGGATATGAGCAGAACTAAGATGCCTCCAGAACCTACAACCTCTTCAGATCTGACTGGAGCCATTGTGATCTTGCATTCCCCTTGACCATGTACTGCATCTACAGTCTCCATGACATCGGATCAGACTGCTAGGATCCATACACCACAGCTTCTTTTAAACCTAGTGTCTCCAGCTCCTTCTACAAAGATTTTACAAACTCCTTCCAAATCCTCCAAGCCCAGTTCTTCAGCTTCTATCTCTACTGCTTCTCACATCTTGAAAGAGGCTGATATGGACAGGATGATGCTGAAGTTTCTCAGGGTTCAGATCCAGATGGGGGTCTTGCCAACTCCATCCCCCATCTCGGATCTGAGAAGTCCTCCATCACATGCCATACAGACTCCTTCTCCTATCTGATCAGACCCGTGGTTTTGGAACTTCAGGATCCTGGATACCAGAGAGAGTCTGTGTCAGATCTGAGGCTAGTCTGTTTTTCAACTCCAACCATGTCCCTGACCAACTCTGCTCCATTTTTGTCGGATTAGAACAGGTCTCAGATCAGGGATATTTACATCTGGTCCTGGGGGTTGGGTTTGGCTCTGATTTTGTCAATGCCATCCCTTCCTCCTGGGGCCTTGGTCCTTGACAGCTTTGGTCTGATTCTCTGTGGTGCCCTTGGATCCAGTGTTGATTCTGTTCTCTCCACCTCCAATTGTTTCAGCTCCATGGGAGAGGGAGGGAGTCTCTCCAGGTCTGTTGGCCTTCCAGGTTGCAGAAAGGGCTTTCTCTAGGATTAGAAAACCGACCTCTGAAATCTTGGAGCTTCCCCATCCTTTATTGTGTCCAAGTACTGACCCATTCACTCCTGCCATAAGTGAGCCTACCCCAAGGAGCCTGCAGACTGTTTCCCCTGTCTTCCAGTACTTCCCCTGAAGTCCCTCAAAAGAAAACATGCAAGAGTAGGCACATAGACTCCCCTATGGAGTCCCCCACTGAGAACACCAATTTTGATGAGGAAGAGGGGTCTCCCTGATCACCACCTGATGGCGTCTGCTTTGGAGACATCCTAGAACTCCTTAAAAAGGTGGCTGGTCTTCCCAAACCCCTTCTTTGGAATAATTGGTGTTCCTGGAGGCTTTTGAGACAGGCCTGTCTACATCTTGGGTGACCACCCCAGCGGATGAACTTGTTGATTTAGTTTCCCACTGGGCTTGGAAGGAACTAGACATGGTTGAGCCTATATCCAAATGTCCTGATAGGTTCCTTAGTGCACCTTTACACTAAAGTAAGGGTGTTCCAGCCAATGCCATAGTTGTCAGCAGCCATGAAAAAGGAGCTAGCTGAGCAAAGCTCCGCTGTCCATCTGCTGAACAAGGAGTCCAGAGTGTTGGACATGTATGGAAAGCACATTTATGCCTGAGCTACCTTCATGCTGAGGTTGTTAAACTATTTGGCACATTTCACCCATTTGCAGAAAGACCTTGTGAAAGAGCTAACAAACTGTCTTGCACAGACCATGTTGGAGGAGGACTTGAAAAAGGCTTCTCCCCAGCTGGTGACTCTGTCTTCCATTGCTAATTCCTCAATGAGATTGATTTCTCATACTGCAGAAGGCACCTGGCAAGCAGCTGTTTCAGGCATAGCCATTAGGAGACATGCCTAGATGAGGCTTTGCAACTTTGCAGAACCCTTCAAAGTGTCCTTTATTAATGCCCTCTTTGATGGTTTCTCTTTGTTTGGACTATCTGTGAAAGATACATTTACCTGCAGTGAGCAGGAAGGAAAGACCTTGCCTGCCATAGAGATCAAGTTTTTTTTACCCCTCAGAGGACCTTCTCTAGGAGTCAATGAGGAGGGGAAGAAAACTTAGTTTAGGAAGTCTCTGTGACCTTTCCAAGACCAGTGCAGGGGATGCTTCCTTCAGAGGCAGAGGGGGAGATTGTAACAGTAGGTGCCGCCTCAGAGGTGGGGGGGGTCCGCACAATTAGGGCTTCAGGGAATACTTTCCTGATAAGTACTATTAACACACCTGAAGTGCTGCCTTGACTGTCCATCTCTGGAGGCAGTCAGGGGTCATCTATCCCGGGTCTATATTACATGATGAAAGTTTCAAAACTTCGAATCTGATATGGTCGACACCATATAATCGAAGTTTTGAAATGTCAAAAATGTAATAAAACACAACCTACAAAAATAAAACATTTAAACGCTCTAAGCAGGGGGGCAAGCCCCCCTGCGCCTACCACACCCCCTGCTACTTAAATGTACTAACTCCAAGATCGCACTACAGTGCAGAAAATGGAAATATTGCCTTGCCGCGCTGTGCAGAGATCTCTGTTAAAAGATTTGAAGTTTCAAAACTTCAAGCATATGGTGTCAGCCATATCAGATTCAAAGTTTTGAAACTCTGATCTTCTGATATACACCCATCTATCCCTGCACCTAGATGCATGGACAAATATAGCAAACAATGCTGGTACTAAACATATTATCCAGAGGTTACTACATTCCCTTTTTCCCTTCACCTCCAAGTCCCAGGAGGAAACTCACCAAATTTCCACCCAGTCAGGGGGAGTATGCAATTCAGGAAGCTCAAAAACTTTTGCAGAAGAGAGTCATCAAAAGTGTGCCAACCAAACACACAGGAGTCAGAACTTGCTGTCACTTCTTTTTGGTACCAAAGAAAACAAGGGACCTAAGATCAATTTTAGATCTCTGCAACTTAAATCAGTATGTAAAGAAGTCAAAGTTCCAGATGGTAATGGTCCAGTCCATTCTGTCACTTCTGTGCAAGGGCATTTGGATGTACTGTAGAGATCTCCAGGACACGTGCTATCATTTCAAAATAGGCAGGTTCTCCAGGAAACACTTGCATTTTCGACTGGAAGCCAATCACTACCAATTCAGAGAAGTGCCCTGTGAACTCACCACAGCCCCCTGGGTGTTTACCAAATGTATAGCAGTCATAGTAGCTCACTTGAGACTAAAGGGATTCCAGGTGTTTCCATATCTCAGTAATTGGCTCCACACTACCCTCAACAAGGCATCAACTGATCTGGGCTAGGGATTGCTTAGTTTAGACCTTCAGATCTCTTGTTATCACAATAAATCTAGCAAAATCAAACCTCCCACCTATACAAGAGCAAGAATTTATAGGAACTCAGCAAAACACTGCAACTCAAGTAGCTTCATTACTGCTTCTTCGCATAGTATCTCTGAGGCAGCAAATTCAGGATTGATTGGATGTACTGCCTCCCCTGGCAAGAACAGTACTCTGAGCACTAGAGTCAGTCAGCTGTGATCATTCTAGTTCCCAGTTCCCTTAGCAAGATTTTTCTTGGGGATTCTAAAATGGACCCTGGTGGTTCAGTGGTCTCTTCTTTACCATCCTCCATCTGTTCCCATCAAGCTGACTTCAGTTTGCAGACTTCATCTCCAGTGGTGGTTTCAGTCGGATAGCCTGTCTCTGGCAGGCCATTTTCTGTATCCCCCCAAGTAGTCACAGTGACCAGGGATGCTTCCCAATTAGGTTGGGGGCACTTCAAAGGAAAGATGGTCTGAGACACATGGTCCCACTATGAGACCAAATGCATATCAATATCCACAAGATGAGAGCAGTCCTCTTAACGTTACAAGCCATTCAGGACATTCTTCCTCTGGGGATTATTGCTGTATGCACGGAAAACATGCCAGTAGTCTGGTATATCAACAAACAAGGAGGAACCCGATCCTATCCATTATGCAGAGAGGCCATATGAGTCTGGGAATGGGCGATATCTTCAAGCTGCTTTCTAGTTGCAACACACATTCCAGGGAAAACCAACGCACTAGCAGACAGACTCAGCAAGTACATTTTGATTCCTCACATGTGATCCCTCAGTCAGTCAGTAGTACTTAGACACCATTAGAGATCAGCCTTTACATCAGTGTTTTGGAAATGAGAGCAGTCATATTGGCACTGCAGGCATTTCATGACCCTCTTCCAATGAATTTCATCTCAATTCAGATATACAATATGTTGGTGGTCCAGTACATCAACAAGTAGGGGGGAGCAAGTCTTGCCCATTATGTCGAGAAGTTATGATGGTATGGTAATGCATGAGACCTTCAAATCACTTACTGCTGGCAATGCATATCCCATTGACTTCCAGTGCAATAAAAAAGAAGAATGGCAGACTCTGCAATGCTAACAACTTTTATTAAAACAAACAAAGCTTTCAGATTAAAAATCCTTCATCAGTGTGTTGGATTTTTAATCTGAAATCTTTGTTTGTTCTTTGTTTAAATAACAGTTCTTAGCATTGTGGAGTCTGCTGCTGTTCTTTTTTATCAGTTCTTTCTTGGATTGTGACTTTGCTTTATCACGGACTGCATCCTGTGGTTTTCTTAGACTTCCAGTGTCATAGCAGACACATTAAGCAGGTGCATTCTTTTGCCTCATGACTGGTCCCTCAATCAAACAGTGGCGAACGAAATCTTCCATCACTGGAGCCAAGTCTGCTGTGACCTGTTTGCATCCTTGAACAACAAGTGCAGCAGTTAATTTGCCCTAATGCCTCCTCAAGGCCAGTTATGTTGGGACACAGTGGAATGCCATTGGACCCCTGGTCACCTTTATGCATTTCCCCCTTTTCACTTGATCACAAATTTCATTCAGAAAACCAGAAGGTGCAAGGTGAAAGTGATCCTCATTTCTCCATATTGGTCTCAAAAAGTCTGTTTTCTGTGCACTCTTGATGCTGGCTTACAGGCCATACCTCATCTTCCATCAATCCAGGCATCCTCTCCCAGACCTAGAGACTGTGAAATTAACCACTTGATTAAATTCTAACACTGGTCAGGGACACCAAGTTTTCGGAAAATGTATCTCATATCCTTACAGCCTCTCAAAAGTCTAGCACCAGGAGACTATACTTAAGCAAATGGAAAAGATTTTCCTTTTGTGGTACAGGAAAAGGTTTGGACCCCTTCTGTACACCTCTTCCTTCCCATTCTAGAGTTCCTTTCCAAATTGTTTCAAAAAGGTTCTAGTTTTTCCACAATCAAAGTTCAACTTGCAGCTATTTCCAGTTTTTACATAAGCCATGATGAGACACCCATAGCATCAGCCCCAAGTAAGAAAACCTGTTCCTCCATGGGATATTACAGTGATGCTTCAAGCTCTCACATAATCTCTCTTTGAGCTAGCAGTTTATGTAGATTAAAAGGTCTTGACATGGAAGACAGTCTTTTTGATAGCAGTTACTTCTGCTAAGTGAATTTCAGAGCTACAGGCTCTCGCTTGTAAACTACCATTTTTTTTTTCATTAAGACAGGGTCTTCCTGAAATGAAGGCCTCCTTTATTGCAAAGGTGGTAGCTGAATCCAACATAAATCAGTCCATTAATCTACCTACTTTCTTTTTAAAATTTTCCAGCAAAGGAAAATATGCATTGCATTTGCGTGATGTTCATAGAACTAAAGACTTCAGAAAATCAGACCAGTTATTTATTGCTTTATCCAAGTGAAAACTGGGATGGGATGTGTCTAAAGTCACACTCTGAAGATGGCTATCAAACTGTATTACATTTGTTTATGACTAGTTGGGGTTATCCGTATCTAAATAAAGACAGCACATTCGACAACGGCAGTGTCAGCTTTCAATTTTTTTCAATGTCAATTCCCAAGTGATAAGATTTGTGCAGCTGCTGCTTGGCCTATCTTTCATACTTTGGGGTCTCCCTATAAATTGGATGTGCAGTCCAAAGCTTGTTCTTTCTTTGCCTCTGCTGATGTCTTTCCATATCACTGTTCCAGTATTCTTTACAATAGAGATTCCCTGCCAAGGGTAGCCCGATATCCAGCCAGTATACCAAAGACTTTAGGTTGTAATAGGGGTGCAGTATGTCGCAAATAAGCTCCCCATGCAGTGTAGGACATAAAGGTGACATACAGATGTGACATCCTCTGAATTTCTTTGCCACCAGTCTGAACACTTGTTTGTTTGCTGGTTACCAAGCTGCTTTTCAGATAAGTGCCCCAGTGTTTTTTTTTTCTTCTTATCTTCTTTTATTTTATGGTTGTTGGATTCATGTCATCTAGAAAGGAGAAATGTTAATGTGGGAGACAAGATTCCCCATAAGGATCGTCACAACCAGTGCTTGTTTTGCTTAGGTGCTTTTCACAACCATACATCTTATTCCATTTGACAGGTGTTTGTTCCAAAAATCTTGCATAGTCATTTCTCCTCTTTAGCAATTTACCAACAATGCCAACATCTTAAATCGTTGGCTAAGGATACTATGGAGGAATCTTCCGGGCCCCTCAGCCATCTGTGAAGAAGACAAACAAAGCTCGACTGGATTCTTCAGCTGTACCACCTCCGCCAGATGTCTCTCTTGAGGTTAGTGAAAGCCCAGAGGACTTCCTGTTTTTTCAGTTAGATTCCTCTACCACAACTGAGGCCTTGCAGATGTCTGCTTCAGATGTTCAGGGGGAACTGCAGCTGGTTATTTCTGAAGGGCCTAGGGGTGTTCCTCAAATCTTTGTCAGAGAAGAAATTTCTACTATGCTTATAGCGTGTCATCAGGGGTCCAAGCCAGCTATAATCTTTAGGGCTGACATACCCTTGAAAAAGAAGCAAAAAACTAAGCACCTTTCTCCATCTTCCAAAGATCCTCAAAAGTTAATGGCAAAATTTCACACAAGGTCAAACAATTTCTTAAAGGCATCCTTCATATTAGGCCACCCAGAAAGCCTATTTATTCTTCCTGGGACCTAAATTTTGTTTTGGAAAAACTGACTCAGGCTCCTTTTGTGCCTGCAGCTTCAGCTTCTTTACAGCATTGTTCTTGGAAGGCTGTTCTTTTGGCCCTTACCTCAGCCAGATGGGTGTCTGAGCTGCAAGCCCTTATGGCTGTTCCTCCTTTTTTGGTTTTTCATAAGGACAAGGGTGTCTCTTTATACTAATCCTTCTTTTATGCCCAATGTGGTTAATGAGTTATCTCTTAAATCAATTCATTCATTCACCCACTTTTTCCCTTCTCCACAATCTGCTAGTGAAACGGTTCTTCACACCTTGGATTTCCATAGACAACTCTGATATTATTTGGATAAAACTAAAGCCATTCATAAATCTGAGCAGCTTTTTGTTTCCTTTCATTATAGTTCTTTAGGTTTGGTTGTTTCCAAGCAAAACATTTCTTCCTGGATAACTAAAACCATTTCCTTTTTTGTTCCTTTCATGGGAAAAGCCTTCCTTCTGTTAAGGCTCATTGTACCAGGGCTGTGGCTTCTTCTGGTGCTTTTTCAAGGGTTTAGATACTAATTATATTCTTGAGGCAGCTAGTTGGACTTCTGTGCATACTTTTACAAGCACTATAAATTAGATGATGTTTCTAGGGCCAGAGCCAGTTTTGCCAGGGCTATCCTACATGCTTTTCCTGAGGGCTCTGCTGGTCCTTCCGCCTCCCAACTATCTTCCTGAGCTTTTGTACACTGCTTGTTGTAAAGAATACTGCAACAGTGATATGGAATAATATGGTACAGTTGTGTAAAATCTTACCAAAAAAGTAGATGCCCTTCTCTTCGCTGTTGCAATAGCTCCCTCCCTCCTTCCCCTGTTCCTTTTCTCCTTTGGATGTACTTGTTCCATCTTGTATCCTTAGACTGTCATTCCTGCTGGGGCTTTTCAGTTATAAGGATAATATGTCTGTACATCACCTTTATGCCCTACACCATGCATGGGGAAGCATGTGTGAGATGTACTGCATCCCTATTACAACCTAAAAACTTTGGTCTACTAGCCAGAGGTCAGTTACCATTGGCAGAAGATCCCCATTGTAAAGAATACTGCAACAGTGAAGACAGGGACATCTACTGTTATGGTAAGACTTTACACAACTGTACTTTCTCAAGAACATCTTCCTTAATTCCACTCAGGGAATTATGTAGCTTTGGAATCAGTCCCATTTGTTGAATCAGATGAAAGTGGACATAATCGGATACAAAAGTTATGTGCTCACCATAACATGAGGTCCATGTTGTCCTATTTTCATCTTGTTCAACATCCCTCCCTCCTTCTCCCTTCTAAATTGTTACCTGCCATACCCTGAAGAATGGGTAGTTCTCTGTGGGAGTCTTTCTAAAACAAGCCTCAAAAGATTGGTTCCCTCTCTAGTTTTATGGGACACTCCATCTCCCTTTTTCTTGTTTGAATCATGTTTTGTTTAATTGCAGTTTTATTACTCAACACATTTATTCTTATATTAAGGAATTATGGGTACAGAAGGAGTCCGAGCTCTGTATCTGAAGGTGCTGAGGACAGATCTGAGTGGGATCCAAGTACCATTCATTCAACCAGATGAAAATAGGACAAAGACGTATCTATCGTTATGGTGAATACATAACTTTTGTTTCTCTGCCTTACCCTATGGGCTATCCACTGATCCAAGGGTGTTTATAAAATGTGTAGTTGCAGTTACAGAACACTGCAGGCTACAGGTTGTCCACAGTTTTCCATTTTTAGATGATTTGCTTATCTTTGCAAAGCTGATTCTAAGTGTCAGGAATCACTCACTTGAATGAGAGATCTATGCAGGCTGGGATTCCAAGAGAACATTCAAAAGTCTTTTTTGATTTCATCACACAGAATTGTGTTCTTGAGATGTCTGCTAGACACCTCAGTACAAAGAGCTTTTCTTCCACAGGAAAATACTGTGAGGGAATACCTCAGAAATCTGGGTCTCATGACATCTATGATTCTCATGATAACATCTGGCAAGAATCGACATGAGAAAGATACATTGATATGTAAAGTCTCTTTGGTCCCAGCACCTATATCCATTATCTATTCAGATTACAGTTCTGGGATTTGAGAGAAGAGAAATCACTTGGTGGAGACATCAAATATCCCTGAATCCATATCTCCCCTCCTACTCCAGAGCAATCACTCACCACAGACTTTGCTTGCGGAGCAGCGTCCAGAGGGGGGCAAAACTGCAAGGTATCTGAGGCAACAAAGGCACACATGAGCACATAAATGTAAAAGATGCTTGCCCTTATCGAGGCACTCAACTCTGAGTCACATTTGGTCACAAGTTGTTACAGATAGTACCATAGTGATATGGTACATAACCAAGGGCAACAGTGGTTCTCCCTTCTTTTGGAATTGGCCAGGGGCAATTACCACAAGCTTCCTCATAAATTATATTTACTCACACAATAAGAGGTGTGTTTGATACATCCTGACCTCAAAAAAACTTAAACTGATTTCCTGGATGATAGGGAATTAATACCTTTTAGGCACCTGTTTATGAAGGACGTGCAACAGGTACTATACTAATGGAGACAAGAGGGACTGCTCTTGGAGAATCATATATTTACAAGTGAAAAAGGTTTTCTAGTTGGTAACAACAGCATAACCAGCACCCACTCAGGTTCATAGGTAAGTACTAGGCTAACTGCCCTTGTGAACCATTTTAAAACTGGCCAATTTAGAACTTCTGTATTTTGTGTCCCTGAGGTAAACACCTTAACCATTATGCCAACCCCAACCTGTGTTTCTCTGATTTTGCAATATTTGTGTGAGATATTTTCCTATGGCTTGTCTTACTGTCAAGGTTCATTTGTTTGCCATTTCAACATGTCTTTCCCATGGATCCCCTTTTTCAATGCACTCCCATGTCAAAATGTTTTGAAAGGGGTTTGAATAAGAGAACTACAATAAAACTGGCGGTCCTCCTTGGGGGCTTCATTTTTTGTGTTAGAGATGCTAACACATGCTCCATTTGAACCAGTTCATCTGGCTAACTTGAGGCTCTTAACATGGAAAACAGTTTTGCTGGTGGCTCTCACCTCTGCAAGAAGAGTATCTGAGTTTCAGACACTCATTTTCCACAGAGACAGGGTTTCCTTGAGAAGTAATCCTTTTTTATGCCTTAACTAATATTCAAGTTTACTTTAAGCCAAACTATTCATCCATGTTCTTTCCTGAACTCCAAAAATGAGGGAGAAAGGATACTTCATACCTTGGATGTCCACAGACAACTGTTACTATTTTGACAGAAGAAAATCTTTCAGAACTTCTGATCACTTGTTAATTTATTATGAAGGTAAGAAAGGGCAACCTGTGTCAAAGCAGAGTGTTTCTAAATGGTTGTCTTGGGATATTACCTTTTGTTATTCCCACCACAAGGTAGAACTTCCAGGATGGCTGCACACTGATCAACAACATAACTTCAGCTTTCCCAGTGTGAAAGAAACTGAGAAAATTTCGAGTGCCATTGACATTTTTTTGTAAAAGTCAGTTACTGGATAGTAAATGCACTGTCTGGATGCCACCATGGAAGAAATTTGGAAAACCTGAAAGAAAAATTAGCTAGAAAAGGCGAAGAGAAAACACTGGGAAGGATTCTGCAGCTCTTCAGCAATAAGCAGTTCAAGCTTTAGCTTGGGTTCAAGAGATGGCCTTCAGTAATTTAGATGGAAAAAAAATTAATGAGATGTACTCAGAAATGATTAAAATAAATGAAACATTGAGGGAATATATCAATTCAAGCAACAAAAGACTGGAAAAATAGAAAAACCTTTAACTAGCCATTCAGATGAACTGATAAAACTGCAAAAATCAGAGGTTGACGTGAAGAAAAAAATTGACTGAATATGAGGTTTGTCAAGAAGAACTGTTTTAAAAAATTAGAGTTAGAAGACAGAGTGCACAGAGAAAACCTGAGATTTTCTGCTGTACCTGAGAAACTGGAAGGAACAGACTGTATTAATTTTATGAAAGTAAAATTAAGCAACTGGACTGGTGTTCCACAGCAGAATTTGTTAACTGAAAGGACACTGAATGTATGCTCCAAACATGGCCATGAGAAAGCAGCCAAGACCTGTATTAGTAAAGATGCAATCATAGCGGTAGAAGAATTGATCCTAACAAAACTGTAGAAGGAGGGCAAAGTATTAAAAATTGGAGACAGCAGAGTATTTGTAAAAAATGACTATTCACTGAACACCAGGCAGAAGAAAAGCAGATTTATCTCAGCAATTAGGGAATGTCAAGGGGCAGGTGTGAGATTGAAACTGCTGTATCCAGCTGTCTTCAGACTGTTTTTTCCCGGAGGATCCTTTGCACTCCATACCCAGGAGTTAACTGAAAATACTTGTCTCACCCAGTGGATTGCCCGGTTATTTCTCAGTATACCTGCTGGAGGGTTCTCTAAATGTTGAATAGCAAGAGTAATATAGCCCACAAAACAACACCCTGACTAGTTTGTGGGTATCCAGGGGTAGGCATGATCACCACAAATGTAGTAACAATCCTCTATTATGCCCATGCCATGCCCTGAGTCATAGCCTCTTAACTGTAAAGAGTTCATCACACTTTCTTGTTTAGTATCATTGTATTTGCTGATTTCCACAGTCCCATTTCTGGCATAACGTGTGTCCATGATTTGTGGTGGCAAGCTAAAGAAACACAACCTTTAAAAATTAGATTACACCAGGTTAGATTAGTGTCACTAAGTTCTTCCTCAAATGTTACCTGTGATGCAGGAATTGAAATCATGGGAATCCCTGCCTTAGAATGTTGAGATATATGTGAGCATACACAACAGTTTATCACATTTAAGTCCACAGCGTACTAAGAACCAACAGGAAACTATTTTCTCTCGACCAGGTTATTAAAGGAAACAGCAACAAAAACAGAGTTAAAAGTACCTATTGTCACAGGATTCATCATGAGGTGCTATTTTAGTTGAATTTTCTCCTTGTACGTTTCACTGGGCAGATTATTCATCCTTCACACTTAGATCTTTCACCAGCAATGATGATTCATCTGGGGCACGACAGGTCTTCTTACAGTGGGATGAGTAAATTCAGGTCGGTTGTCTTGTACAGTGAACCGCAGCAGGGTGGTGAGGATTACATGGTAAAGGGCTTTTCACCTCAGGCTCTAACATTTCTTTCTTTGGAAGGTTTTCACATAAACCCAGTCACTCAGCTGCAGTTGGTGACAGGGCTGGTCAGGTGGTGGAAGAAGAGATACTGCTGTAAGAAATATTTTTTTTCATTATCCATTAGAGTTGATCTTTTCATATTTCACAGGGGGAGCAGCTCCAAGGGCTGTGGGTCTTCCCATTAATATCTCATAGCATCTCAATTTCTTGTAGCATTGAAAGTCTCTCTGACCATTTAAGGTTTGTTTAGTACAAATCTTTGAAAAAAAATTAAAGGGCCCTATTAACTCATTCCCTCCAGTAGAGCTCTTTTGAGTGTGTACCTTTAACTCCCAGTGGATGTAGCTTCAGCCTTAAAAAAATGAAGTTATCACCTTACAATTCTAACCAATACTCATTGACAGAGGTCATATGTCAATACAACTGTGTTTACCATCATGTATGCCTCAAGATAAAATATTCTGATACCTTGTATGTAACATGGTTTTGGAATTATTAATGCAAATATGAACAGGCAATGTTTGACACCTAGAGGCGCGCAGTAGGAGGTAATTGCAGAAACGCCTGGAGACGTCACGCTGTAATGAGTTAACTCTCTCTACTAGTCCAGATGATTGCAGGTGGTTGGGACAGTGAAGATTTGACTTAAAAAATTTTCCATAGCTCTGTGGTCAGGGAATTAAAATGAGTTTCCTGGTCACTGTTGATAGTACAAGGTACACCAGATTTATAGAATCTGCTTTGTGCCATGAGTGAGCTTTTACCTATACCGAAAATATACATATCAGTACTAAAACATATTGTAAATTATGTACTTTAGTCATCTGAACAAAGTCCAGATGTACATTAACAAAAGGTCCCGAGGTGCTGGTAAGCATGCAGCCTTAATATTTGCAATTTTGCTGACATTGTATTCTAAATAATTGCACAGTTATTGACATACTGAAGTATCAAAGAGGGGACATGAGTGGTATACTAACTTTGGGTAATTTGATTAAATAAAGCTGTCTTACCTGCATGGGCTAGTAAAGATATATCCTTACCAGGAGGCAGGCATCACCAGTTGTCTGTCTGTATGTTGCCATACTCTATCAGAGGATTTACTATATCCATCTTTGAGCCATTTCTGAACGTCTCCCTGTGATGCTTCAGCTTAAAACTGACACTTTATCAAAATCAGACATGTCATCATTATTAGTTTTACAATTGCATTGCATAAGAATTATTACATCTGTAATCTGCTTGGTGGCATAATCTGCCAAATTATCTGTGCCCTTTTGATGAGCATTCAATGAAAATGTTTAACAGCAAAAAAAAAAAAATTTAAACAAAATATTTTTGCGAAAAAATCTTCATTTTTATCAGGCACCATCCACAAACTTAATTTGGCTTTGTGCATAGGAGTGTCCTTTAAGTCCTTTCTAGAAGAAAGCAGAAAATTTACACACACAATCATGCTCTTTACCATCTTCAGCAATAGATAACAAAGATGCAGGGTTTAGAACAGACCACCGTATTAGATAAAACAGATGGATCAGGGAAAAAAATTTTGTTTGTCTTTTTGGCTTTTCCCAGTTAGGGGTCGCCACAGCGGAACTCCGGTCCGCTAATGATTGGCAGTTGATTTTTATGGTGCCGAGTTGCCAGCCTGATGCCCAACCTTCAGCAAAGGCACGCCCATTCACGCATGTCTTTCGGAGGCCACTCGACCGTGGGGAGGACATGCAGACTCCACACAGAAGGCACTCCAGTCGAAAAAAAGTGCACATTCATATTTAGTTAGACATGCAGTCAAGAGGGGTTGAGTTTCATTTTAAGTAGTAAAGATGATTCAGAATGAGGGATAGCTACTGTAAGATCTTACACTGAGATATTAAATTACCAAGATAAAGTACCTGAGGGTAACCATAGCTGTAATTTTCTGTTGACACTGTGCGTCCTTTTCCTGCAGGGATAGTTAAAAGATGTAGGGTATCTTATTAACACTGCTGAAAAGAATCCGATGCTGTTAGTAAATTATTTACATATTGCACTAACACAGACCCACCTGGAAATATCACATCCTTTAAATATTTTTTTTTAGAATTTGAGAAAATAATGAGGGAGATTCAATGCATCCTTGTGGCAACTGTGTCCATGTATACTACTGCCCCTTGTAAGTCAAAGTAAACAGAAACGGACTTTCAGAATGGATAGGTAGAGAAAAGAGATTTTGTTACAGAAAAATGTTTTATTGTAGATGGTATGCAACTAAGTATTCTTGTTGGTTTTGGAACAACAGGAAAAGTTGGTAAAATGCATTGTTTACAGCCCTCAGATCTTGCACAAACCTATAACTATTTTTTTTATTTTTATTTTTACAGGGAGACTAGGAGTATTACATATACTTTTAGCTAGCTTTATTTATTTATTGTTGCATCAAAGACTGAATTACAGGTTTGATTTCCTGTTCTGCTTCTGATTTCAGTGGATACTGTGGAATTTTATGGAGGGGTTTTGATGGATTAAATTTTATTTTTACAGGTTTTGGAGATTTTAATATACCTACTTCATTAGCATATTTGACCCATAAGTTAGCAGGTACCTTCTGCAGCAGTTTTCAGTTGTCTGTATGCCTTTAAAAGGCTTTTCTTAGCTTTTGCTAAGAATTGTAATACTTCCCCCTCTGATTCTGTTGGAACATTGAGATACAACCATTCTGGTGTACAGTAAATGATACAACCTAGCTTGCACAGAAGATTTACTGGTGCAGTTGTACTCAAAGAAAATAATGCTTTTCTTCAATCGGACCTAAAGAAATGGGTATAGGTTTTAAAACAGGATATGTAACAGTAGCATTTGTTACACCAACTACCTTTACTTTGTTTTGATACCAATATTTGATCGTCTAAAGTAATTTTTAATACAGACCTAGTGTTGCCAGTTCCACCAGGAATAGAACTTGCTTTGCATTTATTTCTACTTTAACATAGGGTCCTTTTTGATCCAGTGGCAGCAAAGGGATTAAGATTTATTTTTATTTTATTACCCTGTCATAGTACGGTGATTTGCAGCACTTAATAAGGACTTAAGTCTTTTTTTCTGCTAGTCTATAAGCACTTGCTTTATTTTATTTTGTACAGGGCTTGCAAACCCTGCACAAAGGCAGCTGTAATAGTTGGTTTAGCTTGTTAATTTGGGTCTGGTATTTCTGAATATTTAGCAAACACTGCTTAAGATGACTGAAATAATCTGCAGGGCTTTCTGTTTATTTTGCCTACATGCCTGATACACTTTTGTAATTTACCAATGCTATCCTTTTATCTATTAGTGCATTTCCTGTGGGAGAAAATTTTATTTTTGCCTTTTCAAGTAACTGTGTTCTTATTTCATTTGAAGTAACTTCCCGAAACAGCTGGTTGAAATCTGTCAAAGTAGGGTTGTAATATCTATTTTTTTAATTCCTCCTCAAGTCTTTATGGATTTTTTTACAGTTAGAAAACATTTAGATATAATATGCAAATCAGCAGTAGCCCCCATTTTTTTAAAAGGTGCCAAAAGATATTCTGCAAAAGCAATAGCCTCTTGTCCTACCCTATCATGTGAGCACTTGTGATGAGCCACAGGTGTGTCAAAAGGTGCTGCTGTTGTAAAGGTAGAAGTGTGTTGAGAATGATAGGAAGAAGAAGAAGAAAAAACTATTTCTGACTGCAAATGCCTGTTCTAAAGATGAGGTGAACAGGAGAACTAAGTTCAGATGTAACAGTACCACCCTGACCTTGTGTTTAAAAATGCAGAGGTCTGAGAAACAGCAGAATCTTGTACAGGAGCCACCTGTACTGGTACATATGGGGGTGGGGTGCAGTAGCTACTGGAGGATTATCATCCTCTTTAGAAGTCTCTGCATTTTGGCCATCCTTAGTTTTTTTTTTTTTTTTTTTTTTTTTTGTCAAATCTGCCAAAACACGATAAAGAGCTTCCTTTTTACTGGTCTGTACTGCTTTCTTAACATCATTTACCTGTTGCAACAGTTTATTAGCATCATGTAACCCCTTTAATGCTAACTCTTTTTCCTTTTAAGAGCTTCAGTATACCAAGAATAAAATACTGACATTCGTTCCCCACTTTGTTTTTCTTTTTTCCAAAATACCTTTCAAGTTCATTAAAAAACCTGCATTGGTGGTGCTGCGGTAGAGTTATCATCTCACAGTAAGACGCTGTCTGGTTCGATTCTCAGATAGAGCGTCTTCTGCGTGGAGACATACGTGAATGGGCGTACCTTCGTTGAAGGTTGTGCGTCAGGGCTGGTAACTCGGCACGTAAAAATCAACTACCAATCATTAGCGGACCGGAGTTCCGCTGTGGTGACCCCTAACCGGGAAAAGCCGAAAGACTCAACAACAACAACCTTTCAAGTTCATTAATTTATCCCTATCATAAGTTCCATTTAATGGAAATACCCCACCGGAACAATTCTTAGTAAGCCGAAACCAGTCATGCAAATGCTTACAACTTTATTTTAACTATGATGCATAAAGTATGCAGATGTTCCCTTTTCAGGGATTCAATCTTGCTTGCTTATCCTTGTTCCCATTTTTTCTCTTTTAGTTTATATATATATATATATGTATGTATATATATATATATATATATATATATATATATATATACACACACACACACACACACACACATGCACACACACACACACACACACACACACACACACATATTTCCTTTTCTTAGTATCATGCATGCAGAATACTGACGTTGACAAATAGGGTCTCTGCAGACCCTTGTGCTTCTTGCTTAGTCCTGCGTGTGAACACTTAATTATGTTTTTAGTAACAATAATGTTTTAGAAAAACACAAGCCACCTGGCTTGGTAATCAGTCTTGTTTTTTGACCTTGTATATTTCAGTACCAGTAACATTCTAACTCCCCAACAGTCCTTGTAACTACCCATCCCAGCCTGGGAAGGTCAGAGCTTACATAAAACAACATATTTACATTGTGTTCTTTTCTGCTTTTAGAAACCAGTCTTTGTAACATCACTTAACCCCTTCAGCACTTTCTTTACCTTAGTCATCTGTTAATACACTTGCAGCTTGATGTTAGAATGCAGTTGTGAAACACTTATAACTACAATAAGTATTTGTGGTTTGCATAAGTATGCATCTGTACTACATATCATTTTTAACATGAACAAGTTTTAAATAATTCATCAAACATATTTGTGAAGAAATTGTAAGTTGAACAGCTTGAGCAAAAGTAGAACTAGTTTACCCCTGCTAGTTAGGGTCAAACAAAAAAACTTCTCCAAAGCTGATTACAACCTTCTGATGGAAGGTATAAACAGCTTCACAGCCCTCTCCTCCTCCACAGAAACTGGCACACATGTCCAAACTTACACCAAAGTACTATATGAGCATTTATATAGCTGCATGGACTCAGGAATACCAGACAGGATGAAATCCTCCTCAAGGAAGAGTAAACCTATCTGGTGGACATCTACAATAAATAAACTCTATAATAAAAGGAAAAAAATTGCTGTCCAGGACCAAGAAGGAGCAGGTGACCAATTGGAAGCAATCTCTCCTTAGCCTGAACAAGCAAATAAGAGCAGTAGTGAAATCCTCCAAATCAAACTTCAAATCCAAACTGGTCACATCTACTAAAGATGGTCATAAGGCTTTCTTCACATATGTCCACAATCTCAAGGGAACCACCCAGATCTGCTGAGAACTGGTGGTCAAGGAAACCACATACACAAACCCTGTAGATATAGCCACCCTGCTGGTGGACAGGTTCAGTGAAAACTTCACTCCTTTATCCCCCCATCAGTAAAACAGGACATTCACAATACCTGCCTCCATGCCTTTATCTCTAGGGAGCAAGTCATAATGCCCTCTCAAAGGCAAATAATACAGCCTCCATGGGACCCAATAACATCCCAGGCTGCATCCTACATGAACCCAGACAGGAACTTGCAGCACCATTAGGCACCCTATTCACCCAAAGTCTGAGTACTGGCTTTGTCCCTGTCATGTGGAGGACAGCTACTGTCATCCCTTTGCACAAAGGTGGAGCATCCACTGATCCAGGAAATTATAGACCCATCAGCCTAACTAGCCTGATCTGCAAGGCTGTGGAGTGGATGATCATGGACCTTATTAACAAGGACATTGGCAACCTCCAGACATGTGATCCAACACAGTTTAGTTTTGTCAAAGGGAGGTCATGCCTGTTAAATTTGGTTGACTTCTTTGAGACAGCCACCAAGGCCATAGACAAGGGTAAGATGGTGCACACCGCATACCCTGACCTTGCCACGGCTTTCGATACTATTCCCCACTCAGGTATAATAGATAAATGTTCTCAACTAGGCATCAATCCATATGTTACCAGATGGGTAGCAAACTGGCTCACTAATAGAACTCACCTAGTCAAAATAGGGGAAGCCACCTCAAGTAGTAGACCTGTAACAAGCGGTGTACCCCCAGGGATCGGTCTTGGGGCCTCTACTGTTTGGGATATACTTCTTAGAGGTGCAGACCAAATCTAGTGGGCTATGGTTGACTAAGTTTGCAGATGACTGCAAGCTGGGTGCTATCATCAATTCCCCTAGTAATGTGGATGTCCTTCAAGAAGGTCTCACCCAAACAAATGACTGATGCCAGACACGGCCACAAACTGAATGCCAAAAAATGCATTATCCCTTTTGGGGAGAATGACGTCCACACAAATTATTGCATTGATAATAAGGCACTAAGCATGCAATCATTCGTGAGGGACTTAGGAACCCAGGTTGATAGCAAACTGACTTTTGACCACCATATTGCCTCTGTTGTATGGAAAGCTTTCTACATGGCCCACCTCATTAGTAAGGGTATTTCATCCAGGGACAAGGTGGTCATAACATCCCTGTATTCTTCCCTTATAAGACCAATTATTGAATACAGTGCCCCCTTTGGCATGTACCTTGCAAAGCACATGGAGCAGCTGGAGACACCACAGAGATTCCTCACTCGGAGAATCCAGGACCTCAAAAATCTACCCTACACAGATAGGCTAAAAGCCCTGTCCCTCTACTCAGTCTCTTACAGACTCCTCAGAGGTGACCTCTGTCTGGCATACAGTGTAATCTTAGACCCTGCCCTGTGGGACTGCTGCATATTCACAAGTCAAGCTCCACTTGAGTAACCCACAGGTGAGACCTCAACCTGGTCTGTGACATTAATAGGACTTGGTGGGACAGATTTGTGTCCCAGAATCCCTTTTGTGGAATAGACTCTCTCTCCACATAAAGCAAAGTACCTCATTAAACATTTTTAAGCACAACCTGGATAACTGGATGGTGAACAGAAAATAAAACTCTGGGATTCCACCTATGTCCTTGCTGGACAGTGGCATAGGGTGCTGACTTGTTGGAACATGGGCTAAATTCTTGGCTAGGCTTGTAAGGGCCTCAGGGCCAATAGCCTAATAACTTCCTATGATCCTACAAGAGATGCATTTTTCTCTAACACCACTTTATATCATTATTTAGAAGGACACAAAAAGAGAGAAGTTAACTGTAAGTAAAACTATTTTTGTTCTTATTAGTATTTGCATAAAACATTTCATGATGTAAACTGCATGTTATATACAGTAAAACAGTTTTGTGTAGTGTGCAGACAGGGGTATTTTAAATGCGGTGTGAGTTTTTTCAGTGACTGTTGTATTTGTTAGATATTAAGGTAAACAAGTACTTTTTTGGTTGTAGGAAATATAGGTGTTTCAGTATAACAAGAGAAAAAAAGGCAGGAATAAAGCCAAGTTTAATGTTCATATGGTGTGATCTTGGGCTGGTGGGGTGGGATGTAAAAGTGCACTGATTTTATATATATATATATATATATATATATATATATATATATATATATATAATTAAGATATTTTCTCATTTTATTTTTGAAGGGTGAATGTCTAGATTATTATCTTTGGCTTAAGCTGTAAGCAGGTGTTTTTTCTAAGCATGTAGGTTTTAGAAATAAGACAAAATGATAAAAGCCATGAAAATGCTAAGCTTCTTACAACTGCAAAAATATCTTGCTTGTTTTCCACTGACAAGTGTTAAGTGGAGTTCAGATGTCTGCAGCTGTGCATTCTTTTCTGAGTGAAATTCACAGACACTCTGCTGCGTACATTACCATGGAGACAAGCTTTCTGCAGATTCAAGCAGGTAATCTTAAGAATTGAGTATTTTTTGCTAAGGGAAATGCAAAATGTAAAGGTACAATGACAAGCAATTCGGTGAAAAGAAATTATGGACGTGAATAAGAGGTACCAACATCCTAATACTTTAATGCATATAAAAGAACTGTGTACTATTTAGTTTTATTTAAAGATAGCCAGTGCACCTTTTCTTACAGGTAAAAGTTAATGTTTTCTGATAGCATACAAGCTGTTTTTCATATCTGGGAGGAGAAGAAAAGGTGACAGCAAATATGTCTTTAGGTGATTTGGTCATGTTGACTAATGTCGCCAAATGGGCAAGGGTATTTGCTGGTGTTAAGTGGGATGAGTACCCTGCCTACACAAACCTACACCAGGGGACCCATGCTAATTGTGGGAGGGTTGTAGGTGCCCCTATTGGCCAGTGTGTGTCCACCATAAAGCCCAGCAGCCCTGGGTCAATAAGCTACTGGCCAGTCGGTGCCCAGTTGCCCAGCCTGGGTTACCTGGGATAGCTCTGTTGAGCGAAAGCTGGACATAAAACCAATCAATATGCCAAACATGAACTAAGCATTACTACACTCAATGTAGGTTCACTGACAGGACACAACTTGGAAGTGGATGACATATGGCACGTTGGAGGCTGGACATCTTATGTATCCAAGAGACAAGATGGAAGGGCAGCGCATCAAAGACACTTGGCTTGGGATCCAGCATCTACTACTCAGGAGGAAGACAGGCTAGAAATGGTCTGAGAAATGTGGTGAGAGGGAGGCTTCAGAAGGTAGTGACGGATATCATTAGAATTAATGGCAGACTCATGGCAATCAAACTTCAGTTTAAATATAGGGCAGTATTCATAATCTCAGCCTATGCCCCACAGCAAGGTTGTGATAGTGAGGAAAAGAGTGCATTCATACAGCCATTGATGTACCTACTAGATAAAGCAAGACAACATGAATTGGTATTGATAATGGGTGACATGAATGCACATATTGGGACAGACAGAACAAGATATGAGGACTCTTGGTTCCACATGGGTGGGGAAAACAGGAATAAAAATGGAAAGGCCATTTTAAACTTCTATCTGGCAAGTGGACTGATAGTAGCCAACACATGGTTCAGAAAGAGAAACAGTCACAAGATCACATACAAGAGTGGCCAACATGCAACTCAGGTAGACTTCCTACTAGTAAGGAAAGGGCACTGGTGTATAATCAGTGATTGTAAATTAATTCCCAATGAAACAGCCCACAGCATAAACCACTGGTTGCCACAGTCAGTTGCAAGCAATGGTCAGAGAAAGCTTTAAAGTCAACAGAGACCAGGCTGAAGACCTGGAAGTTGACTGGAGAGAAAATACAACAGTTTAAGGAATTACTCAGGGTTCTAGCTCTACAGGAAGTCGAGGAAATAGGAGGAGTTGAAGAAGAATGATAGTGCCTCAAAACAGCATGTGTGAGGACTACAGAGCAGATATGTGGCTAAGCCAGGTATGGAAGTAAGGTGTATAAGGAAAGTTGGTGGTGGAATGCAGAAGTCTAGGAAGTCATCAAAAGAAAGAAGTGCAGGAAAAAAGTGGGAGATAGAAAAGACAGACCAGGCTAGGAAGGAATACTGGTTGGCTAACAAAGAAGCTAAGAAAGGAGTTGCAATAGCAAAGAACGGGGCATCAGAGGCACTCTACCAGGTATTGGAAAGTGACTCACTAGGTAGGAGGCAGAAAGAAACTATGTACGGTTGTAAGGTAAAGACAGAAAGATAAAGAAGAAAGTCAGATACCCTTCATAAGGGATATCAACCACAACTTTCTCACCAGTCCACAGGATATCAAAGGGAGATGGAAGGAGTATTTTCAGTAGCTTCTGATTGAAGAAACCCCCTCAGAAGCTGTACTGCCCCAGACACAGCCTACAATGAGATAAGAAGAGGAGCCCATCCCAGAAGAAGTAAGAATAGCACTAAGGAAAATAAATTCAGGAAAAGCAGCAGGCTCAGATGAGGTCACAGCAGATATGATAAAGATGCTGGGTGAGATAGGGGAGAAATGGCTCCTAAGGGTACTCATAGCAGTGTGAAAAGGGCATATCCCAGACGACTGGAGAATAAGCGTACTTGTGCCAGTGTACAAGAACAAAGGGGTCATCCACAACTGTGGGCAGTACAGAGGTATCATAATCCTGTCACACGGAATTAAAGTTTTGGAAAGGGTGACTGATGAGTGGATATGCAGAGTAGTAGAAAGTAAGATG
Source organism: Protopterus annectens (assembly GCF_019279795.1). Taxonomy (NCBI): domain Eukaryota; kingdom Metazoa; phylum Chordata; order Ceratodontiformes; family Protopteridae; genus Protopterus; species Protopterus annectens. The sequence continues at coordinate 389,109,896 of NC_056740.1, read as the reverse complement.
GAAGATGAGCACTTTGGATTCAGATCAGGATGCAGCACAGCTGACCCAGTGTTTGCAGTGGAACAGATAGCTGAGAAGAAGCTAGAGATGAGGAAAAAGTCCATCTGGGCATTCCTAGACTTAGAGAAAGCATATGACATGGTCCCAAGAAAACTGATTTGGGCAGCACTGTGGTGGTGCAAAGTCCCAGAAACATTGGTAGAATTCATGCAGGCTATGTACAAGAACTCAATAACTCAAGTACAAACAGTGTTCGGTCTCACAGAGTGGTTCCCAGTGGGAGTGGGTATGCACCAGGGTTCAGTTCTGAGCCCATTGCTGTTCATACTGGTGATGGACTACAGTAGCAAACAGGTCGGAGGGGGGACAGAGTTGATGTGGCATTGCAGACAGACTCTGAGCAGGAACCTCCGCAAAAGACAGGGGAGTGGAATGCAAAACTGAAGGCACATGGGATGAAGTTGAGTACAGATAACATAGTGATAATGACAGCAAAGTGAGGAAATCAGAAGAAGCTGAGAACTGAAATAGAAGGGTAGATTGTGAAACAGGTTAATAGCTTCAGGTATTTGGGAGGGATGGTTGAGAAGAAGGGAAGTCTGAATGAAGAGGTCAGTGCTAGAATCAGAAGGGCTGCAGCCAACTGGCATAGTGTCAGATGTAGTGTACGACAGAAGTATGCCAAAGAAGCTGAAAAGTAAGGTATACAAAACAGTGGTGTGACCAGTATTACTCTATGGCTCAGAAACCTGGACAGTAAAGGCAGAGCAGATGAGAAAGCTAGAGGTGATGGAAATAAAGTGCCTGAGAAGAGTGGTAGAATGCACACTGTGGGACAAACCATGAAATGAGAACATAAGACCAGAAGCCAAAGTAGTTCCAATTGCATAAAAGATCAAAAAGAACAGATTACGGTGGTTTGGGCACATGTACAGGAAAGCAGAAGACAATTTGATGAAGACGATTTGGGACAGACAGGATGAAGTTAAGAGGAAACAAGGGGAGAAGATCTTTGACCGTTAGGAATGCATGTTGAAGAAAACAGGAATGTGGTATTGAACTGAGAGAGGTGGCAACAGTTAACATGACACCCTGACCCCATGTAGAAAATGGGAAGAAGGGGGTTGATGATGGCACATTTGTGGCAGTAAGGGGCTATTAACATGGGAAGAGGATTACAATGTGTATTTATATTCCACCGAAAACTGCTATTATGGAGCTTAAGAAAATTTGGGGAGAAATAATCTGCCTTCAGCAGGGAATGTTATTTATAGGTGGGGATTGGAATTTGATTTGCAATAGTTAGGTTGTATCAGGGGACCTAAAGGGATGATATAAAAAAAGAGGGTGCATTTGTGAAGAAATTTATGAAAATATTGGTATGAAAGATGTGAAATCAGTAGTATGAACTCAGACAAAATGTACATGTTATTTCCTAAGGCAGAATAACTAGGCTAGGCTAGACATAAATAATATTTCACAGGAAAATTAATTTAATCGAAAGGTTTGACACATCCAATAACTATTTCTGATCATGCGGCAATAAAAACTAAGATAAAAATGCAGGATAATAAAGTAAAAAATAAGACACTGGTGCTTTCCCACCTATTTGTTAAAAAGAGAGGGATTTGAGGAATGGACAGTGGAAATTATTTTAGAGTTATTAGGGAAGATATAAATATCTTCAGAAGTTATAGTGACCGGGATAACATGAAAATATATTTAAAAAATATATTTTAAAAATAATGTTGAAATAAAAGAGAAAGAGATATGGTTAAGAAGTAACAGAAATTACTTAGAGGGGCTCACAAAGGTTAAAGTATTGCAGAATAAGGGAAATCTCGCAGAACAAGAGGAGGAGGGAGTGCATAGTGCTAAAGTGAAAATAGAATATCTGGATAATATGCATGCGTTTAGAAAGATTGCAGGTAATCAACTATTTTTTGATAATGACACCAGACCACAAAAACTTTTAGCTCAATGACTTGGGCAACAGAACATTGAAAGGGTTGTTGCCAAACTTAGGGAACCTATAACAAGAAAAATAACATGAGATCCTTTAGGTTTTAGAGGTATTCCAGACATGTTATAAAATTTGTATAAAACATAGAAATCTTTATGGAAGACTTAATTATGCCAAGGATAGAGGTCAATGAGGCTCAACAGCTAGCAGTTAAGATAGGAGGTGATGAGATAAAAACAATGATGTATAATCAATCTTCATGAAAGTCTCCAGGAACAGATGGTATTCCTGTGGAAGTTTGGAAATTAGGAGGGAAGAAAGTGATAAAGATCAGGAAGATTTTGTTTAACAGTATTTTAAAACAAGGGGAAAGCACAGTTGGAGGAAAGCAGTGGTAGCTGTGTTATCTAAAGATGGCAAATACCCTTCAGAACCAGATTCATTTCAATTTTAAACCACAATTATAAAGTGTTTGTCTATACTAGCTAAAAGAATGGCAGAGGCATTGCCAAAAATTGATAGATATGAATTAGTGTGGTTTTGTAGAGGGGAGATAACATTTGATAACAACAGAACAATGATGATGTAGAGGGAAGCAGACTCTAAGAAAATACCACTGTTATTTGTGGGTCTTGATGCAAAGAAAGCATTTGACGGAGTAAGCTGGGATTTATGAGTAGGGCTTTGGAAGTATTTGCATTCCCTGTTAAAATAATAAGGTTAATTAGAAAGATATTTGAGGGATTGGAAGCAAGAATTAAAGTGGGAGGGTTCCTCTCAGACAAGTTGTGTTTGAACAGAGGAACCAGGCAGGGTTGGTTTTCTGGATATAAAATCAGTGAAGACAAAACAAGGACTATAGATGTAAACTATGTACCTTTGCATGAGTTGGTTCAGTAATTCCCATATTTATGGGGACATGAAAAAATGAAGCATTTATGAGTATGGGTGGTTAAAAAAGATGTTGTTATGGCAGCTAATGATATGTGGGAAGGGACTAAACAAAAGATAATGCAAAAACTGAGAAACTGGAAGCTTTTGCCTATGGGTATGGATAGCAAGTTACAAGTGGTAAAATGTTTTTAGTCTCTTTAGTTTTATACACAGGTCAGACATATTTTATCAGTCTGGGGAGAAGTTAGTAATTACATTAAACTCTCAGTTAACAGGAACTCAAAGAACAAGCAACTGGCAAAACAATATCGAAGAAATAGTGTTGCACTTTCTGTCCACCCCCTGCAGAAACATACCTTACATTTTTACAGTTTTAGAGTTTTAAAAAGGAAGATAGGAATAAATTCCCTCTCCCCCAACCTGCGAACAAGTTAAACCAAACAAATAGTATAGGGTTCATTATTAATCTCTCAAGCAACCTGAAATTACAGTTCTCCGGCATATATCAATCCCCATGGGTGCCAGTTAACTGAGAGTTTACTGTAATAGAGTTGAAGAATTTTATTTGGAAGGAGAAGAGGGCAAGAGTAAAGTGGGATAAGTTGATCCTTCTACTACAAGGAGGTTTAGGATTAGAGCTACTCAGTTAAGACTCTTATACATGACACAAGCAGAAAGCTGCAATTAATTGGAAAGAGATGATAATGAAGCAGATAGGAAATTCAAGAAGTAAGGGAAGAGTGGGATTTTGAATATAAATCTTTAAGGAGAATAACAACAGTCATGCAAAATATATTCATAAACTGCAGAACGCATACTAAGAATTAAGCCAACATGGGAATGAAGAAAGAAGATTCTGTTGATAGGGATGAATGCATTTAAAGGTACCAAGAATAGGCAAGGGGAGTGGAATTTACTGGAGAAAGCTGGCTAAGGAACCAAGGAGTTGGGAACAAATAAGAGAGGGAAAAGGTAATAAAATTTAAAGAAGACAAGAAGACATTTGGACTGCAGGCTAGATATTGCCATTCATATCTGGGACTGATATAAGAATATAGGCAAAGAGAAAGGGATAGGGGAATCCTAAGTGAAAGACCTGCACTGGTTGAGTTTTTAGCTGAATCTAGAACAGATGCTAAAGTTAAAAAGGAGTTATTAGTAGAACATATAAAATATTGCATGATAACTATCAGACTCGATCAGTGAAGGCCAGAAAAGATTGGGAAGAGAAATTAGATAAGCAATTCATAAAGAAACCATTTGAGGATATATTTATGGCTCTCAAATATGCTCAGAGTCTAGATGATGTAGGATTTTTGCTTGGAAGTGTTTGCACAGGTATTTTTATACCCCAAGCAGTCTCAAAAGAAAATTTCCTGAGATAGATGGCAAATGTTGGAGTTGTAATGGGAAAGAAAGAGGTACATGGGAGCATATGGTTTTGGAGTGTAATTGTTGGTAGACTTTAAAAATTACCTACAGGGTACTCAGCCAGGAGTACTGGGTGAGCAAATGAAGGTAACGTAGGAAATGAATATTTGTGTGGGGATACAGGATCAGAATTTCTCAGACATATAAAGGTCTTGTTATGTTTAATTCTGGTAGCTACCAAAATTTCAGTTACTAGAAAATGGAAAGCAAAGTCTAAACCAACCATGCTTGAAGTAGTGAAAATTGTAACAGAGATAAATATATAGGAAGTGAGATCTTTAGAAAAGGGTAGAAGTAAATTACATAGAAAAAATGGAAACATTGGGAACAATATATGCAGAAAAATATTTTTAAGAGAAGGCAGGAACTGAACAATTTATGTAATGTTGGGCTGAATTATATTGTACAGAAGATCATATGTGATGTATAATGTTTGTAAATGTGAACTTGTAAGGTTTGATTACTTTTATATAAATGTAAGTTTGCTTATGTAACAAGTAATATTTCAATATAGGTGTTTAAAAATAATTGGAAACATCTAAAACAAGCCTTCTAACATACTTACTTGTTATTAAATCAACTTTGTCTAAGGGGAGAATGGGAATTGAATCACTGTTCATAATCTTAGCTTGCTTAACTTTAATGACCACTGAAACTCTAAAGAATAATGTTTGAATGGGTGGGGGACAGCATTCTTGAGGGTTTATAAGTTCTCAATTCATTGGACAGGGGGTGAGCTAAAGGTGTGAAGGGAAAGTGATTCAGATAACCTGACAACTCACAATCAAATGTCTTTTTGAAATCTGTTCTGTCTACTCCTCTAAATGATCAGATACAAGACTTAAAAATGCCTAAACTAAGTATCCTATGGAATAAACCCCCTTACCATTTGTTATCACATGTAACATGTTCTGTCAGAGTTTTGAAGCACAGCAGCTAGAGGAGAGGAGTAGACTGGGAAGTGAACATTTACTCAGTCTGAGATATATTCATGAAACGGACATAATTTCTTGACATAACTCTAAATAAAGGATCTGATTGTCAATTTTCATTCTGTCCTCAACTGATGTGTTTGGATCCAACAAGATCCAACTTGGCTGTTACTAAAGCTCATAGTAACCAAACAGAGCTAGAGCTTCTCCCCTACCCATAATGGACCAACCCTAAGCTACCTCAAATCTTGTTTGCTGCTTTTCAAGAAAAAACATGTATCCTTTCTTACTTTTTTTAACCCTTGCCCTTTTACAAGTTTGTAGTTCTTCATTTACCATAGTTAGTAATTTCCCTTTTCCTTTTTTCATCTTCTAGACTTCAGTAGTTATAATTCTATATTTTTCTGTTCTACACTTTCATGTAGTCCTTTTTACCATTGTTGGTAAAAATTGTTCCTGTCTTTGCTCTCTCTCATATATAAAATCCTGTCTTACTTAATCTTTCCATTTTACTGTTGATAGTATAATGGTGGAAAAAAGCCCATCTGGGTTTAAGAAGTGGGTCAAGTGTGGGGCACAAGCTACAACTATCAGATGCTCACACACTATTCTATTTATTGCCTAGGGCCACAACATCTGCAAGAGGATTGTTCGATCTCCCATAATTTCAATCCTAAGGTCCTAGTAGACAGGAAAAATAAGCTTATATTAAAAGGATTGTTGCCTTCCTCTTTTGGAGAACTGATATCTGGGGCTCAACCCCCCCAAACAAAAAAATAAAAGAAAGTAAGTCTTCATCTCCGAGGCCTTCTATCTCATCCACCTCAGTTTTGGAGCTTTCTAAAAAAAGACCCAAGTTGGATCTGAAAAGATCCCAAAGTTCTTCACCTTCACATCTGAGGAAGGAAAAAGTGATGGATTCATCTATCTCAGATCCAGCAAAAAAGCAATCTGATCCAACTGCCTTGAGTCCTATAGCTTTCCCCAGGACCAGATACTCACCTTCCATTTATCCTGTACCTTCTAGGGTGCCTTCACCCTTTTTAGATTGACACTAATCCAAGTCTACTTCTTTTGCCTCCACTCATTCATCCAGAGATCTGATGGAGGAAGATATGGAAAGAATCGTGCAGAAGTTCATCTCCATGCAGATTCAGATGGGTGCCTTGCTGGCTCCTACCTCCTTGGTTGAGGAGGCCCATCCATCAACTACATCTCCACTTCAACCTCCTCCTCTGATCCCTTCATTTGTTTGAGTCCCTGGATCCAAGCCTCTCAGGTCCATCTGGCTCAGACCTGAAGATCCAGATTACTTTCAAAGCCAAAGCCTTCCAGTCAATACGAGGTTTTGGAGTTGACTCTGAAGTTGTCACAGCTTTCTCTACCCCTTGGAGTCTCATCAGTGGATAGCTCTTTGGCTTCATCCTCTGGGAGATTGCCTTTGGAGAGGGTAAGGACAGTGGTCCAGAAGCTTGCTTTCTTGACACTGGGTTTTTTTCTCTCTCTAGGGCAATCAGCCTTCAAGGTTGTGAAGAGGGGTATTCTCTGCTCTGATAGGACAGGTGGATCTAACCCCCTCGGATCCTCAACCTTCTAGTCCAATGTCTCTGTTCATAGAGCCTCATCATTCTTTATCACAGGGACAGCCAGCCTAAAATCTCAAGGTTTCCCAGCAGAGTTCTTCTGATACTTCACCGGAACACCCCACTGATGAGGGCCCTAAAAAGAAGAAGTGCAAAAGAAAGCACTTGGACTCTTCACAAGAGTCAGTCACGGAGGATACGAACTTCAGTGAAGGTGAAGGGTCCCCACTATCACCTCTAGGAGATGTCTCATTTGGAGACATCCTTGAGATCCTAAAAGAGAGAGGGGGTTGGACCCCTAGCAGCCCTTCATCTGAGGAGTCAGTATTCCACTTTTGCCTTCATAGAACCAAAGATTTGAGTAAAACCAAACAATTATTTGTTTCCTTTTCCTGATTCAAAATTAGGCAAACCAGTTTCTAAAGTGACTTTGGCCAAATGGTTGATTAATATCATCTTTGTTCATGAAAACACGGGTTTGTCTTTACCAAACCACCAAAAGCCCACTCCATGATGTCTATGGTGACTTCCTCAGCTTTTTTGTCAAGAACTTCCTTGGATGAAATTTGTGCAGCTACAATCTGGGCTAATCTTCATAACTTTGTTGTTCATTACAATTTGGATCTGGTCTCTAGAGGAAGAACATCTTTTAGCTGTGCTCAGGAATATCCTTCCTTAGAGTCCTTCTGGGATTTAGGTAGCTGGGGACTCTTTTCCAACAGTTGAAGAATGAATGAAAATGAGAACATCAGATAAAAAAGTTATGTCCTCATCATATTGTTCCAACTGTGTTGTCCATTTTCATTTTTCAACTTCCTGCCAACCCCTTCCTTGCTGTACTCCTGGAAAGATTGAAGGGTTTTGGAGGAATCTCTGTTCCTTGCTTGAGCCTCAGTTTCCGTTCTTCCTTATTTTCCACTGCTCTGTTGGTCTATGGGCAGCATGTTAGATCTGAGGTATGTTAGGTGACTAGACAATTATGGGTAAAGGAAGGAGCTCAAGAGTTTGTGTTCTGTGATCTGAAAGAAGTGGCCTAGTTGGTTCCGAGGATCGGATCTGAATCCAAAAGTTGAGGAAGAATGAAAATGGACAACACAGATGGAATGTTGTGGGAGTGCATAACTTTTTTCTGTAAGTCTTATTAAATTTAGCTTGGAGAAATGTTTTTAATGACTGTCACATGACGTTTGTACACTTTAAAGTGGAAGAGTTGCGTTTTTATTTTTGTAGTAAAAAGTTATAAAAGCTAACTCTGAACTATTTTTTCTTTGGTAAAAGTTATGTTCTTTTTATTTTTGGTGCTGGAATGAAAGTTTAAAGTGCTTTTTTCTGTAATTCGATGGAGAAAAGTTGCTTTTTTATTTTTTTACATCTTACCAGATTGACTGACTTTTGTTGTCTGATTTCTTTGGGAATCAGACACATTTTTTTGGCTTAATCATGGAACAATCTACAGTTCCTCGGTTCTACCTTCTTCTGGCCACAAAAAAAAAAAGATTGTTAAGCAGCCTTTGCCACCATAGCAGATGGATAAAATGCCTCAGCCTCAAGTGGGAGACTGCTGTGGCCAAAGCTGGTTCCTCGGACCACTCATCATTTTCAAGTAGGTTCCACTGATTTGCTGCCTACAGCTGCCATGATCTGGGGGTTAGACATGTCTTCTGTGGCTGTTAGAGTGCACTTGATGGGCAGGGAAAAGCTACTCTTTTTGATCCTGGGAGGAGGGTGGGGAATACTACTCTGCTCAACTAGAAAGCTGTGCCCATACCCAGGGTGGTTGTTGTTGCCAGTACTGGATTTATTTATCCAGATTTTCCTGTCAAAAAGAAATAAAAATCTAAACATATGTCTTCTCCTGTTTTGGTTACCATAGACAGAATTCATTTATAGGGGTTAGCTCTGGGTTTAGTGCAGGCTATTTGAACCTTCCTATATGGCTGTTTCTGGTAAAAGAAAAAGGGATTCTTCATTTTCTGAAGAGGTGCAAGAGTTTGATTTTGAAAGCATAGGCTGTGTGTTTTCTCAGCAGAATTCTAATTTAGATTCTGAAGAGAGTGTGGCTTTGCCAGTAATTTTGAAGGATGAAGGATTTCTCTGAAAATATTTCTAGAATGAATCACTTGCTTCAGTGGGAAAACAGTGTTGTCAAGCCCTCAGGAAGCATGATTTATTACAACAGGAATTTCCAGAACTTACTCCTATTCCTCCTGCTGTGTCTGCTTTGGAGGATATTTTTGCCACAGCCTGATACCTTCAAGAAAACAGATAGACTTTATAAAGTACTTCAGTCGTTCACGTTTTTATTTACTCATTCCAGATTTTATCCAGCAGCTGTTGTCTTACTGAACACAGCTACTGCTAAATATATGGTTATTACAGTATACATGCATTTAGTCACTGAAACAATCTCCGAACGTTAGTTTTACAGAACCGGAATGTCGAATTTTAAAGTAACAAATGGTCAGAATGTCGTACAAAACACCGAATGCGACATTTCCGACCACTCTACCATCTAAACAAGCGCTATCATGGATCAAAAAAGGGGGAATTTTGTGTGTTTTGACTATCTCCGGCTCAGACATATGAGAACCTGCTGCACTGCTTTCGACATTTGGTACATCGACAAGGTAACGGACAGCTAAATGCATGTATACCGGTTATTACTAATCCCTCACCTTCCGACGACTACTAGAAGGCTTTTGATTAATATGGGAAAATGTGTATTCTTTTGCAACACTTGTGTTTTAGAATTCTCAGATGTCAAGCTCTTCCGAGAATATAAGGAATATTTTATCATTTAATCTGATATTTTCTTTTTCATTCTTCCTCACAAATGGGGATCTGATCCAATCCTCGAATCTGACTCGGCCGCATACACAAGACTTTGGATCCCACTCTTGAGCTCCTCCCTCTACCCACAATGCTCTAGTCTATCCCCAACACCTCAGATCTTGTTTGCCACCATTATGGTTAGAAATGGTGGTAGCACTCACAATAGTAAGCAGTATTTTCTTGTAATAACTTGGTTTATTTCTAAAGCGTGCTTCCCTTTCCTCTTAGAACTTGTAGCTTCTTCTGTATGTTTCCTCCCTCTAAAGTTTTTCGCTGGCATTAGGGTCTCTTTTCTCTTTTATCCTCTTCTTAACTTTTACTCAGTTTGAGTAGTATTGGTACCATTGTTGGTACATCTCTTCTCCTTTCCTTACATTTTTAGGTATTTTCTAACATAGCATAGCTGGTATTCCTTTTCCTTTCTTAGGTGATTGTTTGAAAAAAATGTTATTTAATACTTTGTTTTTGTTAATTTTTCCTTATAGGCTATGCTGTGTTTTCTCACTGACCATGTCAGAGAAACCTCCTGGCTTCAAAAAGTGCACTTTTTGTGGGCATAAGATCCCAAACTCAGATGCCCACAAGAAGTGTGGTATTGCCTAGGAGCAGACTATTTTAACATCTCTTGTCACATCTGTGCCACTTTTAATCCCAGGCCTTTATTGGACAGGTGAAATAGACTATTAAAAGGCTTGCTACATGCTTCTTCTAGGGCTCAAAACCCCTCCAAAGCAGTCAAACAAGTTTCCTCAGATGCCAGAAAGAGATCTCAGAAAGCCCATGAAAAAGATTAGGAAAATTTTGGATCTGAAGCCTCTTGGGCTGCTTTCAGATCCAAAGGCTTCATCAGATCTGAAAGGTTTAGCTCCTGCTGTCATTTCCCCTTTGGTATCTACTTCTTTTTCTGATCCAAAGTCCTCAGATCTGACAACCAATTCAACTCGCAGAAGTTGTACCCCAGCATACGCACTGAAGTTTGTTTCTCCATCTGTACCCACTCAGCTTTTTCAGATTCGAAGGTAACCCTCTAGATCTCATCCACAGCATCTTTCAGTCTTCAAGTCTTCAAGGAGTTTGACAGAGGCGGCTGTCACTAGGATGATGCAGAAACTTCTCCGGGCTCAGGTCCAGATGGGAGTCCTGCCAGCTCTGTCCCCTTCTGGATCCATGAGTGAATCTGATAAGTACATTCTGTCTTTCCTTCTCCAATCTGACAAGTACTTTTGAAGTCCCAGGATATGAAATCCCAGAGAGGTTTGGTGTTTGATCCAAGGAAAGTAACTTCTTCGACTGCGATGTTGTCTCCTGACCAGTTCTGCACCAATACCCTTGGATCAGAGCAGGTCTCGGATCTGAGAGGTTGGTGCCAGGTCCGAGGAGTACAGTTCAGTGCTGGACAGCTCGGATCCAATTCTCCCCATAAGGCTCAGATGCAGGGGCAGCCCCAACCTTCCTTCCCTGGAGGCTTCAGCTCTGAGGAGGAGTTGAGAGGTTCCCCCTGGTCCTTCAGCATTCAAGATGATAGAAAGGGGTTCTCTCTTCACAGAGAACCATCCTCTCTTACCTCAGATCCTGCCCATCTCCCACCTTTGGTTCTCAGCTCTGAGCCCATCAGACCCATTCCAGAGGGACAGCCTGTTCTGGGAAGTCTCCAGACAGTTCCCCTAGAGCTATTTCCCCCTATTCTGATACCGCTCCCAAACACCACACAGGGGAGGTTCCTTGGAAAAGAACATGTAAGAGCAGGCACATAGACTCACCCATGGAGTCTCTCATGGAAGACACTGATTTTGATGAGGGAGAAGGATACCCCAGATCATCACCCAGTGACATCTCCTTTGGAGATATCCTTGAAATTCTCAAACAGAAGGGTGGTTGGTCTTCCCAATTTCCTTTTCATGAAGAATCAGTGTTTCTGGAAGCTTTAGGTTCAGGACCATCTACATCATGGGTGATCCCCCCAGTTGATGAACTGATTGGTTTCCCACCAGGCTTGGAAGGAACTGGACACTGTCAAACCTATCCCCAATTGCCCAAACAAATTCCTGGTCCCTCCTGCTGATAGACCCCATTGGAGCAAGGGAGTCCCAGTTGATACTATAGTGGTGGTGGCAGCCACCAGGAAAGAGCTAGCTGAGGAAGGCTCCTCTATCCATCCACCGAACAGGAAGTCCAGAGCGATGGACAGATTTGGAAAGTGAGTGTATACCTCAGCTACTTTCACACTGATGTCATTAAACTACTTTGCAAACTTAGTTCCTTTGTCAAATCTCTCTGTAGCCGATTATCAAACACTGTTTCCAGAATCCATATCTGTGGAGGATTTCAAAAAGAATTCCCTGCAACTGGCCAGTCTGTGGTCCATTTCTAATGCATCAAAGAGACTGATCTCTCAGTAGTGGAAGGTACCTGACAAACAGCTGGGTCAGACATAGGCATAAGGAGACATGCTTGGATGTGGCTATGCGATTTTGCAGAGCCCTTCAAGCCATCCTTTGTCAATGACCCCTTTGATGGCACTTTTGTTCAGGCCATCAGTTAATTTTATTTATTTTTTTCCTCCAGAGGCAGAGGAGGAAATTTGAATGGAAGATGTCATCCTAGAGGCAGAGGAGGCCTGTAGAATCTGGGCTTCAGAGAATCCTTTTCTGATAGGCCTATCCCAGCTCTTGAAGCTCTGCCTGACTGTCCAACTCTGGAGTCAATCGGGGATTGTTCCTTTGTGCACCTAGATGCCTGGACAGATATCACAAAAAATTCATGGGTGCTAAGAATCATACCTAAAGGTTATTGCATACCATTTTTCCTTCCTCCTGTCCAAAAGAGGAACATTCCTGATGTTCACCCAGTCAGAGGGAAGCTGCAACACAAGAAATACAAAAGCTGCCTCAGGAAAGAGTCATCCAGGAGGTCCCACCCAACCACATAGGATTCATAACTTACTCCCATTTCTTTTTAGTGCCAAAGAAAACACGGGATCTAAGACCCATTTGGGTTCTAAGCAACTTGAACAAGTATGTAAAGAAGATGAAGTTTGAAATGGTAATGGTTCAGTCAGTCCTGCCTGTTCTGCACAAGGATGATTGGATGTGCTCTATAGATCTCCAGGATGTGTACTATCACATAAAAATAGGTGATCCAGGAGACATCTACACTTTTGGCTGGGAGCCAGTAATTACCAGTTCAGAGTACTGCCCTTTGGACTCACCACAGCCCCCATGGTGTTTACCAAATGCATGGCAGTCATGGCAGCTCACTTAAGACTCAATGGATTCCTGGTGTTTCCATACCTCAATGATTGGCTCCTTACCACCACATCCAAGCAACTTCTACAAGCCAGGGACTACTTGCTCCAGGTTTCCAACACTTTAGCCATTTCAATAAACCATGCTAAATTGAACCTACTCCCAGTACAGGCCCTGGAATTTATAGGGACTCTGGTGAATACTACAACTCGTGTGGCATCCGTACCTCTCCATCGCATCATATTCTTGAGACATCAGGTTCGGGCTATACTATCTCACCTGTCTCCTCCAGCAAGATTAGTACTATAAGCTCTTGGGTCAATGTCAACTGCCATATTTTAGTCCCTCTAGAAATATTCTTTATGTGAATCCTTCAGTGGACAATGGCAGTACAGTGGTCCATACTTTATCAGCCCCTATTGTTTCCCCTAAGACTCACCCTAATCTGCAAACATCATATTCATTGTTGGATTCAGTCCGATGACCTGTTTTTTGGCAGACCATTTACTCTTCCACCCTCAGTTGCCAGAGTGACCACAGATGCTTTCCAACTGGGGGAGCACCTTTCTTGGGAAAGATAGTCTAAGGCACATAGTCCCCTATGGAGACCAAGTTGCATATCAGTGTCCTAGAGATGAGAGCAGTCCCTCTAGTGTTGCAAGGATTTCAAGACATTCTCCCTCTACGGACTATTACAATTCTGACAGACAACATGTCAGTAGTCTGGTACATCAACAAGCAAGGAGGAACCTGATCTTATCCAATGTGCAGAGAGGCCACGAGGGTTTGGGAATGGGCAGTCTCTTCAGATTGACTTTCTCATTCCATGCATATCCCAGGAAAATCCAACGCACTAGCAGACAGGCTCAGCAGATCCATTCTGATGCCTCATGAGTGGTCTGTTAGTCAGTAGCAAGTATGATCTTCAGCCACTGAGGCTAGCCTTGCTACAACCTGCTTGTCTCATCCATCAGGAAAAAATGCAGCAAGTACTTTGCTTTGATCGCCCCTCTAGGGGAATCACCGAGAGATGCTCTAATCCACGATTGGCCCACTGGGTATCCTATATGCACACCTTCCTCTTCCTCTGATTCTAAATTTCTTACAGAAAGCAAGCAGGCTGAAAAGCTCATTCATCCTCATTACCCCCTTCTGGCCTCAACAGGTGTGGTTTTCCTTCCTTCTGTCTCAAGTGAGATACTCTCTATGGATACTGGAACCCACTTGGCATCTCCTGCCTCATCCTTTGAGAATTCAACACCCCAATCTCCATATCCTCAAGTTAACTGCATGGTTTCTCCACTTCTAGTAATAGACAGTCCAGACTTGCTTCCCCAGTTCATGAGATTATCTTGGCCTCCCAGAAGGCTTCTACCAAGAAAGTCTACAGAAACAAATGGAAACAATTTTCTGTTTGGGCCTCCAACCAGAATATCAACCCTTTTTCAGCACCTACTTTGACCATTCTTTTCTTTCTAACAACTCTTTTTAAAGAAGGAGCTTGCTTTTCTACTATTAAGCTTCAGTTGGCAGCGATTTCTAATTTCCATTCTGGAAACAAATCCTTTTCTCTGGCTTCATCCAGACTGTGTAAAGCCTTCATGAAGGGTGTCTTTTTCCTCAGACACCCAATAAAGGATTGCTGTCCTCCTTGGGACCTTACTGTGGTCCTTCAGGGTTTACTCAGAAACACTTTGAACCGGCAGGCAAATGCGATATGAAGTTTCTTTCTTGGAAAACTATCTTCTTAGTGGCTATCACTTCAGCAAAACTAATTTCTGAGCTCCAGGCCCTATCAGCTAAGCCTCCTTACATTATTTTCATAAGGACAGAGTGTCTCTATGGATCAACCCTTCCTGTCTTTCTAAAGTGGTGACGGAGAGTAACATTAACCAGTCCATATAATTACCAGTCTTCTTTCCAAAATTTACAAATAAAGGAGAATACATGTTTCATCTCCTTGATGTGTACAGACAATTATGCTTTTACCTTCACAGGACAAAACAGTTCAGGAAGTCCAATCAACTGTTTGTATCCTTTTCCCCAACTGCAATGGCCAGGCATTATTTAAAATTACACTAGCCAAATGGATTACTGATAGCATTTAATTTTGTTTATTTTCAAAAAGGATTAGATTTGCCATGACTCCCTAGAGCTCACTCCACTCAGTCTATGGCTACTTCATCTGATTTTTTGTCAAGGATGTCCATTGATGATATTTGTGCTGCAGCCACATGGTCAAAGACTCACACTTTTGTTACACATTACAAATTGGACATCGTCTCCAGAAGCAGATCTTCTTTTGGTTTGACAGTGCTTCAGCATGTCCTTCTGTGAGGACCTCTCTTTCATAGCTGGGAATTCTGTCCCATTTGTGAGGAAGAATGAAAGGGGCAACATCAGATTTAGAAGTTATATACTTACCATAACTTGGTATCTGGGTTGCCCATTTTCATTCTTCCTCACTTTCCTCCCATCCATCCCCCAGCCTTGTCTCTCCTAGAAGTATCTGTTAGGCTGTATTGGAACCTTTCAGTTCCAGGTTTGAGCCCAAACCTTTTCTTAAGTCTATATCTATCATTACTTGGGGATTAGGCAGCAAACTCGATCCGAGGTGTTAGGGATAGAATAGAGCATTATGGGTAGAGGGAGAAGATCGAAAGTTGGATCCAAAGTCTTCTGTATACGGTTGAGTCAGATCCAAGAATCGGATCTGATCCTCATTTGTGAGGAAGAATGAAAATAGACAACACAGATTCCAAGTTGTGGTAAGTACATAGCTTCTAATTTCCTCTTGAAAGGAGAAATCTGCTTTGTGCAACTTTATCTTCTGTGTCTCAAGTGACTATCCATTGCTTGAAATCTACTTAATATTCTGCTGATGCCACTACCAAGGCTGCTGACACTGGAACTGTAATGGAGAGGTTTGCCTTACATACCTCTCAACTGTACAGATTTTCGCCTCCTATGTTTGGCCTGTTTTTCATAAAATTGTAGTTTTCTAGCAAAATAGTGACAAATCATTGCAAACTGAAGTTAGAAAATAATGACAGACATTTGAGCTTCAGACTTCAAACCCTTCAATAAATTCATGCTATTGCAAAACCTGTCATTCTATTAACTTTCTAAGTTTGTAAGAGCAATAATTAAAAATTGTCCCTATTTTTGGGCCTTTGTACCACTTTTATTAATGGCTTTATCCAGAATTCTTGCTCTAAGAGGTTGAGAGCTATGTTGCCTGGTTGTATTCTCAAAGCCACACTGAGGATATCAAAAATGAGATTTTAAATTATTCCTTTAATAGTGAACTAGTTGTTGGACCCCCTGCTGCGGAGGTCATTACAAAGTTTTAAGACCGAGGAAAGCTGATTAGAGGGGTCTCTCAGATTTTTCAGCCTTCCTTTTCAAAGATTATCAAGGGATTTGATACTGCTTGCACAACTTTCTTTAAAAAGCAAAGCAAACAATTTCAGCAAGCTGCTGAAATGCAAATGTTTAAAAACAACAATGACATGGAGATTCCAAAAAGAAAGTAGGAACTCCCAAAGACCAAAGGAGAGTCAAAACAGTCTGAATGACTATAAGAAGGAATTCCAAGTGCCGTTCCATCCTCATAGTCTTTTGATCTTTCCAGAAAGTCTGAACCTCCATTTCTCTCTTTGGTAACAGATTGTTTCAGACAAATTAATTCTGAGAGTAATCCATCAAGGTTACAGATGGCAGTGGGAGTCTCTCCTCCCTCCCTTTCAGGAGATTCCTCTCCACCCACTAGAGCAGACCAGACTTTCTTTTCCCTCCTGTCGTTCAACATATGCTTGCTCAAGGGTGATAGAAACTGTCCCTTCTCCTTAGTTAGGGGAAAGGTTTTATTCCACAATGCTCCTGGTGACAAAGAAAGAAGAATCTTAGATGTCAATTTTGGATCATTCTTTTTGAATTGGTTTGTGATATTTCCCAAGTTCAAAATGCTGTCTCTTCACAATTTGTTACTCCTTATTCCCCATTTGAGTTTTCTTAGTGGCTTTAGATTTAAAAGATGTTTCTTAAGGTTTTCTGTGTCTGGATTACATTATCACTTCTATGCATCACCCTTTGATCTATCTACTGCTCCAAGGGTATTTACAAAGTGTCTGGCTCTTGTGTGATACCCTACTGCAGACGGCAAAGTATTCACATTTTCCATACATAGGTTGCTTATCTTTGGGGATACTTTTTCAAAGTGGTAGAAATCTGTCTGTTGGGTAAGAGATCTCCTACACAGGCTGGGATTCCAAAAAAAACTTTCAGAAGTCTTGTCTGTCTCCTTCTCATATGATTGTTTTCCTAAGGTGTCTCCTGGACACCTCCATTCAAAGAGCTTTTCTTCCATGGGAAAAAGTAGATCTGTATTTAGATCTTTACATGAGTTTTTCCACTCAGACTTCTATCTCATCAAGAGAGTTCCTGAAGATTCTGGGTCTCATGGCATCTATGATACCATTTGTATGACTCCACATGAGAAAACTTCAGCATTACCTGAAATCTCTGTGGTCCCAGCATCTCCATCTCCATCTCCAAACATTTCAAATTGCAGTTTTGGGATTTGTGAAAAAGGAGATTTTGTGGAGGAGACGCCAAATTTCTCAAAATCTATGTTTCCCATTCTAACTTCCTGCTCCAGTGCAATCAGTCATGACAGACGCCTCAGACTTTACTTGGGAACCGTTTCTATGGGGATAAAAGTGGAAGGCCTTTGGAACAAAAAATACAGACCAAAACACAAAACCATAAAAAAGATATTAGCGCTTATAAATGCTGCCTATTCTCAACCATTTATGGTCTCTGTGACCTCTTCAAGTGTTTATGGTCAGCATCAAACTAATTTGATACATAAGCAAGGAAGAACCAGATCTTACCCTATGTGCAGACTAACCATGGTAACCAAGGCATCTTGCTTACCATCAGAGCAAAACTGTGCATCAGACAAGCTGAGCAGGGCCAGGACAGACCCTCGTGAATGGAAACCAAATTATGGATCTTCCAAGAACTGATTCAGCTGTGGAGAATACCTCAAATAGACCTATCTGCCTCCACTCTCAAAAATCAGATGCAAACTTTTGCTCCAGGACTTCACACAAGAAGGCCTGGAAGAGAGAGGCTTTCTTCCTTTTCATGGTCAAGAATGTTCATTTATCATTTTCCCCACTTTCTGCTAATATCCAGGGCCATTCTGAAGATTCAGAAGGGCTCCAAAAGTAATTGTCATGACTATCGTCTTTCCCAGGAAACAGCTTTTGTTCATCATTCTCATTGTTGCAGTAGCCTTTAGGCTGTATGGGTTGTGTCATGCGCAAGACACAACTGGACAGCTTCCAAATGCTCTTGCTCCATCCCATACTTGTACTGTGAATGCTGATTGGTCAGCCCAGAGAAGGGGAAATCAGCATTGAGTGGAAAATCTTCAACACTTTCTTGCTGCCTCATGAAGAAGCCACTCAGAGGTTTCACAACTAGTATTTCAGCTCCTTTTCTGGCAGGTAAGTCCCCTTTTGGAACCCTTACACACAAGAATTTTTAATTATTTACTCTGTGTGTGTGTGTGTGTGTGTGTGTGTGTGTGTGTGTGTGTGTGTATATATATATATATATATATATATATATATATATATATATATATATACATATATATATATATATATATATATATATATATATATATATATATATATATATATATATATATATATATATATATATATATATATATATATATATATATATATATATATATATATATATATATATATATATATATATATATATATATATATATATATATATATATATATATATATATATATATATATATATATATATATATATATATATATATATATATATATATATATATATATATATATATATATATATATATATATATATATATATATATATATATATATATATATATATATATATATATATATATATATATATATATATATATATATATATATATATATATATATATATATATATATATATATATATATATATATATATATATATATATATATATATATATATATATATATATATATATATATATATGTGTGTGTGTATTAAAAAGTGTTTTTCACTTTTACTTTACTTTAGCAGTTCTGGACCTTTAAGAAACCTGGTATTTCTTCATTGGCAGACGTTTCCTATTAGGGATTGCTATTTTTAGCCTTTGCAAGTTTGGAGGCTTATTTTGTGAGGAAATTTACTGCTTATTTAAACATCTGAGTGTTTTAACAAACGTCTTGTGTAGGAAAGTATTTCTATTTGGGCAAGGAACTATTCAGGAAAAGTAGTGTTTGTGTTCATGCTGTGACAAGTTACCTGGCATTATTTTCTGTCAGACTAATCTTATTCTTAAGGAGTTTCTGAAAGGAATATTGTGTGCTTCTTTTACATTGCATTGTTTTAGTAATATTTTGTGTATATGAAAGTGTGTGCATTTGTAAAAACTATTTGACAGTTTACCTTCTGACCTACTCATTTTGTGTTTTGACCACATCTGAAGCATGCTCCTCAGTCGTAGTTCCTTTTTCCTAGAAATTAAGACAACTTACCAGAGAGCCCTTGCCAATTCCATTTGCTCAGTCTTCATTGCAGTCAATAATGAGTGACTCTATAGTGGCTAGCTGTCATTCTTCAGACCACTCATTTACCTCTGCTGCTTCCTCTGGTGTAGTCCTTTCAGCCACCATGAATCAGAAGTCATCTGATTCAGCTGTTCCAGTGTCTGAACTTGACATTGGAGAACAATCTTTACTGTGGCATGGGGATACTGCTGAATGAGTCTAGAGAGGAGACCTTGATGGTAAAAAATTTCTCCAAAGCCAATTTCACGCTTCTTAAGACAGAAGTGGCAAACTTCATGACACCCATGCTGACAGACAATAGAGATATGACTGCTGAATCCTATACAATTGCACTTTATAAGCACTTACACGAGTGCATGGATCATGCAATCCCTAACAGAACCAAGATGCTATCCTCCAAAAAAAGGAAGCCAATCTGGTGGTCCCTTGCTATAAACAAACTCTACAACAGAAGAAAGAAACTGTTGCAAAAAAGAGTAAGATCCCATGATTGGAGGAACTCCGTGGTCAGCCTCAGTAAGAAGCTGAGATCCCTCATAAAATCCTCCAAAGCTAGTTACGAAAACAAAATCACCACTGATTCTAAAGACAACCACAAAGCATTCTATAGCTATGTCAAGAATCTCAATGGCAACACTCAGATCTGCTCTGAGTTACAGCACAATGGCACTAAATATACGGAACCAACTGATATTGCCAACATCCTGGCAGATAGGTTCAGTGCTAACTTTACCCTTCTCTCATCCCCTAAAGGGTCCATCTCTGCACCGGAAGAATGCAAAGTACCTGTAATTACGGCTGCACAGCTAAAAAAACACTCTCTCCAAAGTCAAGAACACAGCATCCATGGGACCTGACAACATCCCAGGCTGCATTTTAATGAACTACAGAACGAACTGGCACCCCACCTAAGTACCATGTTCAATCATAGCCTCACCTCAGGCTTTGTGCCCACTGAATGGAGCACAGAAATGGTTATCCCACTCCAGAAAGGGGGGAACCACCACGGACCCTGGGAACTACTGCCCCATTAGCCTGATGAGCGTGGTCTGCAAGGCTATGGAGCATATCATCATGGAACATATAAACAATGACACTGGTAATCTCCAAACTCTGGACCCTACCCAGTTCAAGATTGTAAAAGGCAGATCATGTCTCCTAAACCTGATAGACTTCTTTGAAGCGGTCACCAAAGCCGTAGATGAGGGTAAGGTGGTTTACACAGCCTATCTAGATCTCGCCAAGGCTTTCGACACCATCCCCCACTCTGGAATTAAAGACAAACTCACTAAACTAGGTATAAATCCCTATGTCACAAGATGGGTTGCCAACTGGCTCACTGACAAGAACCCACACTGTGAAAGTAGCAGACTCTAAATCCAACTTCAGACCAGTGACAAGTGGACTACCACAGGTTTCAGTCCTAGGTCCTCTCCTGTTTGGTATCTACTTCACTGAAGTACAGGCTAACACAGAATGTCTTTGGCTAACAAAGTTCGCAGATGACTGCAAACTAGGAGCCATAATCAAAACTCCTAATGATGTGGACATCCTACAAAAGGGCCTCACTGAGGCAGATGCCTGGTGTCAAAGCCATGGCCTCCAGCTCAATGCCAAAAAGTGCATTGTCATCCCTTTTGGTAAAAACTCTGTACCCATGAACTCCCACATAAGCGGTAGTCTACTTAACACCGAAAGTGTGATAAGAAACCTTGGGACAGAGGTGGACAATAGTCTCTCCTTTGATAATCACATCGCCACATAGTCAGGAAATCCTTCTACGTGGCACACCTCATCACAAAAGGTTTCTCATCCAGGAAAAAAGAGGTCATTGTTCCCCTGTACTCATCACTCATTAGACCCATTATAGAGTACAACATCCCTTTTGGTATGTACCTCACAAGACATCTACAACAACTGGAAAGCCCACAGAAATGCCTCACAAAGAAGATTACCGGCCTCAAACAGATGCCCTACGCAGACCGTCTCAAAAAACTCCAACTTTACTCTGTCGCATATCGCCTACTCAGAGGCAATCTCTGCCTAACATACAAAGCTATGTCAAATCCAGGGCTGTTGGACATGCTCCACATAAAGAAATCCCAACCAATCCCTCCGAGCTACATGCTCTAGTGACCTAAACCTTGTCACCACAATAAACAGAACATGCTGGAGGGATAGATTCCTGTCCCAGAGACTTCCCATACTCTGGAACAAACTACCTAGCTATATCAAACAAAGCTCCTCATTAGCACTCTTCAAGAAAAATCTTGATGACTGGATGGGAGATAGGAAATTCAACCCGGGGATCACTTCTGTGGCTCTGCTTGAAAGGGGCACAGGAAAATAATTTTCTTGGGTGGCAAAAGCCAGGGTACCATTTGGCTAGGCTTATATAGGCCCTAGGGCCAATAGCCTAGTACCTACCTATGAAGAAGATATGTCAGAGAATGCTGGCACAGAAAGACAGCGAGACGACTTCCTCTCCTGTAGATTCCCAAGCCCAAAACTCTGATGTTGAAGAAAGCTGCTCCTCACAACCTTCTTTGGAGGAATTTTCTTTATCTCAGATTGCTGCCAGGATGACTGTAGTATTTTATGGGAACAAATTGATGTTCCCCTTGATTTGAGGAGATATATGTTATAAGTGGGTATGCCTCATTCTACGCCTATTCCTCCTCTAGTGCTAGCCTTCAAGTATGTATATAATGCTGCCTGTAGTAACCCTGATTCACAACCTTCAGTTCCCCAAAAAGCAGATAGGCTTTACAAAGTTTCTCATACTAACAAGGACTTGTTTTCTCACCTGAGGTTGGACCATATATGAGAGTTCCTCCCCACCCTCCATACAGAATTTTTTCCTCAGGTTCTTCACCATATGCTCACTGTAAGAGTCCTAGGACCACTACCATTAAATCAAAGGGACAATACTGTTTATGATACCAAAGAGTCTTCTTGGAGAGAAGTTCTAGATTCTTCATTCCTAAACCTGCATATGGAAGTTCCAAGATTTAAGATGCTAACCCTTCAGAGTCTATCTCTCATTCCCTAGAGAAGCTTTATGGTAATGTTGTACCTAAAGGATGCCTACCATTACATTCCTGCAGCCAAATGCTTCTGGACATTTCTCAGATTTTCTTTGTCTGGGTCACACAATAATTCTCTGCATTACTGTTTGGGTTATCTACTATTCCATAGGTGTTTACATATCCAGTCTTGGATGATATATGCATCTTGAGATAATATAGCAATTGTCTCATGTTTACAGACAACCCATTAATCCTTAAAGAAACAGAGACAGTATGCAAGAGGTGTACTTACAAAATGACAGTGGAAGCTAAACTCTCGGATACAAGCACACATGGGGTTGTCAAAACCAAGAACACAACATCCACCCGCACATAGCACACATAGACTAATGTATGCTGAGGCACTTAAAAGCAATCTTCCTAAACAACAAATATTGCCTAGACTGGCCTTTGTCAAAGCTATGCCTCAGCAAGCCCAAAGGTACTCAGAAAAAAAAAGAACACCTAACACCACACATGCAGGCACACTCAATGGGGCCCCAAACACCAAGACCCTAAGTCAAGCAGACACACACTTCCCAGTAATCTCATCATTAGGAACTCCATTGTAAAACATATTGATGACCCTCTAAACAGGATGAACAAGGAGAAGATAATTAATTGATTATCTGGAGCCAGAATCTACCAAATCAGACCCATACTTAAGGCAATACACTGCAGGTACCAGTATGATTCCGTAATAGTCCATGTAGGTGTAAGTGACCTGAGACCTACCTCACTGGACTACATGTTGAGAGACATTATATGTGTGTGAGGCTAGCATTGAGCAGTATATTGACATCACTGAGGATAATGCCATGATATAAGCAAAAGATGACTGATTTTAATACTCGACTGTCTTTCTGGTGTCATTCTAAGGGGATCCAATAGTTGTTAGCTTGGGGGGCATGGGTAATAGACCACATTGCTTCGCCAAGAATGGTTTGCACCTGTCCCCTCTAGGCTGTCAAATACTATCTAAAACTTTATCCACCCCCATAGTGCCTTTTTAGGCAATGTTAAATTGACAAACCTACCAATACAGCAAAATCAACTCAAATGCATCTCAATGTGTTACTACTGAATGCCAGGAGCCTCAATAAAAAAAATACACTCTCTCCATGCACTTCTATATGGACATCTGCGCAGTTGCTAGGATATGGTTGGAAGCAGCACAGGGTACCCTGGTAGTACAAGGTTTCATTGCATTCCCCACTTTCAGAACAGTAGCTGTACAGGCAAGGGCTAAAAGTGGAGGTGTCTTGCTATACATCAATAACAAGCATTTCTCTCTGGGTTGGTCCAACAGGAGAAGCGCTGGAATTCCTCCACATGCAAATCACTATAGACAAAATCCTGTACTATATCCTGTATAGTATATAGGGCACACTTCATATCCCAAGAAGCTCACAATACAAACTTGGATGTACTGGAGACATTTACCATACAACCTAACTTCCTAGTCATGGGAGACTTTAATTCCTCCTCTATAGACTGGGAATCATAAGGCCTCAAATTTACAGGTACAGAGATTCCTGGACCTCGTAAATATAAACACCCTTGACCAAGCAGTGAAAATGTCCATTAGAGGCTCTGACTTACTGGACCTCATACTGATAAATATGGGATAATGCTGCCACCCCCCCCCCCCACACACACACACACACACCATGTCTTGTCCTCCCTGGTAAGGTCCAACCATAAAGTTTTCTCCTTTGAAATCAAAATCAACTCTGTAACCTAGTAAAACCAGTAACAGGAACTATTCCAAGGCAAACTGTCTTTCATTAAGTTATGGCATGTCAAAATTAGGTGCCACTCCAAACCCCAAGAACACAGCAGCCTATGCTGAATTGTTGTCAGAAACTCTATACAACCATGTCAGTTGCTGCACAGAGGCTACTGTACCTACCAGAAGTAAGGCCAGAACTAATCCCAGAAACAAACAGCCCTGGTGGCATCACAAATTAAACTGGATATACAGCAAAAAAAAAAAATGATGGTAAAAATCACAAAGGGTATTTCCAGTAAAGATAAAAACTCTTTCATCAAACTAAATAAGCAACTAAGGGGGCTAATTACATCAAACAAAGCAACCTTTTAGGTTACGATAGCCTCCCAGGTGAAAGATTACCATAAGGCCTTCAGGTGTCAAAAACCTCAAGGGCAGCACACATCATTGCGCTGATCTCATGGTTAATGATGCCACATTCAAGGAGCCTGGTGATATAGCAAACCTGTTAGCAAACAAATTAATTTCCAACATTATCCCTGTATCACCCCCAACCATCTCCCAAGAAATACCCTCAAACATAACCTCTCCAACTATAAATAGGGAGCATGTACTAGCTGTACTCACTAAAGCCAAGAACACAGCCCCATTGGCTCCAATACCATTCCAGGATGCCTCCTGAACAGTCCAAAATATGACTTAATCAGGACCCCAGGAGTCACTATTTAACTATAGTCTGAAAACAGGTTTTGTGATGGTCATCCCCCTTCATAAGGGAGGATCTGCAACAGATCCTGAAAAGTACAGATGCATTAATCTGACTAGTCTTATTTGCAAAGCGATGGAAAAAATTATCATGGAAATTATCAGCAAGGACATAGAAGACCTCCAGATGCTAGATACATTCCAGTTTGGCTTTGTCAAAGGAAGTTCATGCTTACTGAACCTGGTGTACTATGAAAAGGTCACTAAGGCAATAGATGAGGGGAAAGCAGTGCATACTGCCTAAATAGTTCTAGCTAAAGCATTTGATGTAATACCCCACTTGGGCATTGTCAACAGACTTACTGAACTAGTTATAAACCTCGATAGCTGGCTCACCAATAAGACCCAAGAGGTTGGGATCGGTAAGGCCACCTCCACAACAAGCCAGTCACCAGTGGAATCCCTCAGGGTTCTGTGCTGGGCCTGCTCCACTTTAGCATTCACTTTTCGGAGGTCAAAGCCAAAGTCAAGGACCTCTTGTTGACTGAGTTCACAGGTGATTGCAAACTGGGAACAGTCACTGAATCCCTCAAGATGAGAACATCCTTCTGGCATGGCATCTAGATGCAGAAAGGTTATGTAACACTGCACTTGGCCCTCATTGGACCTATCATAGAGTAAAATGCCCCCTTTGGTTTGTACCGGACCAGACACTTGGAGTAACTGGAATGTGTCCACAAAGGTTCCTTAGAAAAAGAATACAGGGAGTAAACAAAGTGTCCTATCGTGATTACCTAAAAGCCCTGTGTCTTTACTCCGTGTCATATAGACTACCGAGAAGTGATCTTTGCCTGGCATACAAGGCATCCCTGAACCCCATTTTTATTAACCTTTTGCACATCTGCAAAACAAACAGCATCAGAACTACAAGACCAAAAGACTGAAATTGTGCTTGCTATGTAAATAGGACTGGTTCAGCAGATATGTTTCTCAGAGAAATACTGTTCTCTGGAACAGATTCCCCATCAGTGTGAAGCATAGTTCCACCCTAACCCTATTTAAGTGCAACTTGGACCAGTGGGTGGGAAATCAGAAATTCACCCCTGGTCTGACATCTATGTCTCTGATTGGCAGAGGCAGCCATTAAAGCATTCCCTACCTAATAAACATCATAATCTCTAAGGCACAATAACTCATGGGATGCATTTGGGTTGCATGGCTAGGCTTATAAAGGCCCCAGTGGTCATTAGCCTAGTACACAAAATCTTTTGGAACTTTTGCTCAGTTATGTCTTGTAAAGGTAAGAAAAAAAGAACAACCTGTGTCAAAACAGACTGTTTCAAAATGGCTGTCTCATACTATTATGTTTTGTTATACCGACTACAACAAAACAGTTTTAAGCAGGATCAAGTCTCACTCTATCAGGGTCATGGCTTCATCTGTGGCTTTTTGAATTCTAGACGTATTCTAGAAGCAGCGACCTGGTCCTCTGTGCCCACTTTTACAAAGGACTTTAAACTAGATTCCTCCTTCAGCTCTAAGACAGGTTTGCTAGGACCATTCTCCAGGGGCTTGTGGACCCTCAGCCTTCCTCCTTCCAGTCATGTTAAGCTATGGTAACTTTCTCATATAGTTTAAGCTACAGCAACATTGATCCTTATGAAGAACATAATACAGTTGTGTAAGTAAACTTACCATAACAGTAGATGTTTGAATGAACACTGCTACAGGAGCCACTCTCTCAATTGCTGTATTTTTGTATATTTTTTAGGTTAGTGTGGACATTTATTGTTATAGCCTTGCATTGTGTTCTCAGAAGTTTAACCTCCCTCTCTTTGTTGTAGAGAAAGTTCTCAAGGGCTTGGTGCCCAAACCTGACTTCTAGTCAGCTCAGATTGAGCTGACTAATGGTTTGAGCGCATGAAAGGTGTTTTGCAAGCTTTGGAAGTTGGCTGGCTGTTGTATCCATGGCAGGATGTAAACCATATAGCTTAGGCTACTGCAGCAGTGATACTTTGAACATCTACTGTTATAAGTTTACTTAGCTGTACTTTTTTCCTTTAATATGTGGATGGTTTCAAAGTTCTTTCTCTCCTTTACTTTATTTCCAGGATTACCCTTTCTTCTGATCTTCCCAAAGTACCTGTGGAGGCTTTAATTATCTCTTTATCATATCTGCACTTAAATTGCCAGAGATGTATGTCTTCAAATCTGGGCTCCGTAATGAACCCTTGCAACCTGTTTCTGACCTGAGGTATCTGGTTTCCCAATGAATCTATCACTTTTTTGAGGGTTTGCACTTTCTTCATGTCTACTCACAGAGATGTGTTGTATACAAATAAAGGATATGGAGTGGTAATATCATTTTGACTAAATTATCCACACAAGAATGGAGGTGGGTCCTCTATGGTTTAATCATGTTTTACAACTCATTGTAATTTGCTTTAATTATCTATTTACATATTCTGAAGACGTTTTCCCCAATTAGTTTATACTAACTTTTTCAAGACACCCTTTCCCACCCATTCTTGTCTCAATTTTAATGCATACTGTTTTAATCCAGTTGTAGGAGAGTTCTGAATGCTGCTCAAAATCTTCAAATATTTAAAGGGCTGCATTTATCACCTATGTAAAATCATCCTCTATGAGTGCACAATCATCAGCAAAACAGTGTAAAAACTCTTCTCATTTAACATCTTGAGTTTGCTGCTAAGTCTTCCATACCTATTATGAATTGAGCTTTAAATTATTCTGCATATTTTTCATTAAATAATAGTCAAATATGTGCTGCTTTATACATAAGCAGTAAAGCATTAATTGGTGTGCAGTATCTGTACTGTGCAGTCCTAATCCCAACTGTCTTGCACTTATAAAAGGAGGATCTTCACTTTTTATGCACATTACATTTTAAATCTGAACATTTTTATCACAGAAGCATTTGTTTGATATTGTATTTTGATGAAAAATTGTCCCTCTGCCACTGGCTTCACATGCTTATTACATCTGTAGAAATCAGTATTTTTGTAGACTATAAAATACCAGAAAACATTACGAGCCATGTATTCATGAAGTTAAATGCATCTTTTTAAGTCTGACAGTTGTAAATATTTTCCCTCAAAAAAGTTCAGCATAAACTATGATGCTATGTTACTCCATTCTTCCACCAAGTCACTTAGTAATTGTTACAGAGTTTTACAATTCGTGTTTTTGGATAGAATGGTGGTATCATCAAGACAGTTTGTTGAAATTTTATTCCTTGAACATTTATTATTACTAAAGTTTTGACTTGCTTCATGGTGCAGTGAGATAAAGCCGTGTGATCTGATAAACTTGGATCAGTTAATGACTTGGTTGGAGAAGGTGGTAGTTTGTGGCTAATGCCAGCTCACCCATCCTGGAAATAGGGTGGCCGCAAGGCTGTTTTAATCATATCCAGTCAAGGCTGGGCATTACAGCAGGAATACCAGAAACCGAGTAGGGAAAGCCCATGCCAAGCAGTATGTTCTGTAGCTGGCGTCAAGCATGTAAGTTGGAGGGGCTGTGTTTATGTTGTGCTTGCCAGCTGCCACATGATAATGAGTTATACAAACATGCAGAGTACTCCCTGCTGTTTACAGGATGCTTCCCACCACCTCTAAGGCTTTTAGTTCCTGCAGCATAGAGGAATGGACTGCTCGGATGATGTGGATATTGAAGTAGTAAACTTACATTTGCTAAATGTCTGTCAAGTAGGAAAATTTAGCATAGAAGGTTAAGGTGCTATGAGCTACAAGTAGTCTGTATGTTATTATTTCGGGTTTGATTTCCTCAGTCTCCACTTTTGTACTTTGTGTCCCTGAGAAAATCAATTAAACGGGCAGTGTGCAAGTTGCACCTGAAAACAGGCACTTTTGCAAAGTGAATCTCGGTTAAACAATGAATAAATAGTTAAATGGTTAATAGTTTTAGACATTAGCTATAATTTTTGTATTAAACTTTTGGAAAACTCAGCTTAGGGATATGAAGTCATATTCTTTCAAGAGGCAAAAGATGATTTTAAAGTAGTACAAACACTGAAGGCAACATTACCTTATGTTACTTTGTGTTTTCAAGCCATAATATGAACTACTTAACAATAATTAAAAACTTTTAATTTTTTTTCTTCCTCGCTAGCTTCATAGGTGTGTACTAGGCTAATGGTCCTGGGGCCTTTACAAGCCTACCTCATAGGATTACCCTGGCATCGTGCCACCCGACCTTAGTTCCAACTGCCTTTGTTAGGTAGAGCCACTAGAGTGATCCCCGGGGTGAATTTTCTATTTCCCATCCACTCATCAAGATTTCTCTTGAAGAGGGCCAGCGAGGCACTCCGCCTGACATGTATGGGAAGCCTATTCCATAGCATGGGCAGTCTCTGGATTATGAACCTGTCCCTCCAGCTTATTCTTTTGATTGTGGTAATGAGGTTGAGTTCTCTGGAGCGTGTAGTGCAGAGGGATTGGGATTTCTTTAGATGTAGCATTTCTAACAGAGCTGGGTCACACATGGCTTTGTAAGTCAAGCAGAGATAGCCTCTAAGTAGGCAATATGAGATAGAGAATAGTTGGAGTTTTTTGAGTCTGTCTATATAGGACAAGTGTTTAAGGCCTGAGATCCTCTTTGTGAGGTATTTTTTGCAGCCTCTCCAGTTGTTGTAGGTGTCTAGTGAGGTACATGCCAAATAGGGTATTGTACTCGATGATTGGCCTAATGAGGGAAGAGTAGAGGGAGACAATGACCTCTTTCTTCCTGGATGCAAAACCCTTAGTAATGAGATGCGCCATGTAGAAGGACTTTCTGACCACAGTGGCAATGTGGTGGTCAAAAGAGAGGTTGCTGTCAACCTGTGTTCCCAGATGTCTTATGATGCCTTCTGTGTTCAGTGGACTACCATCAATGTGGTAATTCATGGGAACTGGGTTTTTCCCAAAGGGGATGCAACAAAATTTTTTGGCATTGAGGTTAAGGCCATGGTTATGACACCAGTTATTGGTCTCACTGAGGCCTTTCTGTAGGATGTCAGCATCACTTGGGGAGTTAATTATGCCTCCCAACTTGCAATTGTCTGTGAACTTTGAAAACCAGAGTCCCTTTGTGTTGGCCTGAACTTCAGAGAAGTAGATACTAAACAGGAGAGGACCCAGGACCGAACCTTGTGGGACACTCATGACTGGTCGACAGTCTGACTTGGAGTCAGCTACTTTCACACTGCGGGTTCTATCTGTGAGCCAGTTTGCAACCCACCTAGTGATATAGGGGTGGATGCCTAGCTTAGTGAGTTTTTCTATGATTTCTGAGTGGGGAATTGTATCAAAGGTCTTGGCCAGATCAAGGTAGGCTGTATGAACCACCTTGCCTTCATCCACAGCTCTGGTGACTGACTCAAAGAAGTCAACCAGGTTGAGCAGGTATGATCTGCCCTTCACAAAACCAAACTGTGTGGGATCCAGAGTTTGGAGGTTCCCTATATCTTTGTTTATTAGGTCCATGATGATGTGTTCCATAGCTTTGCATATCAGACTTGTCAGGCTAATGGGGTGATAGTTCCCAGGGTCTGTAGTGGCTCCTCCTTTGTGGAGAGGGATGACTGTAGCAGTGCACCATTTGGTAGGGACAAAGCCTGAGGTGAGGCAGTGATTGAACAGGGCACACAGGTGAGGTGCCAGTTCACTCTGTAGTTCATGTAGAACACAACCAGGGATATTGTCAGGTCCCATAGAAGCTGTATTCTTGGCCTTGGACAGTGCTGTTTTAACCTGTGCAGCAGTAATACTGGGTGCCTGGTAATCTACTGGTATTGTGATTGGTCCTTTGGTGGGGGGAGAGAGGGGTAAAGTTGGCACTGAATCTGTCAACCGGTATATTGGCAATATCTGTTGGCTCTGTATAGGTGGTGCCATTGTGCAACAACTCTGAGCAAATCTGGGTATTGCCATGGAGATTCTTTACATAACTATAGAAGGCCTTGTGGTTGTCTTTACTATCTGCTACAATTCTGTTTTCATATCTAGTTTAGAGGATTTGATGAGGGATCTCAACTTTTTTTTAAGGCTGATAAGGGAGTTTTTCCAGTCTTGGGACTTCACCTTATTTCTCATCAGTTTCCTCCTTCTGTTGTAGAGTTTGTTTATGGCAGGGGACCACCAGATTGGCTTCCTTTTTTTTGGAGGAGAGTGTCTTGGTTCTATTGGGTATGGCGTGATCCATGCATTTGTGTACATGTTTGTACAGGGCATTAGTGTATGATTCAGCAGTCATGCAGCTGTTCTCCAATTGTATGGGTGCCATGAAGTTAGCCACCTCTGTTTTTAGGAGCCCAAAGTTAGCTCTGGAGAAGTTTTTCATGGTGGTTATCTTTGCGGGGGGTGGGGGTGGATTTCCAAGGTGATTAGTTTGTGGTCGGATCTAACCAGGGAGGAGTTGACTATTGGTGCAGAGCAACGGTCACTCATGTTAGTAATGACCAGGTCAAGGATGTTGCTACCTCTAGTGGGGGTAAGAATGAGCTGTCCAGGGCACTGGAATTAATGAATTCCAGGAAACGGGCAAGTGTATTGGTACATGAGTAGTTTTCCCAGTTAATGGAGGGGTAGTTGAAGTCGCCCAGTATGAGAGTGTTAGGTTGAACCCTAATATTTTCCAGGGTGCTTAGGAACATGGAGTGTGTCTCTTGGGTCATGGTTGGGGACTTATAGCAGGCTATGACCTGAATCGCTGTATTACCCAAAGTTAGCTGCACCTGAAGTATCTCTGATGCGTCATGTTGGGCTACCAGTCTGGAGGTGTGTGCATCCTTTATGAATATGGAAACACCACCACCTTTGGAGCTTCGGTCCAAGTTCTGGGGCTGAAAGGTATGGAATGAGTTATAGCCTGGTAGTGCAGGGGTGCTATCTGCTGCCTTGAACCAGGTCTCTGTTATAGCACAAATGTCAATGTTCTCCATTTTAAGGAGTGTTTTAAGTGAGTGTATTTTGAGATTTAGTCTTCTAGTGTTGAGCAGCATGACCCTCAGATTGCATTTGTTTGTAGCTGTTACGGTGGTAATTTGGTCTTTGGAACACCACCTAAAAAAGGCACTATAGGGTTGGCAAGAGCCTAGGCCAGTATTTGGAAGCCCAGGGTGACAGATGCAGGCCATCTCTGGCAAAGCATCTAGGTCTTTCAATCATGTCATCCCAGGCAGACAGATACTAGACCCCCTTCATTTTCTTCTTCTTCTGTCCCATCTCACTCCTTCACAGTGTACTAGATCCTAATGTCTCTTGTAACTCCTTCTTTGTTTCTATACCATATCCTTGAGCTACTGCTCAGTCTGTAATGCCTTGATTCTTCTTAACTCTTTCACTATCTTTCTGCATCACTAACTCTTCTGCTATTATTTTTCTAACTGAAACCAACATTTTATTTTTCATGTACTATAACAACCGATATCATACTACCTACATACTACTTTTGTACACTTCTACCTATAGGCTATGTATATGTTATTAGAATTGTTTGCAATGATATAAAATTGTCCAGATGTATAGTATATCTTGTAACCTAGTTTACATTCTATTACCTTATTTTTATATAGTATTCCTCATGTCAGTTGTATTGTTTTTGGACTGTAATGTATATGTATTGCAGTGTATGTGGAGCTTTTCACCCCGGGCCTCTGCTGAAAATGGGTTCTGTAGACCCAGTCAGACCACTCCGGTAAACAAATGTCAAATGAATGAATGAATAAGTAAATAAATAAGTTGTCTTAAGTGTTAAACTTCAGCTGAAATACCTACACAGGATTACTTTATGTTTTTATAAACATTGGGAATATACCGGAAGACTTGGTTTACTTTTGCCTGAGTAACTGTGGGCAGGGTTTTGGGAGCTGACCTCCAAACACTGCATGGGTGGAATTGTTTTGTTTCCTTATATCTGGGAACTTCAGCTGGTGTGGAGTTCTGGGCGGTCCACTTGGTCACGGCTCCATAGGATTGCTCCCTGAGGCTGGTTCTGCTTTTATGGCCTGCTGTACAGGTTTGTTTCGGAGATTGGTGTTTGGTCCTAAGTTTGCAAACTCCTACATGGTTCCACCATGGAGTCCATTTTCACTCCCTAGCACTACTGCCTGGGATCTAATCTGCCTTTTTCTTTTAATGACCTTAGGATTGACACAGTGGCAGAGATCTTTCTCATTCTCTCTCTCTCCTTTTGTTTATTTTTTCACTGGCCAGGATTTCCTCTGGACTAAAGTAACCATTTTTCATTCATCAATGGTGTTTTCCAGAAGGTCTAGAGTGCATGGACAGAGGACAGCATTTTGGTTCCTCCACTGGGCCTTTCATACAGAGGGGATGGACTCTTGATTTTTTCCGGTGGGGCCCCCTTCCTTACCATCCTCTGGAACATGATAGTCTAGTTGAATGTTATGGTAGCAAACTGTCTCACAGTTTGACAGATGATGATTAATCCCCATTTGTCCTTCCCTCCTTCTCACATTCAGGACTATGACTCTTCTCTTTGGGACTACGTGAGTTCCCCTTAGATGCTCCTGCTCTGAGTTGTTTACTGCCCATAGAAGATTGTAAAATAACTTTCCTAAGTTTGTCCCTATGGAAGATCCCAAATACCTTCCAAGCAGCTGATCCAAGTATATCCTTAAGAGACTCATGTACACACGGCTGTACTATCTAATGGATCCTCAAGACATTCCTTACCCTTTCTTGCTTGAGGGTCATTAAGCAATTTTCTAATTCTTCCTTCAACTCCAATTCTTAGGAAGATGTTAAGAAGTTCTCTCCTCAACCACCTACTGGGTCAGCATTTTTCAAATACTTTGAAGTCTCTCATCCCTTATATAAAGAAAGAAACCTTTCAACCAGTTAGCCCTGACTCCACCATTTTGCAGTACTTCTGGCATGACACTACAATTTTTCGGGTAACTCCGTGAAGTGTTTTTTTGTTTAATGCCCCCCTTGGGAACTCCTCCTTTTTTAGGGCATCTGTGAATTACCTACTCATCTGCCACTCATAAAACAAAGAAGTAAGGCCATGAATGCCACCGGAATACAAACCTTTCAATTTCCACTCATGTACATTTACAGCAAGGCTATAAGAATATGTACTTAGACAGGAGGAGTCTACAAAACAGGTTCCTAGATACTCTTTCTTTGATAAATCCCATCAGCATCCTGCTGTACCTCACAGGTGGCTCTTCTCCAGAAAAGTTTTGGGGATCATGTACCCCATCGAGACTCCTGGACTAATTTCACAAACAATTCCTGTGGTGTCAAAAGACGTGGGTCCAGAGATTTATCTAATTATTCTAAGTCTCAATGCAACCTATCTAAATTCCTGATGCCTTACAATTCAGTCCATCCAGTCTCTTCCGTGCTAGGTGTTCTGGAGTCATTAAAGCTTTATTGAAATGGATCTTGTTGTTTAGACCTCCCATGAAAGACCTCTCTTCTCTTTCGGATTTCACAGTTATTCTTCAGGGACTGACAACAGAAGCCCTTAAATGGGTGAGCAATTGAAATTGCTTGCATGGATAGCATTCTCCTTGGTAACGATTACATTGGCAAAACTAATTTCTGAGCTTCAGGCTTTGTTTGCCAAGCCTTCTTACTTTATTTTCCATAAAGACAGAGTGTCCCTCAGGACCAATCCCTCCTTTATAACCAAACAAGCTACAGAGGTGAATATTTATCATCCAGTGAAAAACTTCTCTAAAGCAAACTTCACACTCCTCAAAACCGAGGTGGAATCCTTCAAAGCCCCCGGGCCTGTGGAAAATACTGCCCAAACCACAGAATCCTTTATAAATTCATTCTATGAACACCTTCAGGAATGCATGGATCATGCAATCCCAAATAAAACCAAGACCCAATCCTCCAAAGGCAGACGTCCTGTCTGGTGGACCCCAGCCATAAACAAACTATACAATAGAAGGAGGAAGCTACTACATGATAGAGCAAAATCCCAAAAAGGGAAGGCATCTCTGATCAGTATTAGCAAAAAACTACGGGCACTCATAAAATCGTCTACGGCCAGCTTTGAGAGAAAAATTGCACAGGACACTAAGGATAATCACAAGGCTTTCTTTAGTTATGTTAGGAACCTGGGTGGGAATTCCCAGATATGCTCAGAATTAGTCCAAAATGACAAAAAATACACCGAACCCACAGACATTGCCAACATCCTAGCTGACAGGTTCAGCGCAAACTTCTCCCCCCTCCCACCAAAGGGCAAATATCTATCCCAGCAGAGTGCTGCCCCCCTGACATCTCAGATGTTCAGGTAAGAGCTGCCCTCTCCAAAGCAAAAAACACAGCATCAATGGGACCAGATGGTGTCCCGGGCTGCGTCCTACATGAACTCCAAGAAGAGCTAAACCCAAACATAAAACTACTGTTCAATCTCAGCCTTACTACAGGGTATGTACCCAAAGAGTGGCGTACAGCAACAGTGGTCCCTCTCCACAAAGGTGGTGCCTCAATGGATCCTGGAAACTATCGCCCCATAAGCCTGACTAGCTTGGTCTGCAAAGCTATGGAAAGGATCATCATGGACCTCATAAATAAAGATATTGGGGACCTACAGACACTGGATCCTACCCAGTTCAGCTTTGTTAAGGGCAGATCCTGCCTCTTAAACCTGGTTGATTTCTTTGAAACAGTCACCAAGGCCATTGATGAGGGGAAGGTGGTCCACACAGCCTACCTGGACCTGCAAAGCCTTGATACAATACCCCACTCGGGCATTATAGATAAGCTCACCAGCTTAAATATAAACCCCTATGTCACTAGATGGGTTGCAAACTGGCTCAAGGACAGAACCCACATGGTTAGAATTGCTGGAGCCATGTCAGACTCCAAACCAGTTACAAGTGGTGTCCCACAAGGCTCAGTCCTGGGACCTCTCTTGTTCGGTATATATTTCTCGGAGGTACAGGCCAACACGGAAGGACTGTGGCTGACCAAGTTCACAGATGACTGCAAACTGGGCACCATAACCGACTCTCCAGCTGACACAAGCATCCTCCAAAAAGGCCTCATAGAAACAGACAACTGGTGCCAGAGCCATGGCCTCAAGCTAAATGCTAAAAAGTGTATAGTCATCCCCTTTGGCAAAAACAAAGTGCCCACGAATTACCATATAGGTGATAATCCATTAAGTACAGAAGAAGTAATTAGGGACCTGGGGACCCAAGTTAATAGCAATCTCTCATTTGACAACCATGTGGCCAAAATGGTTAGAAAAACATTTTATATAGCCCACCTAATCATGAAGGGATTCACATCTAGATCAGGGGAGGTCATCGTGCCTCTTTACTCATCCCTCATCAGGCCCATAATTGAGTACAATGCCCCTTTTGGGATGTACCTTACCAGACACCTGCAGCAACTGGAAAGACCCCAAAAGTACCTCACCAAGAGGATCAAAGGGCTCAAACAGATGCCATATGCTGCCCGGTTAAAGAAACTCCAGCTCTACTCAGTGGCATACAGCCTGCTCAGAGGCGATCTGTGCCTGACGTATAAAGCCATGTCCAACCTGGAATTAATGGACATGCTGCACCTTAGAAAATCCAAATCCCATCGAGCTACGCACTCGAGAGACTTGAACCTCAGCACTGAAATAAATAGGACATGCTGGAGGGACAGATTCGTAACCCAGAGGCTCCCTTCACTCTGGAATAAAATCCCAGTCCAGGTTAGGCAGAGTCCCTCATTGACTCTCTTCAAGAGGAATCTTGATGAGTGGATGGGAGATTGTAGGTTTACCCCGGGTATCACTTCTGTGTCACTGTTAGACAGAGGCACAGTATACTAACCTCGAAAAAGGGCATAGCAAAATTAATTTAAAATGGGTGGCGAAAGCCAAACACACTCCGGCTAGGCTTATAAATGCCCTAGGGCAGATAGCCTAGTATGAACCTATAATCCATACAATTGCCAATTATCATTCACAGTTGTTTTAATTGTGGCTAACACATTACACCTGATTGATGTTCATATACAATTATGTTTATACTTCATAGAACCAAGCATCACAGAATGTCTGACTAGCTGTTTATCTCCCTTTCTTTCTAACTGCTTAGATTAAGCAATCTACAAAGTTATCCTAGCCAAAGAGATTACTAACCGTATTTTCAATGATTTATTCCTGGAATGGTTTAGAATTGCTTTGTCATCCAAGAGCCATTCTATCAGATTTAAGGTTACCAAATTTACTTTTCTCCATGAGCTTCTATTGATGTTATTGGGACTGCAGTCACTTGGTGAATGACTCATACCTTTGTGACACTTTACAAGTTGAGGCATTGTCTCCAGAAAAAATAGCTTCCTTTGGTTCAACAGTACTCCAACACATCCTTCATTCAGGGCCTCCCAAGAGTTATGTTGCTGGGCATTCTAACCCATCAGCGAGGAAGAATGAAAAGGACAAAAGCAGATAGTAAAGTTAAGTACTTACCATAATGTTAAGTACTTACCATAATGTTAAGTACTTACCATAATGTTAGAACTTTGTTGTCCATTTTCATTCTTCCTCACCTTCCCTCCGAACCACCCCCCTGGCCTTGTTATTCTAAGAAGGAACTTGGATGATTTAGGAACTTTCATGTTCCTGGGTTGAGTCTTAATATTTTCTTTATCTGTCCAAGTTTTAAAAATCAGTAGGCAACAGGCAGGAAACTTGATCTGAAGAGTTAGGGTTGGTTTAGCACATTATGAGAAGAGGGAGGAGCTCGAGATTAGGATCCAAAGTCTTGGAAATGTGGCCAAGTTGGATCTGAGAACCATCAGTGAATGAAAATGGACAACACAGATCTAACATTATGGTAAATATATAACTTTTCTTTTATGACACTGTAGATACTCCATCCAGGGCTGTTGCCACTGATACTGCATTAAGGAGATTTGCCTGACTACATTCTTTTTTGTTTTTTTAATTTTTATTGCATTTTAAAATAACATGAATAAAATTACAAACTTTAATAATAAAAAAAAAACTATATACAGGGTCCACAACAAATACTGACATTAAATGACAGCATTAATACTCTTCTAATAAATCTTTGGTTTTGCCAAGATAGTTTCTTATGAATAACATTTATAATTCTGTTATACAAAGTTTGTAATTCTTTGTTACATATATTTGTTGATAGACAAGTAAACTCTAAAAAAGAGAGGAAACTTTTTACTCTTCCAGTTTAATGTAACAACCTTTCCGGCAATAGGCAGGATAGACCATAAGAGAGGCACTTGGGTTTTGGGAATAAGACCTGGAATTGAAACATTAAATAAAAATCAAAGAATACATTATATTACATTTGCTGGACCATTAGTTTTAGCAAAATGTCTGAATTCTTCCCAGAACGGGACAGAAATTTGATATTTCAGAATCATATTTATTTTTTATTTATTTATTTAACATTTGCTTACCAGGATGGTCCAACTAGTCAGCTAGTGTCCGTTTTCAGCCTGGGAAGAAAAATTCCAAAAAATTGTTACATGATATGAAAAATATATATAATGACAATCAAGGTACAGATGTACAAAGGTTAACATGCTAATGATACAGAGGTAAGTACAAGTACATAAGTATAGAAAGGTTAACATGCTAATAATACAGAGATCAGTAATGTCTTTATAGACATGTATAATTTTAGTATAGTATAGGCATGCAAACAATATTACAGTATGTAGAAAGAGAGAAGGTGTAATACAGTATTGTGTTTGACTAAAGCAAGGGGGGGGGTACTCTCAGGTGGATGGGAGGTCAGAGAGATCCTTTGCAGACACATAAATGGTTGGTGTAAAGGTAGGATTTTAATTGGATTTTGAAGGTGGTTGCACATTTTTGTAGTCTGAGGTCAAGTGGCAGGGTATTCCAGATTTTTGCAAATTTGTTAGTGAAGAGAGATTCACCCGAGCTATTTTTATACTGGATATTTTCTATTAGAGCTTTGTTGGTAGATTGCAACTGCCTATTTGTATTATAGAAGGTTATCAGGTTGGACAGGGCAGGGTTTTTTTCAGGATAGTATAAGATATGTTTTGCCAGGTTAAGTTGGTGGTATCATAGTAAATTTGGGAATTCTAACCAGTGTAGTTTATTTCAAGACTGGCAGTGGTGGGAGCATGATCTGGCATCGGTACTGAATCTAATGATTTTGTTATAGCATGTGGAGAGTTTATTAAGGTTAGTTTTATTTAGGTTTGTTAATACTGGACACGCATATAATATAGTTGCTAGCAGATGGGTTCTGGCTATGGTCATTCTAGCTTCGGAAGTAAGGTATCATTTACATGATAGAGGGTCCCTAGTTTTTTGTGGACTTCAGAGACAGTGAGGGATATATGTTTGTTGTACTTTAGTTGTTGGTCATTGGTGAATCTAATAACTTAGCTTCTGGGTGATGAGAGTCTTGTTAGCTGATATGGAGAAGGTAGTGTATTGGGTTTTTTGTAGGGTGGAACAGCATAAGCTGTGTTTTCTTTGGAGTTGATATTAACTGGACAATGTTTAGCCTATATTCTATTTCAATGATGGATTGTTGTTTTTTTCTTGGAGACGTTGTACGTTAGATGCGGAGCAGATCAGAGTTGTATTGTCAGTGTATTGGACTATTTTGACATTTGTAGTAGTGGAGTGGAGTTTATTTGTAAAGAGGTTGAACAGGAGAGGGCCGAGGATGGAGTCTTTGGGTACGCCAACTCTGACTGGGAGTGGGGGGATATGGAGTTAAGCCATTTGACTGATTGATGGCGGTTGTCTAGATAGCTTTTTAGCCAGTGTAGGGTGGGACTGTCAAGGTTGAGATCTGAGAGGCGGGTTAGGAGTTTATTGTGGGAAACTGTATCAAAAGCTTTGGATAAGTCTAGAAAGGTGGCAGAGACAAGATTACCTTGGTTCCTGTATGTGTTTATGATGGTAAACTTAATAAGGGCTGTGGTGGTGCTGCTGGATGGGCGGAAGCTGTGTTGTGATTTGGATAAAAGGTTATTAGAGAGGAGGTGGGTGAGGAGTTTTTGATGAATGCATCTTTCTAGGATTTTGGATAGTGGTGAGAGGATGGCAATGGGTTGGTAGATGGAGAGAGCGGTGGATGGTCTACCTTTGTGGAGGGGGATAATGAAAGAGGTTTTTCACAAGACTGGGACGGTTTTGTTCAGTGATAGAGCTATTTATTAGCAGTGTGACGGGTGGCTCTGGATTCTAGTTGGAGGTATTCGGCAGGAAGATTGTCGGCAGCATAGGTGGCTGGTTTAAGTTTTCCTAAGAGTTTTTGGATGGTATATATTGGGGTTCCTATCAGCATCTTGAACGCTGACAATATTGAATCTGATATTGTCACATTAAGAATGCCAAAAGTGCAGAACGTCGAACGGGTAAACGGAAATCCCTCTCTTTTAGTAAAGACCTTGTGGTGCTTTGTAGCCATGGGGGCAGGGTTGCTGCGTATTCTAATTGTTTTGATCGGGGCTAGCTGGTTGTGGATGTCTAGAAATATGGAGTTGAAGGATTCCACGGAATTGTCGAGTGGGAGCATTTTGATGGGAGACCAGTTACAGGATTCAAAGGCTTCTAGGGAGTGGTCTGTGGGAAGTTTTTACAGGCATGGTTTTGTAGTAGGGAGGGGGAGTTAACTTATTTAAGTTTATGCCTGAGGATGAAAGTGGGATTGTGATCACTTATATATTTCCAGTCTGCATCCAAATTACTATTGCATCTCCAACCTCTTAAATTTTTTTTTTTAAAAAGTGCTATTTTATATGGTGTTAAAACTCCTATGTAACAACTTCCAAGTAAACATTCTCCAATAAATTGATAATATGGAGTTTACAGACTGTAGATATAACTTTTTATTGACCTCTAAAAATGTTTCCTTGTTTATTTTTTTAGAATAGTCCCAATGAGATGCATCAAAACCCACAAGTTCGATTCTTAAAATTCTATAAATGATTGATAAGTATGATCTATTTTTCATATTTAAGAATATTAATCTGAAAGAAGAATTCTAATATTTTAGGAATGGGTTTAGTATTCATAGCTAATGCTACTTGTAAATTATTGCTCATGAATTCCCTTAAAGTCTGTATATCTTTCCAACTACTATTATATGTATTATACCTAGCTAAATTTTTTTTTCTGCAGTGTTTGTTTTATTTCAATCTCAGAATTGGTGCCAGTATTTTTAGATGATTATTCCCAAGATTAGTTATTATACTTATGTTGAAAGATTCTAAACAACCATCAGTATAAGCTGTAGGAAACATCGAGAACAATAGCTGTTTAACTAAATAATTACTACCCATTACTGTTTTAAAAACATCCAAAATATGCTTAATACCAAAAGTATAAACAGCGATGTTTCTATTATTTATACAATAGTCTTTTAGAACCCAATACATTATATTAATGTTTGATGGAACATGAACATTTGTTTCACATAAGGTATTCAAACCTAAAATTACTTCTTGAAGAATTTCCAGTTTGAGCTATATGCTGAGTTTAGCCAAAGTCTCACAATGTTGTAAGATAGAACATTTAAACTAAAGATCAATATTAGGGATTCCAACTTCCAAGATGGCTGCATATTGAGTGACAGCTCATTTCTAGCTCTCCCAGTGTGAAATCAGCAACTCAGCAGAGAAGGCGAGTAGACTTCTGTTTATGGGTAAATTTTAGTAACTGGCTAGCAAGTGCACTGCCTGGATGCCAGGAATAAGGAAATACAAAGGACCTGGAAAAATCAGCTACAAAAAGTCTGGAAGAAGCACTGATAGGGGAAGGTTCTGCAGCTGTTCAGCAAAAAGCAATGCAACCTTCAGACATGACTTCCAGTAACCTACAGGAAGGTATAAGACAACTGCACACAGACCTGGTTAAAATAAACAAAATACTGATGAAGTATATCAATACAAACAAAAAAGGTTGGAAAAAATGGAAGAAGCTTTAAACAGATATTCAGATGAGATAATAAAGCTGCAGAAATCAGAAGCTGAAATAAAGAAAAGGCTGGCTGAATATGAGACTGTCCAGGAAGAGATGTTTCACAAAATAATAGAATTCGAGGACAGAGCACATAGGGAAAACCTGAGATTTTCAGCTATACCAGAGAAGCTGTAAGGAACAGACTGCATTAATTTTATGAAAGCACAAATAAGCAATTAGACTGGTATTCCACAACAGGAGTTGTTCCTTGAAAAGACACATCATTTGTATGCTCCACAGACTTTATTGAACTTGCGGGGGACTCTAACGCATATGCCCTACTTCATGTCATTAATGTTCAGAAAAGTGTGTTAGGGAGTGGAAGAGGCAGGAGAAAGTTAACTGTAAATAAATATTTGTTTTCTTAAATAGCACCAGTTTTGTGGCATGTGGTTTTCCTTACATGCTATAAAGTAAAGTTTTTTCAGTTATTTTTAAGTGTAATTGGGGATTACAGAGAGGAGCTGCTGTTCTTTTTTTTTCTCCCTCTCTTCTTAAATTTTAAAAAATGTAGGCACCACTGCAATGTATAAAAAATGGTTAAAAAGAATGATAAAATAAAAATTAATGTGCTTTTTCTCATTTTTTTTTGCATGGGGAAATGACTAGATTAAAGTCCTTAGATTGATTAATAACATGTTTTAAGAGAAAGCAAGTAAATGAAAAAGAACATTGAATATTATGAAGCTTTTTCTAGAAAATACATGTATGCTCAGTAACAATTCTGCAGTTGGTCTTCATGCTTCCATGGAAACAATCTGATAAAGAGAAACCAGCTGCCTGGTGCTCATGTCTCAATGGAGACAATCTGATAAAGAGAAACTGGCTAAAGTTTGGTGGAGAGCGATTGGCTGAGGAAAAAAAATTGGCTAGGAGATGATGTTCTCTGAAAGCATTCAGGGATTTCCCAAAGTAGTTAATGTTCTCTGAAAGCATTCAGGGATTTCCCAAAGTAGTTAATGTTCTCTGCAAACATTCATGGGTTTTCCCATCTGGGAGAGCTATAAAGATAAGACAAAACCAATCAGCACTTAGTAGAAGCACAGGCTGCACCATGCATCTTAGCATGGATGACCTTTCTTTTAGGTTAACTCAAGTCTGTGAGTGTGGCTGTCAGTTTGGGACTTTTGTTCTTATTAGGAGGGTAAAACTTCAATATTTGATTGGGTACATAGTTTTGTGTGTTAGTATTAAATTAATAGTTTTTAGAGAGGTATTGGGGTGTGTTTGTTTTTTTGTTTGAGGGCTTTCATTAAAACAAAAAGTTTTATAAGATGTGACATAGGCTCAAATGCATATGACAAGAAGCAACAGTATAAAAGTTCAGCCTGCCAAACAGTGTATGCATGTAACTCAAAAGCTGGGACTAGAAATTTAACAAAAAAGGTGTTATACATAAAAGGTGGGAATAATAACTTTTTAATACAATGATGCTTTCTTTAATGTCTTTAAATGTAAATGGCCTCACAGATAAATGCAAACAAGAAAGAGTAGTGAACTACATTAAAAAGATGTATAGTGTACATAGCTATATTACAGGAGGCATACTTGGAAAGAATTGAACATGTGAATGTGATAAAGAAAAGTTTTCAGGATGGTTATTCAGTGAAAT
Source organism: Protopterus annectens (assembly GCF_019279795.1). Lineage (NCBI taxonomy): Eukaryota > Metazoa > Chordata > Ceratodontiformes > Protopteridae > Protopterus > Protopterus annectens. Next base: position 389,066,263 of record NC_056740.1, on the reverse strand, counting down.
ACCTGGGACAAAGGAAAAGAGGTGTACTTATATTAATTCCAAGATGACCTCCAATAGTGATAGAAGAAGATAAAAAACATAATAGTGACAGATTTGTAGTGTTAAGGGGCTACTGGCAAGGGGGTCTATGTCACTTCATCAAATGGCTATTCAGTGAATAGCCATTCATCGAACACCTGTTTTGCGAAGCCGGTCTCTCACTGAATGGCAAATTTTAGTTGGGGCAAACAAGTGGTTGGCCAACCAAGCAACTGTAAAAAAAAAATAGAATTTAAAACCTGCCAAGATGGGGGGGCTAAGCCCCCCACCCCCCCCTAACTAAATATACCAACTCTGAGATCATACTACAGTGGGAAGAAGGGCAAATTCCAGATGGTTTCAAATCGCTGGTTTGCACTAGTTAAAATTTGCCATTCAATGAAGAGCGGTTTCACTAAATAGATGCTTGATGAATGGCTATTCACTCAATAGCCATTCAATGAAATAATATAGACCCCCTGACAAGGGAGGAGGCTTACACTGGGATGCATTTACATTCCACCTAAAACTGCTATAATGGAGCTTAAGAAAATTCTGGGAAAAAGAATCAGTTTTCAGCAAGGCATATTACTTATAGATGGGGACTGGAATTTGATGTGCAGCAGTGAGTATGTGTCTGGGGAACCCAGAAGGGAAAATATAACAAAGGAGGGTAGATTTTTTAAAGAAATTTATGAAAATATTTGGCATGGAAGATGTGAATTCAGTAGTAGGAGTTAGGAGTGAATTTACATATTATTCCCCAAGATATAAAAATGGGGTTAGGCTAGACAGAATTTACATTTCACATGAACATGTGCATATAATTGAAGGTCTTGATACCAACCCAATAACTGTTTCAGATCATGTTCCAGTAATGGCTAAAATAAAAACAAAGGGTACTTGCCCATCTGTCTGTTGAAAAGAGAAGAATTTAAGGAATGGGTAGTAGAGATTATTCAGGAGCTGTTAGAGAAGATAGAAATTTATTCTGAAAATATAGTTAGGGAGTGGGATAAAATTAAGGTGGAGTTTACAAATAGGGGGGAAATGAAAGAAAGCTATGGTTAAGAAGTAATAAGACATTATTTAGATGGACTGACAAATGTTAAAGTATTGCAAAATAGAGGAATCTCACAGAACAAGAAAATAATCAACTGCAGAATGCTAGGCAGAAAATAATGGATTACCTCAATAATATGCATGAGTTTAGAAAAATGCTGTTAAGCTTTTTTTTTTTGAAAGAACACTAGAGCACAAAAACTTTTAGCACAACAACTCAGGCAACATAAAATAGAAAGGGCTGTCACCAAACTTAGGGAGCATATAACAAAGAAAGTAACGAGATCCTGTAGAGGTGTTGGAAATATTTTGGAAATTATATGAGTGTCTCTATAAAGCAGAGAAATATGAAAATCAAGAAAAGATAGAAACTGAAATGTTTATGGAAGAATTAAATATGCCAAGTTTAGAAGTAGATGAGGCTCAATTACTAACAGGATAGGCGGAGATGAGATAAAAATTGTGATGTATAACCAATCTACAGGAAAGTCCCCAGGAATAGATGCTATTCCTATGGAGGTTTGGAAGCTAGTCAGAAAAAAATGATGATGTTTAACAGTATCTTAAGAGGAAGAGAAGTACCACTGTACTGGAAGAAAGCAGTGGTAGCTGTAATACCTAAAGAGGGTAAGGATCCATCAGATTCAGATTCATACATGCCCATTTCAATACTGAACCATGGTTATAAACTGTTTATGTCTATAATGGCTACAAGAATGGCAAACTTGATGCCAAAACTGATAAATATGGATCAATGTGGTTTTGTGGAGGTTAGGCAAACATTTGACAACATTAACAGAACATTGATGATCTAGAGGGAAGCAAAATGTAAGAAAATACTGTTGGTGGTGGTGGTCTTGATGCAGAGAAGACATTTGACCAAGTAAGTTGGGACTTTATGAGCAGGGCAATGGAAGCATTTGCATTTCCAGAAAAAAAATTATAAGGTTGATTAGGAGAATATATGATGGATCTGAGGTGAAAATGAAAGTTATTAGGGTCCTGCTTGAGCAGAGGAACCAGGCAGGGGTGTCCTCTTTTTACTTTATTACATCCATTATATTTAGAACCATTATCAAAGAAAATAAGGGACTCAGAAATTCAAGGATATAATTGATATGGAAGCCAAGAAAAGCTGGCTTTATTTACCGATGATATTATTTTGTACCTGACAAAACCAGAAAAAAAGACATTATAGTATTGTGGAACAATTTGAGACAGTTTCAGATCTTTTCAGGATACAAAATTAATGAAGCCAAAACAGAGGCAATGGGGACATGATAAAATGAAATATTTAGGGGTATGGATTAAAAATGATTCTAGTGTGGCAGCTAAAGATGTGTGGGAATAGACTAAACAAAAGATCTATTAAAGATAAACGTCTGATGATTTTATCTTGTACCTTTCTCCCTAAGACAAGGTCAGTTTGATCCTTATTAATTAAGTTTGTTATTATATTATTTAATCTTTTAGTCAGAATAGCCATTAAAATTTTATAATTAACATTTAATAGGGAAATAGGAAGAGGTGAAGTACATAGCTTAGGGTCTTTGTTTTGTTTTAAAATAGGGGAAATCAGTAAGTATTTCCATGAAGATGGAATATTTAATGAACTTCTAACATCATCAAATGCTTTTATTAAAATGTTTAAGATATTATCTGGAATTGTTCTATATAATTCTGAGATTAAACCATCTAAACCAGGAGCTATATTATTTTTCAAACTGTTTATTTGTTCTTTCAGTTCTCTAAGTCTAATGAATGTATCTAGCTTACTATTTTGTTCTTTTGTGACTTTTTGTTTTATATTTTCCCTTAAGAAGCTATCAGTTATAGCACTTTTATGTAGAGTTAAGGCTCTGTTATTGATTTCTTCCTCCTAAAGTTTCAGGAATGGTTTTTAAATCTGTTATTCTTTTTAAGTTTATTATTTACTTGATATGTAATTTCTTTAATATGATTTATGTTTAATGTTTTTGATCTTATTGCTAGTCTATGTAAATTATTAGGATTTACAGTATAGGTTTGTAACTTAAGTTTCTCCAAGTTTATTGCAACTTTATGATTTAATATTTCTATGTATTTTTGATTCAATGTATTTAGTTCTGCACTTGCATCTCTATCAGAGGGTTTTAATTTTAAGCTATCCATTTTTGTTTGAAGCACATTTAATTCATTGTACCATTCCTTTCTTTTTAACAAATACCAACTCTTTATTCTATCATAAATATAGGCTTTTAATGTGTCCCATAGAATAACATCAGATACTTCACCATGGTTATTAGTGTCTATAAAAATTTCAATTAATTTAAAAACATTTTCTAAACCCTTTAATTTTTAAATATATATGCCTGTATTCTGTGCCAAAATACTAATTGATTAGGTTTTAGATTAAGTTTAAAAATAAGGGATTATTGTCAGACAAAGGACAAGATATTATTAATACTACTACTACTTTTGAGTATAACCCATTAGATGTAAAAACTTTATAATTGTTTGGGTACCAAATCTATATGAATAGTGAGTATAGTTTAAGGTATTTGCCAGTTTTAACTCTTGAATATTTCTAAGGTTCATCATATTCATAAAATTGTTTAGTTGTTTAACAGTAGCAGTTATTTTGGGTTTCTTGTCTTTGGTGGTATCTTTTTCTGACAGTATACAATTAAAGTCACCAGCCATTAGGATTTCACCATTTACATGTAGAGCTATAATGTCCAAATACTTGTTTTCTTCTTTAGAACCAGTTCCATGAATCCAATAAAAAATATGCATTGTCTTATCTATTTCAAGTGCAACTAATCCCATCATACCATTTTGTTGGTGTAAAGAAATCAATCACTTTAGGTACAGTTAATGATTTCTTCCAAAGTGTTATGGTGCCTCTCCTTTTAACATTATAATGTTTGTATGTCATTTTATCAATATCTTACTTTATTAGGTGTGTTTCCTGTAAAATGGCTATACCAGCTTTATTTATTTTAAGATACTTAAGCTACTTCTCTTCATTGGATTATTTAAACCATTTATATTCAGTGAAATACGCTTGTATATTGTCATTTCTAAATTGTGATAAGTCTAGCAAATTTAAATAGGAATTTTCATGTGTTTGACAGTTTTTAAGTTTAACATTTTTTGTTATGGACATAAAAATTGAAACTGTTCAATAACAATATAATAAAAATATTTACAACCCCTAACATGGAATACATCATTCCTGATTTGATGGCACAGTCACGCAAATCACCCTCTAACATCTTTAATGTTTCTCTATCCATTCTTCTCCTTCTATCTCTGAATAAATCCATTCAGTAATTAATGTTATTCCAGACAGCCTCCCTTTAACAACAGTTAACAGTAATCTACATAAAATTAAAATTAATTTCACATTTAACTTATAATCATTTAATATCAAATGAAATAAGTATGCCTATCCATAGTGGACCAAAATAGTGACAATTTTGCTAAGCATCCAGCAGAGTAAAACAAACATTCACATTGTCAAACCAACCAACCATACGTACATAATATAACATCACACTAATTAATCTATACTATTTATTAATATTCCATAAATCAGTATAATCACATACCCTACAAGTTATTAAAATAATTCACTATATTTAAACATCAACTGTATATCTATCCATGGCTACTTCACAAGTTAAGAGCCAGTCAATAATATGCCTAAACTAGTAGTATAGTTTGTAACATTAGTAATATATAAAAGCTGCATGTTAATTCATTAGTCAAGTTCCCCCTATATTATCATATATCTTGAAACAAAGCACTATATGTTTCTACAGGTAACTGATGAACCTAAAATCCTCTAGGATTTTCAACATCTGACAAAAGAGATTGCTTCTAAATTTTACCAGGTTGACAATGCTGCAGTAGATTAAAAGTAAACCAATTACTTTAACATTACAAGTGACTGATAGCAATACCTATTCAATAACCAGTCTATACAATCAAAGTGTTTAGCAACTTAAGATTCATTTATTCACTCCCTCTCTCCCATACTGTACATATATATCATGCATTCCCTAAATGTTTCCACATACATCTCACCACCCAGGCAGCATATCAAAAATATAGTTTGCAAAAACCATAGAATATATAATCATATATGTAGGTACAATATCCATATATAACCTTATGATCTCAGGTGTAATTAATGATATCCATTAAAACCATTTTAACATTAGCATCATGTTCAGATTAGATTTAGATGTAACGTACCAACATACTTTCATCTATTCAAATTACATTTTATTGAACATGTTATTTTCCTCTGTCAAAGTTCCAAAATACATTTTTACATTTTCCTAAAGAAAACTTCCATTATTTAATATATGTAAAATACACATCAATTTATATAGCTAGTTATGTATTATTATATAGACAATCATTTTATGGTGCTTCATTTCCATGTTAATAATTATGCACGTTTAGCTTTGTTGTTAACATTTGTTCAGACCTCTTATAATGCACCTTTAAGTAAATTTCTTGGGTATAAATAATTTCTAAAAAAGTATAAAACTCAATATAACATCTTATAAATTTAATAAAACTTAAAATATTAGTTCTAAAAAGCTAATAAATGCATTGCTAAAAGCATAGCAGTAAAAAACGAAGCAGATTCCTTTAAACTGTTTAGGTGCTTATTGTCCTTTAAATACTCTTACTGCTGCTTTAACACTGCATTACTAAATGTTTCATTCATTTAATTAAACATCTTATTAATATACATGTTATGTATTCTTTTTGGTTTTAATTTCCCTGTTTAAGTGAAATTAAAATGCATATTACATTTTAATTCCCATAAGTTCCATAAATATAAAAGTTATTGTACATTGCAATCATTTAACTTCTTGCCATTGCAGTGTTCCATTCTGAAGCTTTCTTTTGAGTTCAGAGGTCATCTTCTGCTTACAGGCACTTCTGTTAATTCACACAGCTGCAAATCTTCTTTCCCAGTCATGTATGACTAGTGAATCTGTTTTAAACCATGGAACATGGTAAGTTTTACAGTTAGAAGTGGGAAAAGTTGTCAAAGGTTACAAATATGCTTGAGACCACTAATATGTGAACTAAGCATTTAAAGATGTCCACTGACCAAACAAAGTGCTGTAATGTTACCCATATGATATAAAACAACTACTAAACTAGTTTACTAGGCATTACAACACTTAGGCTCAATTAAATAAAGAAATTCCAAGGAAAACTACAGCTAGTAACAGGCAGAAAGATTTTATTAAAAGTTAGCACTTTCGCAGTGTTCACCACCACTTCATCAGACAAAAAAGTAAAGCAAATTAACTTTTTATACTAAATTTTAGTCTCAATTAACATGACAATGCAGAATCCTAATTGAGACACAAGGCATTACTTTTAAAGCACACTAGTACAATACACGTAAATGTCAGGAATGTGCATACTATGATTATATTGATCAGTCTATGTATTTTAAGCATCCAGAGACAGGCTATTTGTGGAAACTTAGGGTTTCAGCAGACTGCAATACACAGAATGTTATTTATGCAGCACACTGTGCTTTGCGCTTCAAATTTTGCAAAGCTGAAAGCGAGAGTGCGGGATCATTTGTATTGTACGAGAAGAGGGAATGACTGTAGTGCTTTAGCAAAACACACACTAACAAAAGGCAACACACATACATTAGTATTCCAATTTTTGCAAGTTGTGACTGAGAGTGTATGTAGGGGGGACTTAGGAAACATGACAGAAAATGCAGAATTACAGTGGATTTTAAGGTTAGGACCGCATAGGGGAATGGGTCTGAATGACCATGTACCCCCTAAAACCAGTATTAAAGGCAAAGAAAAATAGATACATGTATTATTCTGCATTTCTGTGTTTTTACTTGCTACTTTTTATGTGCTATTTTTAGATGCTGTTGCTTTTGTTTTGACCTTCAGATAGCAATATGCAGATTTCTGCAGGGAATAAGATTTGAGCCTTGATATTTGATTTTTTGAGACTTTTAATTAATGGGAAGCAAGCTTTCCTTTTAGAGATTATTGAAGAAGTATAGTCATTATCAAATCTGATAGTTTTGCCATTAAAAGTTATTGGAGAGTTAAACCATGCTGTTTTTTAGGATCAAATCTTTATCTTGTGTAGAGATGAAATTGACAATTACAGATCTCTGTGTGGATGTTTTTTTTTTATTGAAGAGCTGTTTGAAAGAGGCCTATGTGCTGTTTCCATTCCAAAAGAAAGTGACTCTGACAAGTTCAAGGTTCAAGTTCTGACAAGTTCAAGGTTTTTGGAAGCCAAGTATTCAAAAATGTGTCATACTGTTTCCTTCTTTCCCAGAAACACCATATATTCTTATATAGTTTATTCTATACCTGTTTTCAAGATCATCTACTATTTCCAAGAGAAAGCTGTTTTTTTCAGCAGGAATTCAACTTGACTTTCATTTAATCTGCCATCTACATCATTCAGTGATTCCTCAATGGAAGTGATTCGGTCTGAATGCTTCTTGATTATTTCATTTAGTAAATCAATTTATTTATTTTCTTGTTTTATAGTATCCATTTTGTTCTCTAATTTGTCTATTTTAATTGATATTTCATGTATACCCAATACCAGAGACTGTAGTTTTTTCTTCAGTCCATTTTCCTGTGAGGAAGCTTTCAGATGACGCATGACTGTACTTAACAAACCGAACTTCTGACAGGTTAAAGTCAATATAAAATCTTCAAAAACTGACTTTCTTGTAGAGTTTTCTTTACTGCTTATTTATTGTTGTATAAAAATGTTTTGAAGATAGCATCTTTAGTTTAAAGTTTAAAAATACTGTCAGAAAAACTGAAAAGAGCCAGAGCAAAGTTTTATGCTGCTAACTGCTTGGCATCTTAGCCACACCCCCTGCCTGACTATATTCTCAGAACCTCCCAGAACATGTAAAAAATGAAATTTTGAATTCTTCTTTGGAATGAGATTTAGTTTTTGGACTCCTTGCTGCAGTGGTTATACAAAAATGTGACGAGAGTGGTAAGCTGATTTAGGGAATCTCTCATTTTTTTCAGCCCTCTTTCTCCAAATTTTCTAAGGGATTTTCTGTTCCCTCATCCAGTTTTGGCAAAAAACAAAATAAACAGTCTCAGCACTATGCTGGTAAGTAGACATTTAAAATAAAATGGTAGGGAGGTTCCAAAAGGAAAGCAAGAACCTCCAGAAGAACGGAGACAAATAAGGCAGGATGACTGTGTAAGGAACCTTGTCTCATCTCCCTTGGCAGTTCTTTATCACTTCCAGTCAGTCTGGATCTCCATTTCTTTCTTTGGCAACAGACTGTTCTGGATAAATGGGTTCTGAGGCTTATTCAGCAAGGCTACAAATGGCAGTGGGAAGAAATTCCTCCATTCCAGGGAATTCTACAGCCACTAGACCACACCCTTGTGTTTCCTCATATCCTATAACACATGCTATCACAGGGTGTAATAGAAGCAGTTTTTTCTTCCCATTTGGGAAATGGATTTTATTCAAGAATGCTTTTGGAACAAAATAAGGAAGGAAAATGCCTGGAAACTAGTTCTGGGTCTTTCTTTCATAAACTAGTATGTGGCAGTGCCCAAGTTCAAAATGCTTTCTCTTTGCAACTTATCTATTTTTCCTCATTTGAGTTGTAGTAACTTTATATTTAAAGTATGGTCATCATTACATTCCTATTCATCCATATTTCAGGTGTTTCTTAAGGTTTTGTCTGGATCATTTTATCAGTTCCCTGTCTTATGCCTTGGGCTATCTAGTGCTCTGAGTGTGTTCACAAAGTGTCTAGCTCCTGTCATAGCACGTTGCAGGCTCTAGGGTATCCATAAATGTCCGTATTTAGATTACTTTTTTTTTTCAAAGTGTCAGGAATTTCTCACTTGGATGAGAGATCAATTACACAGGCTGGGATTCAAAGATAACATTCAAAAGACATTTTTTGTCAACATCACTCAGGACTGTGTTTCTAGAGTGTCTTCTAGGCACCTCAGTACAAATAGCTTTCCTTCCACAGGAGAAAAAAGGCAGATCTCTACTTAGACCAGTTCCATAGGTTTCCACACAGACTTTGATCACGTCAAGGGAATACCTCAGGATTCTGGGTCTCATGGCATCACTGATTCTCATGATACCTCATGCAAGACTCAATATTCGAAAGATGCAATGGTATTTGTAGTCTGTTTGATCAGCACCAGCACCCACACCCATTATATTTTCAAATTCCAGTTTGGGGATTTGTGAGAAGAGAAATTACTTGGTGGAGATATCAAATATCTCTGAATCCACATCTTCCCTTCACCACTCCTGCACCAAAGTAGACACCTTGGGCTTTGCTTGGGGAACAGTATTAAGAGGGGTAAACTTGCAAGGTATCTGGGACAACAAAGACAGTCCCAAACACAAACATCAAAGAGATGCTTCTTATCAAGGCACTCCTCAGCTCTCTGAATCACCTTTGGTCCCCAGGGCCAAAAGAAGTAGTGGCAGACAATACCACAGTCATGTGGAATATAACCAAGGAAGGAGCAACCAGATCTTTCCCCTATGAAGACTAGCCATTTTAGCATGAGATACAGCTTTACAGCACAGTCTCTTTCTACAGACATCCTACATTCCATCAGAGCAAAGTTGTGTGGCAGACAAGCTGAGCAGGACAAAGGCAGACCCTCATGAATCTAAGTAGATCAGGAAGTCTTCCGAGATTTGTTCTGTCTGTGGAAAGTTCCTTAAGTAGACCTTTTTGCCTCGCCACTGCACATTGAGTTGGCAAAATTCTAGTCCAGGAGTCCATGCTAGAAGACCTGGAAGACAGATGCCTTTTCCTTTCCTTAGACAGGAATGTTCCTGTATGCTTTTTCACCTTTTCTACTGATATCCAGGGTACTTCTAAAGATTCAGCAGGACTCCCCAAAAATCATGGTGGTGACTCCCTTCTGGACCAGGCAGCAATGGTTCTCCTTTCTTTTGGAATTGACCAGAAGCAGTTACCACAATCTTTCTCAAAGACTGGATCTACTCTCACAAGAACAGGGGTGTTTGATACATCCTGACCCAAACAAGTTCAGTTGACTGCCCAGATGATAGGGTTTTAATTACCTTTTAGGACATGCAGCACGTACTAATGGAGACAAGAAAGTCTGCTACTAGAAGATCATATATAAGCAAATGGAAAATGATTTCTAGTTGGTGCAAACAAAATGGCCAGCACCCATTCAGGGCTAGTGTTTCTCTGGTTTTGTAAAATTTGTGTGAGTTACTTTCCTATTTCCTGTCTCACTCCTCTATCAATGTTCATTTGTTGTCCATTTCAGCATGTCTGCCCATAGACCCCCCCTATCAATATATTTGCATGCCAAAACATTTTTGAAAGGGGGTATTACATAAGGAACCGCCAAGAAAACTGCTGGATCCTCCTTGGTATCTTAAGTTTGTGTTAGAGACGTGAACACTTGCTCCCTTTATACCAGTCCATCTGGCTCTTTTGATGGGTCAAACTTATCTCATTTTCCATAGAGGCATGATTTCTTTGAGAACTACTCTATTTTATGTCTAAAATGGTATCTGAGTTTACTTTAAGACAAACTATCCTTCTCCTTGGGTTCTTTCCTGAACTCAAAAATGAGGAAGAAATGATACTTTATACTTTGCATGTCCACAGAGAGCTCCAGTACTATATTGACAGAACAGAATCTTTCAGAACTTGTAATTAGTTGTTCATTTCTTATGAAGATAAGAAGGAACAATCTGTGTCAAAGCAGACTATTTCCAAATGGTTGTCTGAGATTATTACCTGTTGTTATTCCCATCACAACAAAATTATTTCAGGCAGGATCAAGGCACACTCTATTAGGGCTTTGGCTTCGTCTGTGGATTTTTGGAAAGGGCTAGACTTTAGTATTCTGGAAGCAGCAACAGGATCCACTGTACATACTTTTACAAAGCACTTCAAGCTAGATTTCTTTTCCAGATCTAGGTCATGTTGTGGTAAGACCATTCTCCAGGGGCTTCTCAACCCTTCCCTTTCCATCTACCCATATAGTTAAGGTTACTGCAGCATTGATCAGTATGATGAACATAATACAGCTAGATGTTTGAATGATCAGTGCTGCAGTAGCTGATTCCTACCTCCCTCCACCCCCTTGTTTTTTGTTGTATTTTTATGCCAGGGTGTGGACATTGTTTTTTGTTTTTCCTCTCTCAGTTGGCATGATAGCTCTGAAGGGCCCAAACCTGTCCCTTAGCTCAGATAGAACTGTCTAATGGTTTGGTCACATGGAAAGTGCCCTGAAGCTTTCCAGGTTGGCCAACTGTTATATCCTTAGCAGGATATAACCTATATACTTAGGCTAGTGCAGCAGTAATCATTCAAACATCTTTTGTCATGCTAAGTTTACTTACACAACTGTACTTTCTTCCCGCTCATAACAGAGTGCTTTTGCCTACCTCCTAATGAATGCTACCACCTGTTTTGATGAGACAAAGCACATCCCACAGGATATACACTGTACCATCCACTTCTCCTCCAAGGTTTGTGCCTTACATATGTTCTGCTCCTCCCCTAAGAATGGGCCTGTCAATCATCCTGATCCTGACCCCCCCCCCCAAATAAGTCTGCTACTCCTGCCCTGCCTGCATTGTCAGTCACCCAAGCCATTAATTGAACTGGGGTTGCCAAGACAGTATCTGTCCAATAATTAATTTGTAATGTAGTCAGTTTTGGTAGAGGAAGATTATATGCATGTATACATGCCAGATCGGATGTATTGGTAATTAGTAATATGACTGATCAATTTTTCTTGCCCATTTTATTGATTGTCTTTATCTTTTCCCCTACACCTTTTTTATACACATTTTTTTTTCCAGGAGCTAAAAAATTAAATTCTATTCAGCACTATAAAAGACAGATTTAATACTGAATAAGATTATACCAACATTATACATACATGCAGTTTCCTATCAGTATTATTTCCTCTCTAAAACCCGTCCATCTTTTATCAGTTTTTCACAGAGTAACACCCTTGTGAAATCCACTTGATCCTCTTTACTTGTTTTGTTATAATCCCCCAAACCCCCCCAAAAAAACTATTTGCCATACAATTTGATCAGTATTTTAACATCATTAATATGAGATGGACTTGTTTTTAGTCCTTTTGGTAATAACACCAATCATGCCTTTAACACTGACTCCAGCAGACTAGAAGTCATGTGTACACCACTGAATACCCCAGCCAATACTGTTGGTTAGCTTTCTGACCAATCATTTAGAAAGCTTTGTTTGCATACCCAGCTATTTCTTTGCCATTTTCATAAAACTGTGGAAAAATGAGTGGTCTTTATAACCTTATAGAGACTCGTTTATACCAATGAAACTGCTCTTTTTTTCTTCTTTCATTAAGTAAACTTATATGGACTTGTTGAGGTACTGGTTGATGGAGTTTCGCAGTGCAGTAAATTAGCCTGTTAACTAGACAAAGTCCTAATGGTAGAAAACAGAGTATTATGGATAAATACACTGAACTGGGACTGCAGTCTTTTCCATTTGTGTTTAGCCTATGACTGGCCACCACAACATTAGGGAGGCTTAATCTTTTGCCTGGAGAAAGCCCTAATGGTGGGGAAACAGTGTACTCACTGTAGTTTAACTCATTCATTCTAGTACAGCTATTTTGAGTGTGTGCTTTTAACTCCTAGTGGGTGTGTTTGAGCCCTTATAAAACACATGAAGTTATCACCTTACAGTTCAAACAAATATTCATATTTCTGGAACCATAAGTGTTACTAGAAAACTGTAAATGGCAAATTATTCAGGATAAATTAATCTTTGCATTAGTGGCATTCATTTAATTAAATGCTTTAAAATGGATTTTATAAGACAAAAATAAAGGCAGTGAATTTTAATTTTGTAATGTATAATCAGCTTATGATATCTCAATAACCTTTAAAGCAAGACACTTTCTGCCAACAGGATTTTCTTCATACAGCTGTCAGCTTTCATACAAGGCTATGCAGTTCTGTCCGTGTTACCTGAATGTTGAAATAATTAGAGAAATATGAACATTATTACAATACAAATAAACAGTATACAAATAATATTCAATATCTCTTTAGCTGCATTAGACAGAAGAGACCAAATATCAATACAATTGTACTTGCCATCATGTATGCTTTAAGATGAAATCTTCTGATACCTTGTTCATAGCATGGTTTTGGAATTATTAATGCAAATGTGAACAAACTGTATTTGATGCCTAGAGGCATCAGTAGGAGGCAACTGCAAAACCACTTGGAGGTGTACTGGCTGTAACGAGTTAATGTACTATGCATCTTTGGTTCCCATGAATGTAACACCTGCCAATATATTAGTGGAGCAGGGCAACAAACATTACGACATGGTGCTTTCTTTGCAGAGAATGTTATCTTCTCCATATATCACTTGGATCTGAGCAAATATCAGATAGTTGCCAGTTGTGTTTTCTGATGACTGGTCTCATCTTCTAACATAAATTCTCTCTTTCTTAGGAAGTGTGTGACACCAGTACTTAGTGCCTCGTTTCTGAATTGGGCAGTTTCAGTTCAGGACAGCCACCCCCCACCCATCTGTGCGCTGCATATCATTACTGCTTAGCAAAATTGTCAGCTAATGAAGGCCTATATATAACCCAGCCAGGACATTTTAAAGATAATTATGCTTAGTCACCACTATTATGGTTAGCACCTCACACACTGATGGTTTTTTTTTCATCCAGAATTATGTCTTATGTAATTTTTCATTTTCTACCAGTGGTTATTAATAGCAAATTTACTGTACTGATATATGTTTGTTAAGCCATGTTTTCCAACCGATAAAGGGAATAATTGATTTCAGACACCCTTGGTAATATGCAACTGCTGGGATTTCTTCTTCTGACATCTTCATTTCAGCCCAGCTGAAACTTGCCCCTACTGCCTGCTGTTGGGAAACTGCATACCTGGTGTTGGTGGATATCATGATGTTATCCACTAGGTATATCACAGATAACAAGCTACAAATTCCTGGGACTAGCGTTACACCCCTATCTCACTTTTAAGGTCCTCACTTGCACCATTATGGGCAAAGATTTTTAGCAACATAGATTTTATTACAAAGTCCCCAACCACCTAATACAAGAGTCAAGAAAGGTAACAGGCCACAATGTGTTTACTGCAAGACTTGAATATTTACTGCCTTTGCTTACCTTACATTACCCAACAAATACTCATTTGCTCCAGAAAACACTTAATATGATATGTTTTTTTTTATATGTTTTTTTTTTCAATTTCTGACATTGCCCAAGGAATACTCATCTACTCCTGAAAACAATAAATAAGATTTTTTTTTATTTTTCAAATTTCTGCCGTGTAGTCCCCCAACTGGACTGTAGCCCATGTGATCCTCAGAGATGGGGGCCTCCCAGATCCTTATGGAGATGGCTATTCAGAGGGATCATCATCTTGATAGACATCAGAGAGTCAGCATCCTCCCCAGTATCCTGACAAGTAAAGGCATTTCTTGTATGTTTTCACTTCCCCTCTCCTAATTGTGGGCATATAGATTGCCTTTGCCTTGCAAAACATACTCCATCACACATGCAGGCAAGGGCTACCATCACTGGATTAGCTTGCCCACCCACAAGTCAAGACTCATCTGCACCATCTACTGTAAGCTTTGTCTTAGCCAAAGCTACAGGTGTAGCTTACCAGAACCACAAACCCTCCCCTTCCGGGATGGGCATGTCCATCCTCCCTTGCTCGCTCTGTTAAGTGCTAGAGCTACTAAGTGAACCCATGACACCTGGGTCACAGTTAGGGTTTTATCCCTCTATGCCACTGGATAGGCTACATAAGATATGCTGTTTCATCTCATTTTTATATGCCAAATAGCATCACTTCTTAAACTTGTAAAATCTAATTAACTACCTTTTTCGGGAAGCACCACTCTATTACTAAACAAACTAACCTTTCATTCATTTCCTCTCTCGATCATTAACACATATTTCATCCTACCTTTTATATTAAAATGTATATATAATCCACCTACTCTAATATTTAAACTTTCTTTGTAAGCTATTATTTTTCAATGGCATTATTAATAGACGTAAAAATGTATGTACGTTATATAGGAGTACTTGTATACCAACTGTATATCAACTATCTTGTGTAGATTTTTTTCTTTGTATGTGGAGCTTTTCTCCCCGGGCCTCATCTGAAAAAGGACATGTGTCCAGTCGGACTTTTCCAGTTAACAAATGTAAAATAAAATAATAAATAAATAAATCTGGAGCAGTGGCCCCTCCCCAGCTCAGAAATTGACAGTTTTATTTTTCTGTCCTTTGTGATCATCTGAGTGTTTTAACTCTAGACCACCGAAATTTTACTAAACTTTATGTGGAGAGCACCTTCTCTAAAGTTGCTTCTGCTAGCAGGAACAGCTTATCTTTTCAAATTATAATGGACAAAAAAATTAAGGAAAAGATAAAAGATCTATTCGATGCCTGCAAGTGTCATTATTTTAGAAGTAATCGCTGATTATAACTTTTAATATACTAAAATGATCATTACATGACCATAATATAATGTCCCACTTTGTCTGAATATGAATGCTTTTATTATCATTAATATTACCACTACGGTTTTGAATATTTCTTTTTACAATATATATTTTAAGCATCTTTACTAATATCACGTTACATAGTGACATGAGTATGCATTCAGTTATAAAAGACAAAAATGGTTACAATGATTTTTTCCTTTCCTCACATTATCCAAATATCACTTTTCTCCAAACAATTATTCATTTAAGAGATCTCCCCTCTAATATGTTGCATCTGAACAGAGGAACCAGGTAGGGGTGTTTGCTTTACCCTTTGTTATTTGCTTTATATTTCGAGCCATTGGCAAAGAAAATAAGGGACTCAAAAATTCAAGGATATAATTGGTATGCTAATCAAGAAAATTTGGCTGTATTTGCAAGAAACATTATTTTATATCTGATAAAACCGGAAAAGGACATGTCAGTGTCGTGGACAAAACAAAGGCTATAGCTGCAAACTATGTACCTTCACATGAATTAGTTCAGCAATACCCATATTTATGGGGACAAGGTAAAATGAAGTATTTAGGAATAGGGGTTAAAAAGGATACTGTTATTGCAGCTAAGGATACGTTAAAGGAGAATAAAAAGTTAATACAAAAACTGTGAAACTGGAAGCTCTTGTTTATGGATATGGATAGCAAGATACTAGCAGTGAAAATCTTTTTAGCCCCTTTAATTTTATATATGGTCAGGCATATTTTTATCAATCGGAGAAGTTGTGGACAGTAATTAATAAAAGAGTTGAAGGATTTTATCTGGGAGGAGTAGAGGGTAAGGGTCTTGTGGGAAAAGTGTATCCTTCTAATAGAACAAGGTGGTTTAGGAGTACCTGGTTTGAAGGGATATTTTAGAGCTACACAGTTAGGACTCAAAGTGGAAAGGGCCGATGATGAAGCAGGAGGGGGGAATTCAAGGGATAACAAGAGAGAAAGTGGGATTTTGAATGCAGATCCTTAAGGAGAATAACAACAGCCATACAGAATGTTATATTGATAAAGTATCAGAAAGTATGCTTGGAACAAAGCCAACACAAGAATGGATAAAGGAGATTTTGCTGATAGGGAAATGACTGTAATTAAAGGTATAGAGAATAGGCAAGAGAAGCCTGGAATTTACTGGAGAAAACTGGCAAAGGAACCAAGGTATTGGGAGCAAATAACTAGAGAGGGAATGGTAACAGAATGGGAAGACACCAAGATTTTATTTGGACTGCAGGTTAGAGACTGCCTTCCCTGTCAGGGATTGATATCACAGTATAGGCAAAGAGAAAAGGGATCAGGGAATCCTAAGTGAAATGCCTGCTCTGGGAGAGTTTTTCGCTGAATCTAGAAGAGAAGTTGCTGTTTAAAAAGGGATAAATTGGTAGGGCTTATAAAATATTCCACTATAACTATAAGAATCATCAGGGTGTTATTGCACTATAACTATAAGAATCATCAGAGGGTGTTATTGCACTATAACTATAAAAATCAATCGGAGGGTGTTAGAAAAGACTGAGGAAAGAGACTGGGTAAGCAATTCACAAGGAGGCAATGTAAGGACATACTTATGGCTCCCGAATATGCAACAAAGTCGAGAATACTTAGGACTTTTGATTGGAAGTGTTTGCATAGGTATTTTTATTCCCCAAGCAGACTCCAAAGAATTTTTCCTCAGGTAAATGGCAAATATTGGAGGTGTGGTTGCGAAGAAAGAGGTAACTGGAAATGTGTTTTGGTGATGCAATAAGTTGGCAGATCTTAAAAATTCCCCACAGAGTACTCTGTCAGAAATATTGGGTAAGCAAATGTGTATAACTAAGGAAATTATTTTTAAGCTGGGTATAGGATCTGAATTGCCTAGACATAGTAAGGCCTAGTTAACTTTAATTCTGATGGCTGCCAAAAAAGCAATTGTTAGAAAATGGAAATCAAAGTCTAAAGCAACTGTATTTGAGGTAGTGAATATTTTAACAGAGATAAAAGAACTGGAAGTGGAATATTCAGAAAAGAGTAGAAGCAAAATAAGTAGAAGAAATAACAACTGTTGGAGCAATACATGCAGACCAATGTTTTGGAGAGGAGTGAGTTTTATGGGAAGGTAGGAAATGAGCAATTTATGCAATGCTGGATTGATGATAATTCTATAAAAGAATGTATATGATATATATTGTTTGTAATTGTGAACATGTTTTTTTCTTTTGTATAAATGTATTCTTGCATGTGTCTTAAGTGATAATTCATTAAATATGTTGAAATAAAAAAAAAACAACTATTAAATTTATCATTACACTGATTGCTCAAGTCCTGCCTTCCCTAAAAAAATGACTCTTTCTGAACATTATTTTGTATGTATTGTTTCCACAGAATCCATTTATTTCTATACAGTCTGCTCCTCCCCGTTTCTAAAAATCCCACCTCTAGTTATTTTATGTACTTTACAATATTTAAAAATTATGTTGCAGTTGGTTTTGCTTTTATAGGTTCATAGGTAAGTACTAGGTTAGATGCACTTGGGGCCATTTTAAGCATAGCCAATTTCCCTCAAGGTTGAGAATCAAACCTTTCTGTTGTGTCTGTGAAGTAAGTGCCTTAACCATTGTGTTAACCCCTAGCCTAAATTATTAGAAGCTTAGCCAATAACCAGGGGTCAGGATTAAACTTTGTACCTTGTATCTCTGAGGCTAAGACCTTAACCATTATGCAAACCTTGCCCCCCAAAATTGTAAAATGCCTTTCCAATCTCTCTACTCAAAGAAACAATGGAAAGATATCTGTATGGCTTTCAAGTATGCAAAGTTTAGAAGGTTTAGGGTTTTCATAATTCATAGGTAAATAATAGGCAATCAGTCTGCAAACTATTACACACCTAGACAATAAGCAGACCGTGAACAAAGGTGAGAATCAAACCCTGTAATCTTGTACCTGTGAGGTTAACACTTTCACTTGGCAACCCCCACCTGAAAGTGATTGCATTGGTATTTTGACTTAATGGTAGTAGGGCCTTACTGTATGTATGCAATTTATTTTCTAAATCCCAGCTCAAAAGAATAATTTCCTTGGTTAAAATAATTTGCCCCTTAACATTTCTGACAAAGCACCCTGTAGGGAATTTCTAAAATATATCAACTCATTACATTCCCAAAAAACATGTTCTCCGGTACCCCTCTCTTTCCCATCACACCTCTGGCAATTGCTATCTGTCTGTGGAAAATTTCTCTGAAGTCTACGTGGGTTACAATAATACCTATTCAAACACTTTTCTACAAAAATCCTTCTATATTTTGTTGTATACTTTGGAGCCATGTATGAACCCCTGCACTCCTAAGTTCTTTCTGCTGCTTGCATAGTTTAGAGATTGCTCCTAATGTACATTATTTGAATGTCCCTGAGTTGAATGCCTGCCTCACAAAAATATTCTAAGTGTTCTTGTGGTCATTAGCTGAGAAGACAGGACCAGAAATGGCAGTGTTTTTATCACCTGTGAGCTTTTCAATTCAACCACTTGCAGAAAAAAGATGTTAGAAGATTGAAGCTAGCATTACCTTGAAGAAGATGGTGACCTTTCAGGATGGTTTGCACCAGAGGATTACTTACTTGATCCCAAGCCAAGGTCAGATGGATAGTAGGAAGTAAGGAATCTTGAAACCAGGCATTGGTCAAAGCTGCTCCTTACAAAGTCCATCTGTGAGACAGCCTCCAGCTTATCATGTAGACCTTTTCTCCTTTGTATAGTGTGGATAGAACTTTTGCCCATCACTGGATGACATAGGAGCAGGAGAGGTACATCCCCAGCTGCCACCTTGGTGGGAGCTGTAGCCCTGTCAGCTATAACCTTTTCATGCTAGATTATAAAGAGCTTGAACATGCTAGGTCAGCTCATGCAGAGCAAACTCTTTCTTTTCTCCCAGCACAGTAATCAGTAGTCTACTTCTTTCAATTCCTCTAACTCAAGAGAGGCTCACAGCAAGAGTAGATGAAATTTCTGTAGGGCCTTCCATGTCACAGGCATTTTGATATGTAGTGGGATCTTTCTTCATGATCATGGGCATGGAGCTTTATGGGGCCCAATTCCTAGATTGGCATCTATCCCTGACCTTATGCAGGCCCTTGTGATGCAGCACCATCTGTGGTATGATCCATCCATGTTCCTTCACTGAACATCTGCCTACTACTCCCTCATTGCCTCACACACTGGGTGAGCTCAGTTATTTCTTGCTGGAGATAGGGGAATAAAACTGTCACCCTATCCCTGCATTTACCTGAGAAGAGGATTCCAAGGATAGCAATGTCCTTGTCTATGAGATACACAGAGATTTATTAATCAGAGTAGAACTCTAATCTGCATAGATGTTTTTCAGACTCAGACCAGGAACACTGTCTGTGTAAGTAATTTGCCCAGACTCACACAGTAAGCAAACAATGATGCAGGGAATCAAACCCTGGAGTACAGGAAGCAGCTCATGGCCTTAATCCTCTGTCAAAGAGTGCTGCCCTCCTCTTTATTACTCCCATGCTGATGATTTCTCCTTTGGAGAAACATTCAGGCTTATGATGTCATTTGAGGACTGGCCTGTAATCCCTAAACCTTCTCCACAAAGCTGGATGAATCATTATTTTGGGAAGTAGTAGTAAGAAGCATAGCCTATCCCTCCTATGGAACCTCTACTAATAAAAACATCTAATTATGGCTGCCACCTGCAATAACTCTCTAGAGTGGAATGCCATCCTGATTAAACCTCCCATAGTAGATACCAGTATGATCTCTTTGGTCAAGCATAGGTCTCAGAGTCCACAAAAATCTTTCAACCTTACCATCAGATAAGGTTAGGGTATAGAAGTGAGTGTTTTGTGCCACGCAAGGCCTTAGATCCCCAGACTATCATCTCACATATTCCAGTACCAGAACTCTCTTCTGAACTAGGCTTTAGAGAAGCTTGCAGAGCACCCCAATTCTGAGGTCAAGGAGCCTCTGGAAAAGACCTATGTAATGGCTTCTTAAGTGAGCCTTCATATATTCTTCTGTAATTTTTGATTCAAAGATTTTGTGGATAGAGCAACAGTCTTATGAATTTGTCTGCACTAGTTATGGTGGCTCAGGCTCTTCTTCTTCAATGATAATTTGAAACATGCCATTTTAGAAGTCCCCTTCCTTGAATGATGTCCTCTTTTGGTAAAATTCAAGGGCACAAAAGTAAATCTCCAAAGAAGGAAATTGGTGTCAACCACTGTAAAAATCTTTATGATTGCTTCTCAACTTCCTTCTCTTTTTCTAAGTATACTTAGTATCCCAAGAAGGGTGCAGATGCTTCCCATCCCTGACACTGCCCATGATGTCTTTCAGGATGCTGGAGGATTGCTTTTGGGAGGTGGCTTGTCACATTTTTCCTGACATAGAAAAACAAAAACAAGGAGCATTACATTCTGAACATAGTCTTAGATGACTCCCAAAATGATCTCTACTAAGGGACAAGGTGGTTTTAGCACAGTTCCTGAAAGAGGCTAAACTACTCTCTTCTGAAAAAGGCTACTACATCCCAATGCTCATTCAGAAAGTGGTAGATGGTTCTATTTCAGCCCCTCCTTTGTTCTAAAGAGGAGAGAGGGTTCCAACAAATCCTAGACTTCAGGAGTATGCTGAATCTTGTCCAGTATGTCAAATTACACACAAAGTTCAGCAGTTCATAGAATTTATGCTTGAGCTTACAACCTACTAGGTATGCATATAACTTTGAAGTAAAATGTTGAGTTACTCCTGATTGCAAGGCAAAGTCTTATTTCATAATGAAATCATGGAAGACATTGTATAGTGTAGCCATCACTTTTTTCTATTATTGATATGTACTGTTAGTATTAGATTCTCCCAGGCTTATGTTAGCTCCATGGGACATCTAGATAGCATCACTGGACATGATTAACAACATAAAGTCTAGAGTCTATATGTGAGTTTTTTTTTATTTTCCTCTATGTGGCCTTCACTTTCAGTATGCAATTTGCTACTTGGTCTGCCAATTGCAAATAGAATGTTTATTAAATTTACTTACTGTTTTAGTGGTACCTTGCTGCAGTTAAATCCTTCTGTTCTTAACTAAATAACTGGCCTTGAATGTCCCCATCAGGGGACTTCCTATTAGTGACCCTTAGTTCTTCCATGGGTACAGGCAGTGTCAGGGGATTTATCATAAAGTAGAAGCCTTCTTATGTCTTGCAGAGAAAATTGCCTTTATCTGGGATACTTGGATACTGTTCAGTGCCAAATTTTCCTGCCTGCACATGGTACCCAAGAAATCATAGTCTCAGCGCTTTGGATGATGCAGTGGTTAATATTGTCACCTCACAGCAAGAGGTTCTTCAGTTTGATTCTCTGCTGTGGTGCCTTCTGTGTGAAGTCTACATGTCCTTCCTGTATTTGTGTGGGTTTTTCTCTGCGTGCTCCTGTTTCCTCCCACATTGCAAAGACGTGTCTGGAGCATTTCTCCCTGGGCCTCTGCTGAAAATTGGTTTGTTCCAAGTCAGACTTTCCTGGTAAAAAAATGTTAAATAAATAAATAAAATTGGATGAGGATGCAGGTGGGGGAAGCATAGATGTGCCTGTATCTCCTGGACCTCATAGCAGCCACTGTTTTTACCACCTATAGAGGAAGGTGCTTTAGTGGACCATGAGGTCCCAGTGGCTGTAGAGTCATAATGCCCTCATAGGTCTTTTGTTTGTGTCAGACCTTTCTCCCTGACTTCTAGATTGTTGAACAGTAACACGTAATCTTACTGTAGGTGTGAGGCTTTCCTTCCTGTAATTGAACCCACCACAGTCTCTGAAGTGATATTTTACTGGTTGGTTGTGAATCTTACTTGGGCTTCTTCCTTCTGCAGAGAAATGTAGGCCTCAGAAATTGGGGTTTATAAAGAAACAAAGGCTATGGGTGCTGTTTTTTTCTTCCAAACTCTGTAGGAGGTGGTTATGGCCAGAGATGATCTTTATTAGGTTAGTGTTGCAGTAGCCTAAGCTGTATGGGTCATATCCTGCCAAAGGATATGATGATTGTCCAACATTCAAAGCTTTAGGGCACATTCCATGCACACTGACCACTGAAGGGGCCCTAGGAGAGCTGTATAAAATTAGTGGTTAGGGTGCACAATTCTTAGAACTTTCCTGTAATTGAAGTACTCTCTCCTGCATGCCTCTGGTGATTTGTGGTTGTCAAGCATTTCACCACGGCTTGGCAAGTAACTACCCTTCTGGGGAAAAATTTATTTTTCTCATAGAAAAGTTATTTCAGCTAACAAATTTGTTTTTAGTGGTTGTTATTAAAAAGAAAAAATAGTTAAAAAGTTGATTTACTATTAAGTTACTTATGTGGAGAATAACTTTTTTAAAATCACTTTTTGCACAAGATCTTTACTTTTATGCATGGACAAGTTAAGACTGGGGGTTTGAACTAGCTAGTGGTTTTGGTGGTTGCCACTAAATTATTTACCTCAAAACTGTATTTTTCCTCTCAAGAGGTTCATGAGCTCATTCAGGCTCTTCTACATGTTTATTGGGCACTGTTTCTTGGCTAACCATGGAGCAGGCTTTGGGCTGTTTGTTTCTTCTCTCCCCATCCAGAAGAAGATGAAACTTTCACTGGAGTCTTCTGTAGTCAGGCCACTTCCTCATTGCCTCAACTGTCTATGGGTAAATGTTGTGGCCAAACCAGACACCTTAGACTACTCATGGTCTTCTCTCAATCCTGTTGGTGTTGCTCCTTGAAAAGCCACTAAGGACCGAGAGTTATCCACGTCCTCTGTGGTTGTTGTGTTATTATTGGGCAAGGTAGAATCACTCTTAAGGAAGAGAGATTACTATGTTCTACTGCAAAGCTGACCTTTAGTGCCTGAATCTCAGGGAAGAGTCTCATCTATGAGTCAATATTTTTTTAGGGAGTATCATAGAAGGAGAAACAGAAAATGAGGCATTTTTCTTCTGTTTCAGAAAGGATGAACAGGGAAGACTGCCTGGGTGTTGCAAAGGACTTATTCTAAGCTTTTCATTCTTCTAATTCTGAACTCTCAATGAATACCAAAAGAAAAATAAAATGATTTTCTTCTACAGATTCTAATTCCCATAGGGTCTGGTGGAGAATTAAACTGGGATTTTTTTCTTCATAAAAAGAGAAATCAGATTCCAAGAAAAATATTTCTTCGGATTTTCTCCTGAAGAATACTTTTTCTGAAAATATAGCCAAAATGAAAGAAGTGCTTCAGTGGGAACAGAATGAAATTTGAGCATCTTTAAGAAGTATGATGACTTTTTAGGTGCACTACTTTTCATAATCGTGTTTTTTCATTGACAAGTGAAAAAGTGGGAACAGCTGATTGAAAATCAGCTGATCAAAAATTACTGTCTCTTTTCACTATGAGATCTTGGTACAGTGAGGATCGGGAAATGTGTCCTTTTCCCATTCTAGTGCAATATATATATATATATATATATATATATATATATATATATATATATATATATATATATATATATATATATATATAGGTCCCCTACAGATGATCGAACTTCCAAAAGGCCGACTTTCATATGGCCGAGGCCATATGATCGACATTTGGAAGCTCGAATGTTCTGAATGGACAGCTCCCTATAGCGCGGAATGGGAAAATTTCCATTTTCCGCACTGTAGTGGGATCTCAGAGTTGGTATATTTAAATAGCAGGGGGTGTGGGTGGTGCAGCCCCCCTTGGAGGGTGCAGGGGGGCTTGCCCCCTGCTAGCAACATGCAGGTAGGTTTCTTTTTTTGTTTGTTTTACATGTTTGAAATTTCAAAAGTCGATCATATGGTCTCGGCGATATGGGTTTTGTCTTTTTGAAATCTCGATCATGTATAGTAGACCCATTATATATTAGACCCATATCTATCTATCTATCTATATATATAGCTAGATCTACCTATATATATATATATATATATATATATATATATATATATATATATATATATGTGTGTGTAGAGAGACATCTATATATCTATAAAATTAGCAAGGGGTGCGGAGGTGCTGTCATTTATATTTTTATGGATCAGTTTATGTCTTGGTCGATCATTAAGTGTTGATCATTTGTGCATTGATGTTGTGTATTTTTGATAGAAGGCTATCATCCTCATCATCATCAACCCCCCACTTTTTTTTTTTTTTTTTTTACATGGAATCAGGGTATTATGTCGACTATCACCATCTCTTTCGATTCAGTGCCACTCTCCTACAGTCATGCCTGACTGTAGCAAGTCTTCTCTCACACAATCCATCTATCTCTTTGGAAGGTTATGTTTCTGACTTATTACAGGCTAGATTTTCCTCAACCTACAACTATTTTTCCAGCTTTTAAAGATGCCCTTTTGACAGATGTCCTTCAAGAATGCAACTGCAGTCATAACATGTGGGTTGTCCTGCCTCAAGCAGCCCTCGGTCGGCCGGATTCCAAAGTATGGGTCCGACGTCGGCTGATGTCGCATTTCTCTCCGACGTCAGAGCGGCTGGAGTATATAAGCATCAGCCGACACCATTTTCTTCAGTCTTTCTTGCGGTGCCTGAAGCAGAAGTGGTTCGCAAGTGCCGGTCGGTCAGCTCCTGTATTCTACGATACCGAAGTCATCAAAAAAGCTAAGTACCCCGTTGGGGACCTTTTCTTGCCTCAGCCGATGTCAGAAATTACTGAAAAAGTTAACAATTGTCTTTTTTGTGGTAAACAAATACCTCATAAGGATTTCCACTCTTACTGCCTCCCTTGCCTGGGCCCAGACCACGACGTCTCAGCCTGTGTAGCCTGTACTCGCTTCAACAAGCGCACTCTCAGGCGCCGGGTGGAGTTTGCTGAAGATTTTTTCGGCGATAAATTTGCTTACACCATGCCGTCGGATCTTCCGACATCGCAAACTCCCAAAAAGCGAAAAGACCGGGACCGACATCCTCGGCCCGCGTCTACCAACGACTCCACGCCAAAACCTAGTGCGAGTGCTCCGGTTCCCTCTGAGACGGTCTCTCCACCGCTCCGAACCGAAGACACCGCATTACCGACGACTCCGATTCCAGACATTACTCCAACGCCAGTTAGACTTTCCTCCGGATACCGAAACCGAGGAAATGCCCGAGACCATTGCTGTAGACAAGGTCACTCCTGCACGTGGAGCTGCCAGGCCTCCTATGGCCATGTCTATTAAGGCCTACACTAGGGCTAAGGCAGCCAGCAAAACAAAGCATATTACTTCTAAATCCTTACCTCAGCCGACTCCGGAGACACAAATTATGTCCATGGCTGCTGATTTAATTTCCATGATTAGAGGTTCACAGGCCCATCCTGAGAGAGCATCCCAGCCTCCTCCTGATAAAAGGCCCCGGGTTGAACCCTCTGACCCTACTCCTTCAGATGAAGACTCTGAGGGCTCTGTCCACTCTGATAGCCAGGAAGAGCTCTTCTAGACCTATGAGGACTCGGATGCAGAAGATTCCATCCCTTCGGCCTCCCCTCCTGAGGATATTTCTTTTGGGGAAGTTCTGCACACCATGAGGGAACATTTCAAGTGGCAGGGTCAGGAATATTCTGATTCTAGGAAACGCCTTAGGACTTTCTTTAAGAAGCCATAGCACAGGCCCTTAGCTATTCCTCCTGTACTTGATGTTCTGAATGATTTGTATTCTGACTCTAGTGCTACCCCTGATTCTCTTCCTCCTGCTCCAGCCAAGCCAGACAGGTATTACAGGATCCCTGAAACTCATTCCCATTTATTCAGGGCCCATACAACTGATTTGGAAACTATTTCACAGGGGCCTAAAGGAGTTTCAGCCTCCACCTCAAAAAATCCTTTGCCCTCCAACAGGGAAGCAAGGTCATTAGAGAGATGGGGCAAAAAGGTTTACACATCCACTACCTTATCTATGAGAGCTTTAAATTGCCTTTTTCATATGTTACAATATCAGGATTATCTCTTAGAAGATTTACAAAAAACATTAGCTTCTCCTGATCCTTTAGACAGGAAGACTTTGCAGGAAGCTGTACATAACACTCAGCAAGTAAGCAATCACTTCCTGCAGTGTGGATATGATGCACTGGAAGCTTCATGTAGGGCAGCTATGACAGGGGCAGTGATTTGTAGGCATGCTTGGTTAAAAGATCAACCTCTACCAGATCATGTAAAAGCAAAACTTTTGGATGCACCTTTGGAAAAGAACAAGCTTTTTGGTGCAAATGCTAAGGATGTGTTAAAGACCATCGAAGAAAAAGCAAAATCAGTTCAGACTGTGAAAGATTTCCTCCTGGTTCAACCCCCAAGATTCAGTAGGAATTGGCCTTCAAAAAACTGGCCCTTTCCTAATCCAGAAAAGTTTCAAAGGGGTAAGAACAGACGTGGCCGAGGAAGAGGCCAATACAGAGGGCCTTACAGGGGACGACAATGGCAGCCAGGAAACCAAAGAAGTGACACAGGGGTTTCACCTGCAAAACAACCACAAACTCAATGACTTTCCTCTACTACCGCCTACCAGGGAACAACTAGAAGCTCCCTTGGGCGGGAAATTATCTCTGTTCGCAGAAAACTGGCACAGACTGACAAAGGAC
Organism: Protopterus annectens; assembly: GCF_019279795.1. Classification (NCBI taxonomy): domain Eukaryota; kingdom Metazoa; phylum Chordata; order Ceratodontiformes; family Protopteridae; genus Protopterus; species Protopterus annectens. The sequence goes on along the minus strand of NC_056740.1, from coordinate 389,038,977 downwards.
AAATGGATTTTGGACATTATAGACCGAGGGTACAGGTTTCATTTTCATACCTTACCAAAAAAACAAGGCATGCCAAACCTACCACAAAATCAAAGGGCAGAGGCTATCAAGCAAATCACTCTGCTGACTCGAATTAAAGCAATAGAAAGAGTTCCACAACAAGAACAAGAACAGGGGTTTTACTCAAGACTGTTCCTTGTTCCAAGAAAAGAATCTCAATGGAGACCAATACTGGACTTGTCCGCATTAAACACCTTTCTCATAGTACCAAAGTTCAAAATGCTGACTCTACAGCAACTCCTTCCCATGCTGGGCAAGGAGTCGTGGCTGATTACTCTGGACCTCAAGGAGGCATACCTGCATGTCCCTATCAGACACAGCTGCAGAAGATACCTCAAATTTCTTGCAGGGCCAGAGCATTATCAATTCTCAGCATTGCCATTTGGCTTATCTACTGCGCCCAGAGTATTTACAAAATGCCTGGCTTCAGTAATTGCTCATTGCAGGCTCCAAGGTATACAAATTTACCCGTACCTGGACGATTGCCTCATACAAGCGGACGACAAATTGATGTTGACAAAAAACCTGGATTATGTCATACGATTACTTCAAGCTCTGGGATACACAGTCAACTTCCAAAAGTCAAGACTGCAGCCATCCCAGCAAATAATCTTCTTAGGAGCCAAACTAGACACAGCCTCTCAGATGGCTTACCTGACAGAAGACAAGCAAGAGAAGTTAACTCATTACTTCAAAGGTTTAGCAAAACTCACCCAGATGACTGCAAGGAGATTCCTACAGGCCCTGGGTTACATGGCATCCTGCATTCTATTGGTTCCATTAGCAAAACTACACATGAGAAAGCTTCAATGGTACCTAAAAGCATTTGGTCTCAACACAGCAACAACTTGGAGACAATCATACCACTCATTCCATGCCTACAAAAGGAATTCCTATGGTGGGCCTCGGTGAGCCAGGAAAACACAGGTATGTCATTCAAAACCACAGATAACACAGACCATGACTACAGATGCCTCAGACCTTGGATGGGGCGCACATGGAAGGCAGGTGTATACAAGGACAATGGTCTCCAAAGGAAACACATCTGCATATAAACCAAAAGGAAATGCTGGCAGTAATGCATGCCATCGAGGCTTTTCAACACCAACTCCAGCAAGGCCATTTAATGATACGGACAGACAACACCACTGTGATGTGGTACATAAACAAGCAGGGGGGGCACCCACTCTTACCCCCTTTGCAGACTGACAATGCAGCTTTGGGAGAAATCACTGAGCCTAAACATCCAGCTACAATCCCAGTTTGTTCCAGGAAAAGACAATGTGTTGGCGGACAGCCTAAGCAGGAATTTCACAGATCCACACGAGTGGAGGTTACATCCGAAGGCCTTCAGACAACTCACTTCGACATGGGGCAAGCCAGAAGTGGACCTATTTGCCTCTCACCTCAACCATCTTCTACCAAAATTTTGCACAAGGACATACCATCCAAAAGCTTGGAAAATAGATGCCCTCTCATTCAACTGGAACTCCCTAGCAATCTATGCATTCCCACCTCTGCCACTGATGACCTCAGTATTACAAAAGATCAAAGCAGAGAAGCCCAAGGGAATCATAATAGCTCTGGATTGGCCAAGACAACACTGGTACCCACTACTACGGAGCATATGTCACACCAGGAGGTGGGCCCTCCCTCAGTGGCCTCTACTTTTGACTCAACACAATTTCAAAACACTGCATCCAAACCTTCAGACACTGCAGCTAACAGCCTGGGAGATCCCACAAATAACTTCAGCTTATCTCTCTCCAAGGAAGTGCAGCGGATACTAACAGAGGCTCGAAGACCATCCACCAGAAAGGTTTACTTAGCAAAGTGGAAAAGATTCAGCAATTGGAATACCAGCAAGGGACATGATGCATCATTGCTGAACATCCCACTTATTTTGGAATATTTGGCAGATATGTTAAAGAACGGCCTCTCATATTCTTCCATAAAGATACATGCATCTGCTATTTCAGCTAGATACAACACTGATCCTCCTGTTTTCTCTCACTCCTTACTAAGACAATTCCTCAGGGAAATCAAGAACATTAAGCCACCACGAAAGGCCCCAGTGCCAGCCTGGGACCTCAATTGTGTCTTAGAAAAACTGACTCTACCTCCTTTTGAGCCAGCAGCTTCAGTTGACTTGCAATTTCTCTCATGGAAGACAGCTTTCCTGTTGGCAATTACCTCAGCAAGAAGGGTTTCGGAGCTTTAGGCCCTAATGGCAATACCACCCTTTATTATTTTCCATACAGACAGGGTTTCATTAAGGACCAACCCTACTTTTATGCCAAAGGTGGTATCTAGGGTTTCTCTAAATCAAGCCATTCATCTGCCTGCTTTCTTCCCCAATCCTGAGAATAAGGGGGAAAGACTTTTGCATACCTTGGACATTCACAGACAACTTCGATACTACCTGGACAGAACCAAGGCCAGTAGGAAGTCTGAACAACTTTTTGTAGCTTACGCCCCTGCAGTCCAAGGAAAAGCAATTTCAAAACAGACTATTTCTAAATAGATTGGACATTGCATCAGATTCTGTTATTCCTTTCATGGAAAGACTGTTCCAGCCAATGTCAGACCACATTCCACCAGAGCTACAGCCACCTCTACAGCATTTTTAAGAGGGGTGCCTACCAAGGACATTCTAGAAGCTGCTACATGGAGCTCCGTGCATACATTCTCCAAACACTACAATCTCCCTCTATATTCCAGATCCAGAGCAGGCTTTGCTTGGCAGTCCTGCAGGGTTTGATTGCCACACCATCTCTTTCCTAGAGCATACCTCCTCCCCAGCTAAGCTATGGTATTCTACCCACATGTTATGACTGCAGTTGCATTCTTGAAGGACATAGTACAGTTTTGTACCTACCATAAATGTAGATGTCCGATAGACATGCAACTGCAGTCGGATTTTCCCTCCCTCCATACCCCTCTATGCCTAGGGTCCACTCCTATCCCTGTTTCTCTTAGCTGGGGATATCTGTTATGGTGTATTTGTTTTATTGCTCATTTATTTGTTTGGAATCCTGTTTTTGTCTTCCAATTTGATTATAGCCTTCCTTGGAGGGCACCTGGCATCTGGGGCAAGAAACACTGAAGAAAATGGCATCGGCTGATGCTTATATACTCCAGCCGCTCTGACGTCGGAGAGAAATGCAACATCAGCCGACGTCGGACCCAGACTTTGGAATCCGGCCGACTGAGGGCTGCCTGAGGCAGGACAACCCACATGTTATGACTGCAGTTGCATGTCTATCGGACATCTACATTTATGGTAGGTACAAAACTGTACTTTTGCAGTATTCCTGACGGTCATACTTCTGCCCCTGAAAAGTCTAATATATTATATAAAGTTCCCTGACTCACAAGTACCTTTTTTCAAATCCCAAATTATCTTTGGCTAAATGTATTGTGAATACTAACCTTATTTATTTTCTAATTTGGGGAAAAAAGTATGTTTATCTTCTACTTTAGTTTTTGAAATTCTGAATTGCCAGGCTCATAATTCTAAATTCATGCTCGCTTCTTTGAAAAATATGAGAAAGTTGACTGCTAGCTTTCCTTCTCCAGAGATTAAGGCTTTTCTGAATTAATTGCTTCTGCTTCTCAGGAAACCAAACACACACTGAAGTGGCTTATGACTCTGTTGATGTTGTATTTAGAGCAGGTGCTACAGGATCAGTAATGATAATGTTTGCTTGGTAAGATGCTCAGAATTTACCAGAAGATGTTAAAGCTGAGATACAGAATGATCCTCTCTTCTGCTGAGGTCCTTAAAAATGTTGATGAAAGAGGGAAATTAATTCAAAGGGTCATTCAGATTTTTCAACCCTCCTCACCAAAGTTTAACAAGAAATCCCTTCCTGTTCAGGATCCATTTATAGGAAACAGACTGAACAGTATCAACAAAGTTCAGGTCAGTAGAATCTCAAAAAATATTGGTACAGAGGGCCCAAAAAAAAAAAAAGAGGGAGCTGCCCATAACTAAGGACAGTCCAAAAAGGCAGACTGACTATATGCTCCTTCAGAAATGTTTCCCCTTCCCATCACATCAACCCTGCAAATCTGTCCCTAAGTCTAGGTCTTCATTTACCTCAGTGACTTCAGATAACCTGAGACAAGTGGGTCTTTTTTCAGATAGGATGCAGTTGGCAGTGGAAATACCTTCCTTCTTTTCAGCAGGTTCCTCCTTATCCGACAAACCAGACTTTCATGTTTCCTACACTCTGGGATAATATGCTGTCTCTGGGGGTCATAGAACCAATCCCCTCCCAACAGACAGGGAAAGGATTTTATTCAAGAATCTTTCTAATGTAAAAGAAAGAAGCAAGTACTTGGAGATCAGATGTCTTTCCTATGGTCAGTGCTGCAATATTACTAACAAGTGGGTCTCCTGCCAGTGACAGCAGTACTGAAGAATTATATACTGCATTTTGTTGGTTTCTTGCTACATTTGCATGCATGCATACCACAGTATATTTATTGTGACCAGCTAGTCTTGTTACTGTATTGTACTAAGTACAATAAATACACTGAGACAACTGTTTCAGTTAATACGCATTTTACTATTACATTTTCCTTTTGGATGTACAGGCATGCAACACAGATGCTGTCAGCTCTTTATGGCAAATTCCCAAAGCTTGTTTACACACACTCATATTTATACCAAAAAATCTGATGTTGTTTCCCTGTCTGATGTGTTACAATCTTCCTTTGTATAACACTTTTCTTTGTTCTTCTAATTTATGATTTGTCCTTTATTCTTTTTCATGTTTGGTTGTCCAGGGAAACTCAGTCTTGCATTATCTAAAATGTGGTGTTCCAGCACTATCTGAAACTTGATGTTCTAACTTTATCTTGCTTGATGTTACATCTCTTTACTTCGTTGATGTCCTTCCAGCTGCCATCTGCACAGTTATTTTTACAGACTTTGTTTCTCAATTACATACTCCTTCACATGGATGCCAATATCTAATTAAGTTATGCCAGCACACTTACTACTTCCTATTTTTCAGCATTTTATACTATTCCTAAATTAACCCTTTATATTTCATATTATTCTTGTAGCTTTTTGTTCAACCTAATAATCATGCTAGCAACAGTTTTGAAAAGACAGTGAATACTATTATTCTTTCAGTTCCCCGTTATTTTATTTTTTTGAGGAATGGACTAAACTTCAGTTAAAGAAAAGACTGTGCATTTGTTTTATTAGCATCATTATTTACAGTATTTACCATGACTTGTTGAGTTATTGCAACTCTTTGTAACCTGCAGCATATAAAACTATTTTAAGCTGTCATTATTATTATGACCCCTAAAACTATTAACACAGGATGTATTAACCAATTTAACAATTTGGTCCCAGATTATGATCGTCCTCTGAATATGTCCCACCAATTATGGGTAGTGTCAGCTTCTGTTTTTGTTTTTTACTATTAACACTGGGTTATTTGAAACCACACATACAAACTGTGGTGCCACATTAACAAACATTTTGAAATTTGAAGGCAATATTGTCCATTTACACAACATTTTATTTAATTTACAAATTTATATACATTAGTACTAAATTGTAATCTGTCTATCAAAGATACTTGTAATGACTTACAAATTGTAGGATTCCATTATGCTTGTAAATGTACAATTTGTGAGATATTTTGTCCTACTAGTTTTTATACCAAGCTCTTTTAAATCTGCATTTGGTATTTTTAAAACTTGGAAATGTAATATTGAATATTACTGTGTTGTTTATATGAATAAACAGAGTATTGGTAGAAATCAAACCCTTTTTTCCCTTGTTGATTTTTGTGTTATTGTCTACACACTGTGACATTTTTGCACAATGTCTTCCCTTGTCACAACTGTTACATTTTTGAGGTAATGTACAGCATCTAATAGAGACAGAGCTGTTTACTGAAATGTTTATGTCAGTCTTTGATTCTTTTTCTACTTTTATGTATGCCTGACCTTGTTCATCTAACCATGCTGTTATATTTGTGTTAAATGTTATCTTCCCAAAGGTACATGCTGTATGCTTTTTACAAGTGAAATTGTCGTGTGTTCTATTTTGTGTAGCATTTTCCTAAGTTTCATTCGTAAAATATTGTAATTCCCTTTGTTTTGATGTTCAGAATGATGCAAATGAAATGCAGATGTCTGTGTTGAATGCTGCGTGCCTTGTCTCGCAGCTGCATTTTTATCTATAGTCCTTGAAGCATGTTCCAGACACTGAACATTCAGCTTGTCTCAAGCTCTACCAGAATATATGTATGCTAGCAAACAGAAATACATGTATTTAACTAACTATATTATTTCTACATATATTATAGCAACATATGTGTATATGCATCTAACTATCCAATAGATGTGCACATGCATTTATGGATTTTAAACATATCTATCACTGTATACATTCCCTCTGTTTTATTTTAAATATAAAACTGTCTATATTAGTATGCACTTTTTAGTCAAGTTATATTGCTATTAACTAGAAACACATTGGGAAACAAAACCTTTAGTTTTTTTAATACAGCAAGTTAACACAGTTTTATATTGTCAACACAATGATAACAAGCATTACCAGTTATAAGCTGTATTTTGCAGTTGCTGAATATGACTTTAAAAAAAAAAGCTATATGTCACAAATGTCAAGCTTTGACGTGTTACTCTGTTTACATAGATAAACCATTTACTATATACTGTAAAGAATACACTTGCTTGTACAGATTGTTTTTGCATTTGTATATACATGGCTGTAATGTACACTCAGTCCAATTTCCAAGCCTAGCATTAAACCGAAGCCTGCTAATTACATTACTTGAAACATTAAAATCTATTTTTGGTATTACCACTTTGGACCTTTATTTGAGTCTCTTTTGCAGTACTGTTTACACAGTTAGTGTAAAATTGAAAGCACGCCCTTCCCCCTGTAGCATACATCATTTTATTTCAGTATTGTTTGTTTGCTTTATGCTGTGAGAATTAAATGTATGCTTGCCTTTTAGCTGTTACCTAGACTGTCACACTTTGGTCTTACACATTTGCTTATATTTTTGGCCATTTTCAAAAACAGAAAATATTTTTATAAAGCTTTTGCTGTTGCCTATACCATCAAAGTTGTAGTAGGAATCACTTTTACTCATTTTGAAAAGATGTTTACTGTTAATAGTAGCTATTTGTACCCCCCTTTTTTAAAGGGACCTGCATAATTTATTTTAACTGCATACCATAGCCCATACTGACTGTACTCTGTGTAGTATTTACTTGTAAACAGATTATTAATAACATGTATGCACAATTATGATGCCTTATTACAATTACTAAACAGGATTTTTTGTAGACATTTGTGCTTTTTGTTTAATGCTGTACATGAATACTTAACAATAATGTTTTAGAAAAACGTAAGCCATTTGGCCTGGTGACCAGTCTTGTTTCCTTGACCTTATAAATTTCAGTACCAGTAACATTTTATCTTATACAGCATTCCTTGTAACTACCCATTCCAGCCTGGAAAGATTTGAGCTCACATACTTTTTTTCTTTCTGTGCATTCCAGATGCTTAACCCATAACTCCTTCAGCACTTACTTGTACCTTCAGTCATTTGTTAATATACTTGCAACTTGATACTAGAATGCAGTTGTAATAAACATTAACTTGCTTAACTATGCATAATAGAGCTTTTGAATACTGTTTCTGCTGGAGTCTTTGCTATTTTTTATGCTATCATATGATTACAATGTATTATAAGAAACAAAAGAGATATTGACTTAATTAACACATGCTTAAAACAAATATATTTACATGATTTACATTTGCTGTGGGCTGCACTTTACGTGAAAAGAAAATACATGCATGTCAGTCTTGTGACGTCATGTCTGTACTGCATTTAACTACTCTCATTTGATTTCTGTGCCCTAGAACTGTTTTCTTTGAAAATGGTTTTAAAATTACTATTTAAGTGCCTTGCTGGAACTGAATGAAAGTTTGTGCTGTGTATCCTTAACCATTTTTGAAAGGTAGAATAGTAAGTCGTAAATTATTTATCAGTGTAGTTAACTGCTGTTGCTTTAACTCTTTACTAACCGGATTATATTTGTCAGTATTCTGTTATGCTGACTTTAAAGCTCTTATGCACTTCTGAAAAAGTGTTTGCATATGTTGTCTGAACTTTTTGAACTCACTCTGACTGTGTCTTAGAAGTTTATTAAATCTTTTTGTCAGTTCACTATGCACCCCGTCTCTGTTCTTATCTATTTTGCAATGTGCAGTGGTTTTATACCACTTTTGTCTAGCAAGATGTACAGAAAATTCTGTAAATAACTGACTTGACTGATATTGTAACTCAGAAATTAACATCCAAAATAAAACACCTAGAAACCAGCAAAACAGAACCACCAATGCAGCGTAGAAAAGAGCGAAAAAGTCTGTTTTATTTTAACGTTGCCAAAACACCACATTTTCATCCTAGTATATCCAGGACTTCATCATAAATAAAAAGTATCTGGTATTCCCTCTTTATATAGCTCATTCCTAATTACCTCATGATGATGATTAGTCCCAATGAAATAAAATAGTGAAAATTTAATGATATATAATTAAAACACTTGTACTAAAATTTCTGTCAGTAAATACAATGCTAGTCCATTCTAATCAATACAACACTCAACATTGGTATAAAAATATGTAACATCATATAATGAATACAATAAATAATTCAAAACAGTTGCATATACATCCACAATAAACAAATACCTATGCATGAAGGTAAAACAAAATATCACCCCCCCATATTAAATAAAAACCTGAATAATGCATATGTATACATAATGAAATAGGGGTGTCCTAAAGAATAACCTAACAAAGTAAAACATATCATGAAGCTCAATGTTGCGTTTAGTTTTGATATATATAAAATTAATTATATAACAAATTAATTTTATATAAAAAAAATGGTTCTGTGAAGCGTACCCTTAACCTATTCTTTATTAGAGCTTGGCAGATCTTAATTTGAGAACTGGTACCAGTGAAACATGTTCATTAAGACCTGGGGGCTTGTTCATTTCTAATCTTAACTACCAGAGAAGTTCTTTAAACTCAATGGTAGTCTCCCATGGTCCCCCCGTGGGTCTGTTTCAACCTTTTCTATTACAAAGAACCCAAAAACAGCTTCTGTGCATTATTTACTATGCTTATACAAAGCATTGTTTGTCACATTTTTTAATGTCATTCATGTGTTCATATATATGTCGCTTGAGTTTCTTGTTGGTCTTTCCAATATAGAAAGAACCACAGGTCTTGCATATAGCAACGTATATAATTCCAAAAGTGTCACAATTACAATAAAGGTTGATTAGCACTTTTCTTTTTCTGCCTATCAAATCCACAGAATCCCCCTGTAGGATGTGTGTGCATTGTGCACAAGAACCACATTTATATGTACCCTTTTTAGATCTAGAATTGTTCACCTTGTAGTTTTCCAACATTTCTTTTATATTTCTACCCTTTCTATAGGTAAACCTAAGCGGGTTTTTAAATAGTGGGTCCAAATCTGAATATCTCACAAATCTCTCCCAGTTTTGTGAAATTATATCTTTAATGTAACAAGCGTTACTACTAAAATTCAGTATAAAGTTACCATTCCATCCAATTTGGTCAGTATCATTATCTGCTTCTCGATGGATGTTCAGCTCTGGCTTACCCAAAACTGGACCAAACCTTCCTTTTCTTTCCTTCAAAATTTCACCTTCTACTTGTTTTATCAAATCTATTGGATACTTTCTTTCTGTGAACATAGCCCTCGGTTTACTACTCTCAATAACAAAGTCTTGATCGTTAGAGGTCATTCTGCAACTCCTAATAAACTGACCTTTCCCAATCCCCTTCTTTTGACTGAAGGGGTGTCCACTGGTGAAAAATAAATAGGAGTTGGAGAATGCCTTTTTCCTAAACACACTAGACTTAAATGCCTTCTCTCCTGCTACTTTCTCAATAAGCACGTCAAAATACTGTAGCTGGCCATGAGTAATATTATGAGTGAATATGAGAAAGGACGTTATATTATTCAAATAAATTATAAACTCTAACTTTTGTTCTGGCCCATTCCAAAAAACAACTATGTCATCCAGGTAGCATCTATAATAACTCCAGTATTGAGAGTAGTCGGAGTGAAACACAAATTTCTCTTCCCAGGTGGACAAAACCAGGTTGGCATACATGGAGGCACAACTGGCCCCCATGGCTAGCCCACTTGTCTGTTTAAAAAAATTGCCCTCAAAGTAGAGAAAATTGTGTTTAAGTACCATTTCCATCAATTCTGTCATCAGAATAATGGTATCATTGTCTAAGCTACCTTTTGTTCTCAGTGCTTCTTCGAACCAATCCAAACCCGTTTGATAAGGTATAACATTGAACAGGTCCTGTATGTCTAAAGTGACAAAAATAAGGTTTTCATGATATAACCCCTGGTCAATGCTCCTCAAAAAGTCCCAAGAATCCTTAAGGATGCCCACCTTATTTAGCCATACTTCCTTTAGTCTTAAATCTAAGTACTTAGCTATTGGATAGGTTTTAGAACCTGAAGTGGCTGCTATAGGTCTCAAAGGTGGATCAAGTGCATCCTTATGGACCTTCGATATTCCGAAAATAGAACGGACTTTGGGTTTATCAATAGTTGGAAATGATAGAGTTTCCTGGCTTATCTGTTGGTCATTAGCCATTTCCTGTAACTTAAAATCTATTTTCCAATGGGCCATGTTGATTTCATTACGAGTAACCCTAGTATACCTTTCTGGATTATTCAACATTTCCAACATTTTAGCCAAGTACATTATACTATCCATAAAAATGACCCCCCCCCCTGTCAGGATTCATAACCCTCATGTAACCATTCTTTCTCAATGAATCCAACAATGCATATTCTTCTTTGGTCAAATTGTAGAATCTAGTTTGGTTATTTAAATTTTGTCTCAACTTCATCTCTACTTGGGTCTCAAAATTTTTGAGTTGGGGGTGGAGGGGTGGGTTAAATATACTCTTTTTCCTAATAGTGCTAGCAGGAGGTCTATTGTTAGGCATTATGAGTTCAATTCTTCCTCAAAAATAGTTTGAAGTCTATGAGCACATGTTCAATTTAACTAGAACTGCTGGGTACAAATTTGAGTCTTTTAGTGAACAAACTAAAGTGTATAGGTCCTATATCTAGAGAACTGTAGTTGAAAATGCTAAAGTTTTGGTATAAATGTTGATAACCATCCACTACAATGCTTTCTTCCCTTGAATTCCCGGGTGTTACATGGGTTTGAGCTTCATTTTTTTATAATCCCCCCCTTCCGATACCCACCCTTTGGGTAGGAATAATTCACTGGATTTTGTTGCCTGATTCTCTCCGATCTCCTTACTGTAGGGAATTCTAAAGGGTCATTTAAGTTGTATTCCCCCAATCCTCACATCTCTGAAATTCCATGGGTTCCATAGAGGTATTCCATCCTGTGTTAACAGTGTCTCCCCTCTGTGTTCCACCCTCTCCATTTTCATAATAATTCCTATATATTCTCCTCTGGTTACTAGGTTTGGGGTAACTACGTTTGTCTCTATATGCTGAAACGTCCCTATCTAATTTTTTACATTTTCTATAATAAATGTGTTTACATGTTTCTTCTATTTTCTCCTTAACTTTAAAATATTTCACTTTTTCACTTTCCAAAGTGAATAGGAGATCTGATACTATTTTTGTTGTTAATATCTCCTATTTGGTCATATAGTGCATCCATTTCTTTTTCATTGTTGGAAATAATGGCTTGTAAAATAGCCAAGCCACATTGATTAAAAATTTTTAACAATTCTTCATGAAAGTCACTCCCTTCAACAACATTATTAGGGTATTTAAAAACGAGTAACCCCATAGGTACTACCCCCATTTCTATACATTCTCTCAAATAACAATTGTCCATATGCAGTATTTTATATCTTAACATAATGTCATGTAAAATGTTAACATTAGTATTGTAAGTGGAGCACAGAGGGGAGACACTGTTAACACAGGATGGAATACCTCTATGGAACCCATGGAATTTCAGAGATGTGAGGATCAGGGGGGATACAACTTAAATGACCTTTTAAAATTCCCTACAGTGAGGAGATCGGAGAGAATCAGGCAACAAAATCCAGTGAACTATTCCTACCCAAAGGGTGGGTATCGGAAGAGGGGGATACTAAAAGATGAATCTCAACCCCATGTAACACCCGGGAATTCAAGGGAAGAAAACATTGTAGTGGATGGTTATCAACATTTATACCAAAATTTTAGCATTTTCAACTACAGTTCTCTAGATATAGGACCTATACACTTTAGTTTGTTCACTAAAGGACTCAAATTTGTACCCAGCAGTACTAGTCAAATTGAACATGTGCTCATAGACCTCAAACTTTTTTTGAGGAAGAAAAATCTTGAACTCATGATGCCTAACAATAGATCTCCTGCTAACACTATTAGGAAAAAAGAGTATATTTAACCCACCCCTCCACCCCCAACTCAAAAATTTTGAGACCCAAGTAGAGATGGAGTTGAGACAAAATTTAAATAACCAAACTAGATTCTACAATTTGACCAAAGAAGAATATGCATTGTTGGATTCATTGAGAAAGAATGGTTACGTGAGGGTTATGAATCCTGACAAGGGGGGGGGGGGGTGTTTCCTATGGATAGTATAATGTACTCAGCTGAAATGTTGAATAATCCAGAAAGGTATACTAGAGTTTCTCGTAATGAAATCAACGTGGCCCATTGGAAAATAGATTTTATGTTACAAGAAATGGCTAATGACCAACAGATAAGCCAGGAAACTCTATCATTTCTAACTATTGACAAACCCAAAGTCCCTTCTATTTTCGGAATATCGAAGGTCCATAAGGATGCACTTGATCCACCTTTGAGACCTATAGTAGCCGCTTCAGGTTCTAACACCTATCCAATAGCTAAGTACTTAGATTTAAGACTAAAGGAAGTATGGCTAAATAAGATGGGCATCCTTAAGGACTCTTGGGACTTTTGGGGAGCATTGACCAGGGGTTATATCATGAAAACCTTATTTTCATCACTTTAGACATACAGGACCTGTTCAGTGTTATACCTTATCAAACGGGTTTGGATTGGTTCGAAGAAGCACTGAGAACAAAAGGTAGCTTAGACAATGATACCATTATTCTGATGACAGAATTGATGGAAATGGTACTTAAACACAATTTTCTCTACTTTGAGGGCAATTTTTTAAACAGACAAGTGGGGTAGCCATGGGGGCCAGTTGTGCCCCCATGTATGCCAACCTGGTTTTGTCCACCTGGGAAGAGAAATTTTTGTTTCACTCTGACTACTCTCAATACTGGAGTTATTATAGACGCTACCTGGATGACATAGTCATTTTTTGGAATGGGCCAGAACAAAAGTTAAATGAGTTTATAATTTATTTGAATAATACAACGTCCTTTCTCATATTCACTCATGACCAGCTATAGTATTTCAACGTGCTTATTGAAAAAGTACCAGGAATGAAGGCATTTAAGTCTAGTGTATTTAGGAAAAAGGCATTCTCCAACTCCTATTTATTTTTCACCAGTGGACACCCCTTCAGTCAAAAGAAGGGGATTGGGAAAGGTCAGTTTATTAGGAGTTGCAGAATGACCTCTAGCGATCAAGACTTTGTTATTGAGAGTAGTAAACCGAGGGCTATGTTCACAGAAAGAAAATATCCAATAGAGTTGATAAAACAAGTAGAAGGTGAAATTTTGAAGGAAAGAAAAGGCAGGTTTGGTCCAGTTTCGGGTAAGCCAGAGCTGAACATCCATCGAGAAGCAGATAATGATACTGACCAAATTGGATGGAATGGTAACTTTATACTGAATTTTAGTAGTAATGCTTGTTACATTAAAGATATAATTTCACAAAACTGGGAGAGATTTGTGAGATATTCAGATTTGGACCCACTATTTAAAAACCCGCTTAGGTTTACCTATAGAAAGGGTAGAAATATAAAAGAAATGTTGGAAAACTGCAAGGTGAACAATTCTAGATCTAAAAAGGGTACATATAAATGTGGTTCTTGTGCACAATGCACACACATCCTACAGGGGGATTCTGTGGATTTGATAGGCAGAAAAAGAAAATTGCTAATCAACCTTTATTGTAATTGTGACACTTTTGGAATTATATACATCGCTATATGCAAAACCTGTGGTTCTTTCTATATTGGAAAGACCAACAGGTAACTCAAGCGACGTATATATGAACACATGAACGACAATAAAAAAATGTGACATAAACAATGCTTTGTATAAGCATAGTAAAGAATGCACAGAAGCTGTTTTTGGGTTCTTTGTAATAGAAAAGGTTGAAACAAACCCACGGGGGGGGGGACCATGGGAGACTACCACTGAGATTAAAGAACTTCTCTGGCAGTTAAGATTAGAAGCGAGCAAGCCCCCAGGTCTTAATGAACATGTTTCACTGGTACCAGTTCTCAAATTAAGATCTGCCAAGCTCTAATAAAGAATAGGTTAAGGGTACACCTCACAGAACCATTTTTTTATAAAATTAATTTTTTATATAATTAATTTTATATATATATATCAAAAATAAACGCAACATTGAACTACATGATATATTTTACTTTGTTAGGCTATTCTTTAGGACACCCCTATTTCATTATGTATACATATGCATTATTCAGGTTTTTATTTAATATGGGGGGGTGATATTTTGTTTTATCTTCATGCATAGGTATTTGTTTATTGTGGATGTATATGCAACTGTTTTGAATTATTTATTATATTCATTATATGAGTTTACATATTTTTATACCAATGTTGAGGGATGTATTGATTAGAATGGACTAGCATTGTATTTATTGAGAGAAATTTTTGTATGAGTGTTTTAATTATATATCATTAAATTTTCACTATTTTATTTAATTGGGACTAATTACCATCATGAGGTAATTAGGAAGGGGCTATATAAGGAGGGAATACCATGCACTTTTTATTTCTGATGAAGTCCTGGATATGCTAGGACGAAAACGTGGTGTTTTGTCAACATTAAAATAAAACAGACTTTTTTGCTCTGTTCGACGCTGTGTTGTGGTTCTGTTTTGCTGGTTCCTAGGTGCTTTATTTTGGATGTTTATTGGTTTCGTTTAAAGCACTATTCTCTTTCATTTCTCAGAAATTAAACATTTTACATGTGGTGATAGGACAATGCATCTGGTTGTTTACCATTACCTTTATGACATTGCACACAGAAATTAGTTTCATATGACTTGCACAATAAACGTTTACTGTCATGCCAATGATGTTGCTGTTTAAAATATCAGTCAAACGTAATGCATTTAGATCAAGCATTGACATCAGCTTTACCTAGTAAATTACTACATGTGCCACAGTTATGTTTATACCAGTCTTTAAATCCTGACCATACGTGTGCCGGACTATCATTACTGTCTACCTGAAAGGTAATCTTACACTGTATACTTTTGTGTTTTATAACATACATGCTGTAGAATGAGAAACAAAAAGAAAATTACCTGCTTCTGTGTGGAAGGTGGCCAAGTCTTCGGTTGAGAAAGCGTGGAAAGTTCCTCATTGATTCTCCCAAAAGGTGGTCAAACACAGCTGGCAGATTGAGCTGTGTGAATGTAAAGGACCTGTGGAACTTGCAGAGATGCACTGTTCTGCTACTGGATACTGTGCATAAGAAGGAGGCAAACGTTTGCACTACAACTGGACGTACTAACTGAATAAAATGAAATGTCGCAATAAGAAACCAATCTGTCTGTCAACTGTGGCTAACCATTGAAAATTATATACTGCCTTTTGTTGGTTTCTTGCTGTTACTTGCATTTACATGCATGCATACCACAGTATATTTAACTTTTTATTACTGTATTGTACTAAATACACTGAGACAACTTCTTCAGTTAATATGCATATTACTATTATATTTTCCTTTTGGATCTACAAGCATGCAACACAGATGCTGTCAGCTGTCTATAGCAAATTCCCAAAGCTTGTTTATACACACTCCTATTTATACCAAAAAGTCTGATATTTTTTCTCAGTCTGATGTATTACAGTCTTCCTTTGTTCTTCTAATTTCTGATTTGTCCTTGATTCTTTTTCAAGTTCGGTGGTCCAGGGAAACTCAGTCTTGCATTATCTGAAACTTGATGTTCTAATTTATCTTACTTGATGTTACATCTCTTTACTTCGTTGATGTCCTTCTAGCTGCCATCTGCGCAGTTATTTTTATAGACTTTGTTTCTCAATAACATACTGCATTCCATGGACGCCAATATCTAATTAAGTTATGCCAGCACACTTACTACTTCCTATTTTTCAGCATTTTATACTATTCCTAAATTAACCCTTTATATTTCATATCAATCTTGTAGCTTTTTATTCAACCTAATAATCATGCTAGCAACAGTTTTGAAAAGACAGTGAACTATTATTCTTTCAAGTACAACTGCCCAGGATACCAAAGTATAGGCATCTTCGTAATGCTGTGCATCCAATGTATGACTTTAGGACACCTGGGTTATGTGGTACGAAAGTACCTCAGAAATTTCTTGCCACCAGGCTGAACTCTGAACCTGAATTTCTCTGTTGATTTGTCTGACGTACAGTCTTTCCCATTTCCATTCACCTAGAGCAGATAAGTATCCCTGTTAGGGAAACTTCCTCTTTTTCATCATTTTTGATTAAAATTAAACCTTTTTTTTGTCAACTAAGAAGGGAAAATTTGATTGTGAGGGAAATAATTTGTATGGAAAACCATGTGAATTGCCTATTTTGCCTAGAAGCTAATCACAATTACAGAAACTGTATAGTTGCCAGTCCTTTGTCAACAAGACACTTAAGAACTGTTTGTCATCCCTTAAGATTTATCTTGAAAATCAGGACTGAAGGAGCTTGTGCATGTTAAAATGGATTCTGATGGTTCCTACTCACATGCCCAAGATTACCCCAAAAAGAAACTTAAGAAAATGCTTCAGTTGTCTCATTGGTCTCCACTGTATCTCTTGATGAGTCCTTGGACCATCTGGATGTTTGGGCTACTGCCTCTGCTCTGAACCTGTCAGAGGCTGGCAAGGCACTGCCTTTTTACCACGTCCATCCCGAGTGATTGGACAGCTGCCTGTACCATGATGGGAGAACTAAGGCTGATTATTTCAGAGAGACCATATTCTCATTAGAGGGGAAATAATGGGTTCTGTCCCTGAGGTGCACCAGAAAGCTCCTCTCCTCTCCATGAAAAATCAGAAGACTAAGCATATCTCTCCTTCTCCCTCTTAAGTCAAGGATCCTCAGAATTAGAAGGAGGAGATTTCTCAAGGCCTTATTAAGGCTGCAATTTCTCTCAAACCTCACCAGTTCTTTTTGCCCCTCTCCTTCCCCCTCCTCCCCTCTGAAAATACATGGAGATAATACCACTCAGGTCTTCACAACCACTCTGTTACCATCTTTCTTCAGAGAGCAGATATGTGTTATTGTATTTCTGTTTGTTCTAAGAGTGTGTTGAACAGTGACAAGACCTCCGTAGTGCATTGTATTTATATTTGTGCTGCTTATTTTCCAGCTGGATAAGTTGAATTTGTGCACTTAAACAAGTATGTGATTCAAGTATGTAATTTCATTTGCTGATGCTTTGGTATATGCAGCATTCTTTTGATATACCGATTAATTTCATGGATGCATATTAACTGAGGGTTTTATGTTCTGCTTAGCAGTGTGGTGCTATGTTCTGATAATTTGCTCTCAACAGCTCTAAACAGTTTATCACTCTGGATCTCTATCACTACACTTCCTGCGATATCTGCTTTGACTTTACTTTCAGAAACTTTTGTTACCCTCTCTCTTCTCGTAGAATAGCCTGTCTTTTCTTAATTTGGCTGACTGTGTTCAAGGGAGCCGGATTTATAGGGCAAGGAGGGGGGCAAGCACCCTTCCACTTTTACAGCTGCAAGTTGGCCAGGAGACTTCAGCAACTCAAAAAAAAAAAAAAAAACTTCACTCAGTGGTGACAGTTTCTTCTTCTTCAAGGAGGATCATGTGTGTCACACGTAAGCAAGCTAGCGGGGATGTAAATCCATTCTACATTCACACTCAGTGTTTAATCTAGCCGTTCTATCTTGAGAGAAGGTAAGTGTGTGTGTGTGTGTGTGTGTGTGTGTGTGTGTGTGTGTGTGTGTGTGTGTGTGTGTGTCCATGTATCCATCCATTGAGAGAGAATGTAAGTAAGTGGGCATGTATGCCCATTGAGAGAGAAGATAAGTGTTTGTGTGTGTGTGTGAGATCATTGCACTGAGAGAAAAGGTAAGTGTATTTGTGTGTGTGTGTAATTTAAACTAATGGTTCTGTTTGTTTCTGCACGAGGGAAAAAGTGTGTGTGCGTACTTTAGACGTTCTGTTTGTATGAGATATAAAGTCTGTGTGTGTCTATTTTACTGTGTGACAGAGTGGGTGTGTATATGGAATTTAAACTAGTGGTTCATTGCTGTAAGAAAGAAAAGGTGTATGTATGTGTTGCTGTGTGACAGAGAAAGCAGATGTGTGTATGCGTTGCTAACCTCAACTGTTTAGAGCAAGAAATCTGGATAATGCCATAAATAATGGGGGGACAAAGGCCCAAAAATAGGGACAATTTTTAAATCTTCCTTTTACAAACTTAGAAAGTTGAGAGAATAACAGGTTTTGCAACAGCATTTATTTCTGAAGGGTGTGAAGCCTGAAATTTAAGAGCCTGTCACTATTTTCTGAGTTCAATCCTTAATGAATTGCCAATAATTTGACATAAAATCAAAATGTTATGAGGAACAGAATAAAAATAAGAGTAAAAAATCTGGACATTCTGCAAAAATCTGATCAGTTGAGAGGTATGGTGTGTATGTGTGTGTGTGTGTGTGTGTGTGTGTGTGTGTGTGTGTGTGTGTGAGCAGAGAAAAGGTAATGCGTTTTAATGGGGGATAGGGATTCTGTGTGAGATGCTTAGAAACTATGAACTTGTCAGTTTGTCAGTCATTCCCTATTGCAATATTACCAGATTACCAGTTTTTTTAACAGGACAGTGCAGTGGTGCAGCAGTTAGCATTTTTGCTTCACAGCAAGAGGTTCTCTGGTTTGAGTCTCAGCTGGGGTGCCTTCTGTGCGGAGTCTGCATGTCCTCCCTCTATTCTGGTTCTCTGGTTTGAGTCTCGGCTGGGGTGCCTTCTGTGCGGAGTCTGTATGTTCTCCCTCTATTCACGTGGATTTCCTCTGGGTTCTCCATTTTCCTCCCACATTCCAAAGACATGCCTCTGGACCGTTTCTCCCCAGGACTCTTATCCCAGTAAACAAATGTTTAATAAATAAAGTAAATAAATGAAACACAAGCAATTAATTCTTCAAGGGCAGCAGGCACTAAATTTGTAGATGAAACAGTGAAATATAAAGTTGTTTGCCAGTAGCAACCTATTCATTAGTTACAGATCTCTTTAATCTGGAATTATTTACTTGTGCAGAGATTGTGCTTATTGAATGATATTGCTGGATTGTAATGACAGAAGTCTGAGTGGCCTTTTATGGTTGAAGTTTTCTGAAATAGGTAGTTTTGTTATTACTGGTTCATATTTTTTGTTCCATTGCATATTAGAATGTTCAAAACTACAAATTTAAAACATACACTAACAAATGGTGCTGTATTATACATGGAATGTAATTTAATACCATCAGGAAGGTGAATCAAAGAAACAGCCAAGTAATGGAACACTGTAATGTCTGAGTAGGAGGTTGCTGCAGGTGAGCTGCTCTGGGGGGGGGGCCCGCTCTATTACCCTAGGGCCTCATTTGACTCTGATCCGGGTCTGGTATTTTGCACCGTTATCTACTAAAAACTATTGGAAGTTGGAATAAAACAACAAAGTGTCAGTTATAAAAAAGTAAATGCTTTCGTTCCATGTTTGCCAATAAAGGAACAAAAGCGTTTATTATTTTAAACTGGCACGTTATTGTTTCATTCCAACTTCTGATGATTTATGGCTTTTGCTGTTCTTTACTGTTAATTAATAATGGTCATATTGTTGAACATGCCACTGCAGTTCTGTGCAATGTGGATCTAAGCAGCCCACCCAGGTACATTCTGAGCAGTCATTTATGAAGTAATAACGTAAAAATAATAATTACAGCAATGATGATGATAAAATAAGACAATGCAAGCAAGAAACTGGAATAACTTTGACTCTGCTGTTACTGTGTTTTCAGAAGTTAATACAGTTTCTTCCTTGCCTTAAGTCTGTTTATTTCTCATTTTTTTCATTACTGCAGGTTGGCCCCGGTTTTGTTAGATTTTAAGGTCATGCAAGAAACATTAATTTATTTAAAAGCACAATAAAAATACTGTGTGGTTTGAAAATGTTATTAAAGCTTCTTGCCTGATTCTAAGCCTTCAGTTAGGTTATTTATTATTATTCTTATTTATCAAGTTGCCCAGTTTTTGCTGCACGTCTCTTTTAATTAGTTGAACAAATGAAAAAAATGCAGCAGGTTGAGCTTGAAAGTGGTAAACAGCTTTTGCTCCCAGTTGTTATTTAAACCTCAAAATCTCATGGCTCAAGTGATAAAGCCAAAAATGTAATGGGTCAGGAAAAAGGTCAAAGGTCCAGAATCAGGGACAGATTTTAAGCATAACATTGTTCTTATATGCTTAGTTGCTAGAATAACAGGTTTTACATTAGCATTAATTTTCTGAAGGATATGAAGTCTAGCTGAAACACAAATGTCTATCATTATTTAATTTTTTCAATCCTCATAAATTTGCCAGAAAACCACATTTTATGAGGAACAAACCAAAACATGACACAAAATCAGGGACAGTTAAATGTATGCTCTAATCTTCAACCTCTTAGGGCAAGAATCAAGGAGAAAGAGTGTGTAAGGCTCAAAATCATGGACATATTTTAAGCTTTACTCTTGTCACCAAAGCAATGGATGAATGTAAAACAGTCCACACCACATTACCTTGACCTTGCCAAGCCTTTTGATACAATCCCCCTACTCAGGTATAGTAGAAAAGCTGAATAAGCTGGGAATAAGCCCTTACATCACTAGCTGGACTGCCAACTGGCTCACAGGATGCAGGAGATCAAAATAGGGGAGACTGCCTCTAGAAAGAAACCAGTTACCAATGGAAGGCCCAGGGTTTGGTGTTGAGACTTTTCCTGTTTGGCATCTATTTATTGGAAATAAAAGCAAATACCAAAGGGCTTTGGCTGATTAAGTCTGAGATGACTGCAAGCTAGGAGTAGTTATTGAATCCCCAAATGACTTAACTATCATGCAGGAAGGTCTGTCCCAAACAATAACTGGTGCCAAAATCATAAATTGAAACTACACTCCAAAAAATTAATTATTGTGTCCTTTGTGAAGTCATCTATCCCAGGGAACTGCCAAATTGACAATACCCCCCCTGAGAGCTGACACAGTTGTTTGGCATTTGGGAACTTGTGTGGACAGTAACCTAACTTTCATCCAACATGTACCCAGTGTGTCATAAGAGAGTCTTTGTATATTGCACAGCTTATGAACAAATTGCTTGCAACTAGATCTAGAAATGTTATTATCCTCCTTTATGAAGCCCTCATTAGGTCACTCATTTTGTATAATGCCCACTTTGACATGTATCTCTCCAAATTCATGCCCAGAATGATACCTTACTAAAAGGATACAATTCCTAAACAACAGGTCTTACACAGACCACCTCAAAGTCTTATCAATATACTCGGTATCCTACAGAGTGCTAAGAGGTGACTTGTGTCTTGGCTGGCTTACAAGGCATCCTCCGACCCAATATTGATAGACCTACTGAACATCAACAAGTGAAATGGCATCAGAAATACTCAGTCCAGGTATCTAAACAGAATGGTGTGGAGACACAGATATATATCACAGAGGATACCACTGTTCCACAACAGACTATTCATTCAAGTAAAACAAAGCTTCATCCCTGTCCATATTCAAATACAACTTGGGTCTATGGATGAGTAATAGAAAATGCACATTAGAATTGCCCCTTGTGACACTAATGGATAGAGGCAGTTCCTAAATCCTGCATCCTTTACATGGGTCCACTTGAATTATATATGGTATGATCACAGTTATTCTCACTAGGACTAATATGCAATTATCAGCCATGGGATTGAGAAGACCAATCAGTAAATGTTAATTCAAACACCAAAAGGGAAATTGGCTAAGGTTAAAATGTTCTCCAAGTGAATATATGTTGAGGTAGCAAATAGTTTTTAAAAATTGTCCTTTTTAGATCACTAAGTGCCCCTCTTAACTTCTGCCCCCAACAGCCTTCAACAGTTTCCATCACCTCACCTCTTTCCCCATCTCTTTGAATAAGCTAGCTTCCTATGCTCTGACTTTATCACCTCCATATTATATTCAGTATTGTAGTATTTTTCTTTTCTTTCAAACCTCATGGACATTACATTGGTCCTCTGTGACTTAAACAGCAGGAGCTCTGCTACAAGTCACACCTCTGTGAACTGGTCTTGTGCAAAAGCTGCACCTGTGAGCAGTAGCCAACTGAAATTATTATTATTGTTTAATGAAATCTTAGAAAGTGAGAGAATGCCTGTAGTGAGTACAGAGGGATTAAATTGATCAGTCACAGCATGAAGTTATGGGAAAGAGCAGTGGAAGCTAGGTTAAGAAGGGACATGATGATTAGTGATCAGCAGTATGGTTTCATGCTGGGAAAGAGTACTACAGATGTGATGTTTGCTCTGAGAGTATTGATGGAGAAGTACAGAGAAGGTCAGAAGGAGTTGCATTGTGTTTTTGTAGACTTAGAGAAAGCATATGACTGGGTGCCTAGAGAGGAGTTCTGGTATTGTATGAGGAAGTCGGGAGTGTCAGAGAAGTATGTAAGAGTGGTACAGGATATGTATGAGGGTAGTGTGACAGCGGTGAGGTCTGAGGTGGGAGTGACAGATGCGTTTAAGGTGGAGGTGGGATTACATCAAGGATCAGCTCGGAGCCCTTTCTTATTTGCAATGGTGATGGACAGGTTGACAGACGAGATCAGACAGGAGTCCCTGTAGACTATGATGTTTACAGATGACATTGTTATCTGTAGTGAGAGTAGGGAACAGGTGGAGGAGACCTTGGAGAGATGGAGATATGCTCTAGAGAGAAGAGGAATGAAGGTCAGCAGGACTAAGACAGACTATATGTGTGTGAATGAGAGGGAGGATAGAGGAATGGTGAGGATGCAAGGAGTAGAGGTGGTGAAGGTGGATGAGTTTAAATACTTGGGATCAATAGTTCAGAGTAATGGTGAGTGTGGAAGAGAGGTGAAGAAGAGAGTACAGGCAGGATGGAGTGGGTGGAGAAGAGTGTTAGGAGTGATTTGTGACAGACTAGTACCAGTAAGATTGAAAGGGAAGGTGTACGAAAGGAAGGTGTACAAGAGGGTAGTGAGACCAGCTATGTTATATGGGTTGGAGACAGTGACATTGACAAAAAGGCAGGAGTTAGATCTGGATGTGGCAGAGTTAAAGATGTTAAGATTTGCACTGGGTGTGATGAGGGTGGACAGGATCAGGAATAAGTATATCTGAGGGGCAGCCCAGGTTGGAAGGTTTGGAGACAAAGCCAGAGAGGCAAGATTACGTTGGTTTGGACATGTGCTGAGGAGGGATGCTGAGTATATTGGGAAAAAGATGCTAAGGATGAAGCTACCAGGTAACAGGAAAAGAGGAAGGCCTAAGATAAGGTTTATGGATGTGGTGAGAGAGGACATGCAGGTGGTTGGTGTGACAGAGCAAGATGCAGAAGACAGGAAGAAATGGAAACAGATGATCTGCTGTGGCGACCCCTAACGGGAACAGCTGAAAGAAGATGATGAGTTTGCAATGTAAGCAAGTCAGAAAAGTGCCTGCTCTGTGCTGGAAAGTGACCGTGACTCCCCCCCCCCCCACAAGAAGTAGTTCTTACACTGTGAGGAATGTTTACTTAACTGGTCACTGTTGTTTCACTTGCCCATTAGATTACATTGCATAAACTAGTTACTTCATACCCAAGCTTCTTGATATTTGCATTCAGTAAATAAAAGAAATTCAGTTTTACTGTTTGCTACCAGGCTAATTGCTGAGCAACAGATATAAACTAATTGATTTCTGTAATAAAGGGCCTGAGGTCAGAAACCCTTGCTATCCTCTGCTTCATTTCACTCCCCTACCCTCAAGTCCCACAAACCCACTATAATCTGTAATTAAGCTACCCATATATACCTATCACCAGTGATATCCAAGATCATACCTCTCAACCTGGAAACATCAAAAATCTGGACAAGGCCCATGAAAAATAGGTACAAATCTGTATGCTGATTAACATCTAATTTGCATACATAATTACGTAACCCCACCCACTCCAGTGGAATTGTGGGATATCAACTTTCAAATGCAAACTGAAGAACAGACAACCAAAATATGGCACCACTGATCCCCTGCAGCCATTCCAGTGTCCCATTACCTGGCGATTTTGCCTATTTACCATAAACACTAATGTGTGCATACTGCTTTACTTCTACAATGATTATTTGGATTTTATTTTGACATCTGCTAAACAAAGCAATACTGTCTCAATGAAAATAGACTTGGCATTAAAATTTCTCTGCCCTTGAAACTCACATTCATTGAACTAGCATTGAAACCCACACCACACCCAAAGAAAATGCATCTGGCCAGTGGTGAATAAAGATTACCTTTGGGCTGTTTTCAAATCATTGGCCCCTTGCACATAAAACAAGAAACATGTGTTCTTTTCTTTTATAGACCTTCCTGACTTTATTAAATTATATTCCTTGTATAATACAACACACTTGTTAGAGCGCATTTTAAATGTATTGTTTGAACATTTTTCCAGTAGGCTGTACTGTAGACAATGAAACAAAATGCATGAACCAATATTGAGAAAACTGCCCAATTCAGAACATTTCCATCATAAAAGTCTACTTCCACACCCACACTATAAATAGAATGAAAGTAGTGTAAGCCATAGGCATCTTGCACAGCTTCTTGCACTTATTTTCAAGTTCAGTTTTTTTTTTTTGGGGGGGGGGGCAAAAACATTGCTTGTATAATTTTGGAAAGTTGTTAGAATAAAATGTTGTTACCACTATGCATGTCACTGGCAAGTCTGGAACCCCAGGACCTTATGCACTACAGTCAGAGCAACATACCACTATGCCAAATCAGCAGTTTCCTAAAAAATAGGAAGAGAGAAACTTAATGGCTATCATTTAGTGAATTCAGTTCACACTTCTCACCATAGCTCTCAACCTCCTAGCACAAAAACCCGGACAAACAAAGCCAATAATGGGGGAATACAAATTCAATTCTCATTTCTCACCATAGCTCTCAACTCTTAGAACAAAACCCTGGACAAAGCTCACAAGTGGTGGTGGCTAGGGACTTACCAGGGACACATTTTAACCATTGCTTGTATAATTTTGGAAAGTTGCTAGAATAAAATGTTGTGTTACCACCATGCATTTCACTGGCAAGTCTTGAACCCATGACCCTATGCACTACAGTCAGAGCAACAAACCACTATGCCAAATCAGCAGTTTCCTAAAAAATAAGAAGACTGAAACCTAATGACTATCATTTAGTGAATTCAGTTCTCACTTCTCACCATAGCTCTCAACCTCTTAGCACAAAAAAACCTGGACAAAGCCAATATGGGGGAATACAGATTCAGGTCTCACTTCTCACTCACCATAGCTCTCAACTCTTAGAACAAAAAACCTGGACAAACAACAAAGCCAATAATGGGGAAATACAAATTCTGTTCTCACTTCCCACCATAGCTCTTCTCAACTCTTAGCACAACAAATCTGGACAAAGCTGAGAAATGGTGGTGGCTAGGGACTTTAGTCTCTTTGGGACAGGGTTTGAGCCTGAAATACCTCTAGCCACCAGGTGTATTACAGGGGGAGCAGCATTTACACACACACACACACACACACACACACACGCACACGCACACGCACACGCACACGCACACACACACACACACACACTTCAAACATTTCCCTGTAATTCAGAGTGAGCAAGCTGTTGTGAATGGAGTGCTGCTGTTAAAACTTCCCCTGTAATCCAGAGCAATGAGTGAGCGAGTTGTTATGAACGCAATGCTGCTGTTAAAACTTCCTTGTTTCTGTGAGTGCTGATGTTAATAAATTTCGCTGTTAATACATTTCCCTGTAATCACGAGTGAGATTTCCCACTCGCATTTGCAGCCAGACCAGCTGGAAATGACAACGTGAGCTCCTTGAGCTCAATTCTGACTGGCTGATAGCCCTGATGGAGCTGAAGTCATCGCGCACATGATGACGTCAGCTCTGACAGCGCGGTATTTCAAAAACTTAATAAATGCAAAAAAATCGGGAATAAAGGGGTGCCACTCGGGAATCTTGGCACCCCTTCATTTGGACCCCAAAACTCGGTGAAAACGGAGTAATTCGGTATGGTTGAGAGGTATGTCCAAGATATATACCTCACTAAACAACTTTGCTACTATCATAGAATCATTCATGTTTCTATTCACCCGTTCATATTTTGTGGATAATTTAGTATCATTCCCAACAGCCTTTCTCCCTCCCATATTTCTTTGCACTATATCCACTCTTGCTCAGACCACTTACCAACAGTACCTCTAAGAAATTCATTAGCAAAACTTCCTTTTCCATTCATCACATCGATCACTCATATACTACAATCAGATTTACTTTGTTTCATTTCTTCATCTGCAATATCTCTGACTTCCACTCATCCCATTATACTGCTTTTACACCCTTCCTTTAATCTCTCTACACCATATTCAATTAAATTAGCAATTTTTGCTTTACTACCCTTCCTTTCTTAGTCATATCATTTCTACACTGTTAACAGACCCTCATGGCATACATTAATCCTCATTCATATCGATATTCCCCACTATTGTACTCTTAAATATCCACACATCTCAAAAATCTATTATTCTAAATTTTAACTTCTGCTTTTCCCAAATAAATTTCCCTACTTCCAGTGTTAACTACAGCCTCATCCGCTATCCTTCAAGCACCTCTTACATTTCAGAAACATGGTTCTCCTACAGTTCCTACAGTGTCTGACACAAATACCTCTTTTCCTACTCACACACCGAACATCCTACTAACATCCATTACCCTCACAGTTCCAACAAAACTTTTATATTGTGTCCTCCAAGCAAAATACCTCTGAACCTCATCTCCCAATCTTACCCAATCTATATCAGCTCTCATATATCCCACTTTTCAGGTGTAGTTATCTAAAACAACAGCCATTTACTTACAAGATTGGGGACTAAGCAATTTTTGGCATATTTATGACATGCTTGCCCATGTTGCATAGTTCATTATTTATTTATTTATTTATTTGGCATTTGTTTACCAGAAAAGTCTGACTGGGTCATGAGGCACCCATTTTCAGTGGAGGCCTAGGGAGAAAAGCTCCAGATAGATATGGTTAACAGAATGAAAAACTAGACAGACATAAAGTCATAACATTCAAGCACAAATATGAAAACAACACATAAGTTTGTCAGAATGAGAACTTAGCACATATAATAAAGTCATGAAATTCAAGCACAAAATTTGAACAACTACACATTAGTTTTTTCAGAATAAAATCTCAACATGCATAATAAAGTCATAGTGTCCAAGCATAAATTATATGGAAAGCCTGATAATATGGAGATGCAGCATTATTTATATAATAGGTTATTATCATAATGATTATTAATATTCTACAGTTCATGAAATATGGTAAGAGATTATATTGGTGAAGGAGTAGGATAGTACGACTAGAGAAAGGTAGGATGTGATAGAGGGGATAGTAGGAATAGATGTGGAAAAGGTATGAGTGTAACCTTAGGGGAGTATGTGTAGGGGAAGGGAGGGTAGGGTAAGTTAGTAGTGGGGATAGAGAGAGTACAGGTAGAAAAAGGTATAAGAATACCTCAGCCTGGGCTTGTACAGGAGCAAATCCAAGCTTTGTTGAAATATTCTTTTATAAAGGTTTTGAAGGAGTACAGGTTAGTAGCAGTTTTGATAATTAAAGGAAGGGAGTTCCATAGTTTTGCCACAGAGCAGGAGAAAAGGCGCAGTGGTGTAGCGGTTTGATTCTCGGCTGGGGTACCTTCAGTACATCTGCAAGTCCTCTGTGTATTCATTTGGGGTTTCCCCTGGGTCCTCTGGTTTCCTCCCACATTCCAAAAGCATGTTTCTGGAACATTTCTCCCCATGCCTCCACTGAAAATGGTCTTTTTCCCAGTTGATGACCCACCACTGCCAACCAGTAGTCAAAGAGCCTCAGTCCTCACCAATGGCAACAGTGGGTGACGTATACTGGGAGGATGACAGGTACACACACACACACACACACATGCGCGCGCGCACATGCACACACACACACACGCGCAAACACACACACAGACACAGTAGTTTCAGATGCAGCTGTCTGCATCAAGTGCAATTTCTCTTAAGAATACACAGCAATCACAGTCAATCCAGGGCTGGGTTCTCACTCTTTCTCCAGATCCCCAGTAAGACTCCCCACTGGCACAGCTATAGAGTTGAGATCTCAGCCAAGGGACCAAGCCAAGACCTCTAGTACCTTCTCCGTCCAACCAGTGATTCATGTCCCTGCCCAAGTAGCTGACGCACACACACACACACACACACACACACACACACACACACACACACACACACACACACTCTTTGAGGTTTAATTTACACACACACTTGGGAAAGGCTGGCATGGGTTTACTAGCTATGCACCCTTCTACCCAGACTATAGGGTAGTTATTACTGCCACCAGTCACTCCTGCTAGCTACCTTAAAGGCCTGTGTGATATTACAATTAATACAAATGGTAGAGCAAGGATATTAGGAGTGGCCTGCACAGTGTCACCAAATAAATATGCAACTACTCTCAAAACTTAAATATTTTTACACAAATCAGCCACAGTGAAAGGCTTACATATATCTAATAATAAATAATAAAAGAACAAGACAATACTAAATATATGTTCACAGTGACATCAGAGTTCAAAACCACAGGAAATGTTTAAAACAACATTGCGGGGCAGTCTCAAATAAATAAAGAAAAACATCTAAACTTAGCTTTACTATATTCCTGTTTGTATCTAAGAGAGTTATACTGTTCCCTAGAAACTTACTTCATTAGAGGAAGGCAGATGTGGTGAATTGATGATCTAGTTATTGTCAGGTCCAAGACAGAATGCAGAATGCCCTGTCTCATTAAGAGACTTCTCAAATTAATATCTCAAATATTACTGCTGGGTAACTTGCAGAATGACATAATTTCTTATCATCTGACTCTGGTTCCCAGGTGAAACCCCCACTGCTGGAAGCTGGCAGTATTTAGCATCTATTTGTAAAACTACATAGACACCAGATCTTTGGCAGATGCTGGAAGTCATAAAACAATTGCATTCCTCCATGTTTTCAGAGGTAGTAATTACTTCACTCCGAAGACAATAGAGAAAACTTCTCAGCACAGACTCTGTGTCTCCAGCTGCACCAAAAACTGAAAGATACCATCTTTTATTGCACAGCCTATAAAGTAATTTAATTCCAGCTATTTTCCTAAAATTTGCTGAACTGAAGTTAACCTCCTGTATTCCAGTTTCCACTGTTAAAATATATACATTTAGGCAGTTGCAATAGTGCGTGTGCATTTCTGTTATCTTCCAGGCAGGGCACACTATGGATGCATTTCAAACACAAACACTTTATAAAATACCTTTTCAACACGTCTGTACGAAGCAGCTTGATATACACATGACATACAGTTGTAACACAAGTATCTTATATAAATCATGTTGATATTCACAAATGACACATAATTTTTTACAAAATTCCAGATAGCTGTGCTGGCAGTATCTCCCTTCATCACTCCAGTAAACAAATGTTAAATAAATAAAGGCTTAGGCCTGGGGTTTTGTTAGGTTTATAAGTTGTGAGGAGATCTTTGTCTTCAGATTTGAGATGTTTGTTTGGGATATAGAAGTTGATTAATGGGCTAAGAGCAGGACAAGCTAGTGCAGTGTGAATGATTTTGTATATCTTAGTAAGTTGTATGTATTGGAACTGGAGGGGGAGTTCAAGCCATCGTGGGGAATGTAGGGCTTTACAATGAGCAAGAGGGGTTGTGTTTACGACAAATTTGGCAATCTTGATATAGCAGCTTTCTAGTTTATTTTTTCTTAGGGAGATCTGTAAGTTAGAACTGAATCCCCATATGACAGTGAGGGCAAGAGGTAGGTTTTGGCCAGGGTAATTTTGGTAGCTGCTGTGAGGAAGTTTTTATTCCTGTATAGAATGCCTAGTTTTTGGTGGGTTTTTTTTTATATTGTTTTATATGTGTAGGTCAAACTTGAGATTATCGTCAATTGTGACAACTAGTATGCTGAACCAATTGAATTTCAGTGTTGGCTGAAAAGATCTTGAAGTTTGTTTTGTTGGAGCTATGGGGTTTGTGGGTGAAGAGAAGGAGCTTTTTTTGGGGGTGGGGGGTTCAGTAGGAGTTCAGCATTGGAGAGCATACCTCTCAACCTCTTAGAGCAAGAAATCTGGAGAAAGCCATACATAAAAGTGGGACAAACACCCAACTATAGTGACAATTTTTAAGTACTGTTCTTACAAACTTAGAAAGTTGACAGAATAACATGTTTTGCATTAGCATGAATTTTCGAATGGTATGAAGTCTGAAGCTCAAATGTCTATCATTATTTTCTAACTTCAGTCTTTAATAACTTGCCACTAATGAGCCAGAAAACCACAATTAAATGAAAAAATGGACCAAAAATAAGCAAATATCTGGACATTCTATGAAAATCTGTACAGCTGAGAGGTATGTGGAGAGCCATGTTGATAGGGGAGTCATCTGCATATTGGATTATTTATTTATTTATTTGCAGTTTGTTTACCAGGATAGTCCATTGGGCCTCAAGGAGCCCATTTTCAATGGAGTCCTGGGGAGAAAAGCTCCAGAAAAATATGAATACATAGTACACAAAAAGTACAAATCTTTAGTACACATTTCTAATAAACATTACATTGATGATAAAGAACAAATCAACACAATTTTGAATGACAAGAATTGCATCAGATTTTTTTTTCCTACACAGGAGGATTATGTAAGTTATCGATGAAGACATTAAATATTTGACTATTTTAACATTTGCTACTACCACCAAGATCTGCAAATAGTAATGGGCCAAGGATGGATCCTTGAAGTACACCTGTGGGGGTGATGTGATATGGGGAGATAGAGCCCTGCCATTTTACTGCATGTTGCCTGTCAGATAGGTAGCTAGAAAGCCACTAAAGTGAGGAGGATAGACCAATGCTGGAAAGTTCTTTAAGGAGTTTGGGGTGAGACACCATGCAAAATGCTTTTGAGAAATTTAGAAATATTGCAGATACTAGTTTGCCAGTGTCACGGGCTTTGTTGGCAGAGTCCATGGCTATGTAAATACACTGACAACTCTTAAAGTTGGTTCCAGTTTTATAACAAGTATTACTGATCAACATCTAACACAAGGGTATTTTGACAAGTTACATTTGTGGGCTACATCTAATAGCCTGAAATTTAATGTTAATAAGACGTGTTATGCATTATGATCCTGTTAACCCCATTTTATCCTTATGCAACAGGCAATCTTGTACTTAAAGAGGTGGTGGTTTGAAACTTGGGACTCAGAGTTGATAAACTGAGTTTTGAGTTCCATCTATTCAGAACTATTGTTAACAGGGATACAGATGTATTTATACTTCTATATAAAGCAGTTCTAACACCTGTTATGGAATATGATGCTTCTTTCTGTATATATATGATATCAAATTAGCTTAGTTCATTTTTAGTACTGAATGTGTGTGTAAAATGTAATATGTAAGAGCTTTTCAACCAAGGCCACTGCTGAAAAGTTTTTTTTCAATAAACCCAGTTGAACAAATCTGGTAAACAAAATCAAAATTACAAAAAAAAAAAAAAGAACATTGTATGCATGGCTGGTACTCGTGTGTATGATTAGCACATTGTGAAGAGGCATCATTTCAAAGAAAATGGAACTGTATGGCATCATTAGCGCAAATCCACTGTTAGCATGATGTAAAGCACATCACCATTTTGAACATCACCACTTGCGGAGACCAGATGGCTTAATGGTTAAGGTCTTCACCTTCCATGCACAAGGTTCAATCCTGACCTCCAACCAAAGCCTGTTTGGAGTTTGCATGTTCTCCCTGTGTCTCCGTGGAGTTTCTCCCATGTTCAAAAAACATGTTGAGTATTTCCATCTGAAACTCGCCAATGAATGGAGCTGTGGGCAGCACCGACTCTACATGGTGCCCTATAGGGGAAAGAGTTGTACAGACCAACCATTTTGGACATCTACTGTGGTGCACAGTATCCTCAAGATAGGAGAACACGGATCACAGACTGTGTGCTGTGGCAGGGCTAGCCACTCGACGGTGTAAAATATGGCTCTATGTGGTTCGGCCATGTTGACTAATGTTGCCAAAAATGGGCATGGGGAGTTACTGGTGATAAGGTTGAGGACCCGGCCTACTCTGACCCACCCCAGGGACCCTTGCTAACGGTGGGAGGGGTATATGTGCCCCTACTGGCCAGTGTGTGCCTGCCATAGAGCCCAGCAGCCCTGGGTTAATAAGCTACTGTCCAGCCGGTGTCTAGTTGCCCAGCCTGGGTTACCTGGGATAGCTCTGTTGAGCAAAAGCTGGACATAAAACCAACCAACCTGCCAAACATGAACTGAGAATTGCTACGCTTAATGTAGGTTCACTGACAGGAAGCAGCTTGGAAGTGGATGACATGATGATTCGGAGGAGGCTGGACATCCTATGTATCCAAGAGATGAGATGGAAGGGCAGTGCAGCAAAGCTACTTGGCTTGGGATCCAGACTCTACTACTCAGGTGGGGGACAGGCTAGAAATGGTGTAGGAATTGTGCTGAGAGAGAGGCTTCAGAAGGCAGTGAGGGATATAATCAGAATTAATGACAGACTCATGGCCTTCAGACTCCAGTGTAATGATAGGGCAGTATTCATAATCTCAGCCTATACCCACAGCAGGGTTGTGATAGTGAGGAAAAGAGTGCATTCAGAACGCAGTTGCAGGACCTACTAGATAAAGCAGGACAACATGAATTGGTGTTAATAATGGGTGAGTTGAATGCACATATCAGAACTGACAGAACAGGATACTGCCTGGGTCCACATGTGTGGGGCAACAGGAATAAAGAAGGAGAAGCCATTCTAGACTTCTGTCTGGCAAATGGCTTGATAGTAGCCAACATGGTTCAGAAAGAGAGACACTCACAAGATCACATACAAGAGTGGCCAGGATGCAACTCAGGTAGACTTCCTCCTAGTAGGGAAAAGGCACTGGGGTAGAATCCATAATTGCAAAGTCATCCCCAGTGAAACAGTTGGCCCCCAGCATAAACCATTATTTGCCACAATCAGCTGCAAGCAGTGGTCAGAGAAGGCCCTAAGGTCAACAGATACCAGGCTGAAGACCTGGATGTTGACTGGAGAGAAAGTACAGCAGTTCAAGGAATTACTCAGGGCTCTAGCACCCCAAGAAGAGGAGGAAATAGGTGGAGTTGAAGAAGAGTGGCAGCGCCTAAAACAGCATGTGTTAGGACTACAGAAAAGATATGCGGCCGAGCCAGGTATGGAAATAAGGTACATAAGGAAAGCTGGTGGTGGAATGCAGAAGTCCAGGAAGTCATCAAAAGAAAGAAGGAGTGCAGAAAGAAGTGGGAGATAGAAAAGACTGACCAAGCTAGGAAGGACTACTGGTTGGCTAACAAAGAAGCTAAGAAAGAAGTTGCAATAGCAAAGAATAGGGCATCAGAGGCACTCTACCAACTTCTGGAAAGTGACTCAGAAACAGGCAGAAATAAACTATTTCAGGTTGCAAGGCAAAGACAGAAAGATAAAGAAGATAGTCAGACTCCCTTCATAAGGGATGCCAGCAGCAGCCTGCTCACCAGTCCACAGCCATCAAAGGCAGATGGAAGGAGTATTTCCAGCAGCTTCTGAATGAAGAAAACCCCACAGAAGCTGTACTGCCCCAGAAACAGCCTACAAGGAGAGAAGAAGATGATATTAAATAAATATTAAAAAATGGGATTTTACTATTTACAATTTTAGTGAGTTAGAGATTGGGGAAGTTCATTTTGATTTATTGAGTAAAGGATTGACATGTCTGCCAGACTTTGAAATTTATATTGCTGATGTTTTAACTAATTTAAAGCTATTTGTTAGCTTAATTATTTTTTCAGGAACATCCCACTACGAATGTGAATTTGAACTGTAATCCTAATGATCTTAGAAGGAAAAGTCTATTTATTCCCCCCTAATAATTCAGCAACAATGTTATTTGAAAGAATGTATGAGAAAGTAATTAGAAACCTAACAACAGAAAGAAAAATTGGTTAGAGAAATCTAACTTCTGAAGAAAGGAAAATTCTTTTAGACCTGGCCAAAGATAGAAATAACAGAATTATGAAACCGGATAAAGGTGTGTGTTTGTGGGGGGGTTTGGTCATTATGTCACACATTGATCATGTGGCGAAAATGTACAACATATTTAATGACCCTTGCACATGTGTCAGTGTTTCTAAACACAAGGTCAATAGAGCATATATGGGAATTGACCTTTTTTGTCTGATGCATTCTTCCAAGGGGTTATAGATCAAAATGACTACAAATTTCTAACAGTAGAACATCCAGTAAAGCCCCAGATTTTTGGCATCCCCAAGATCCACAAAAGTGTCCAAAATCCACCCTTTTAACCAATAGTAGCAGCAAGGGCGTCCAAAACAGAACCCCTGGCAGCCTGAGCGGATAATGTAGCAGGGCCTGTGGTGAGGGAAGCTGATCATATCATTAGGGATTCCTGGCACTGTTTAGAAAGATTAGGAACACATAGAGGAAATGATGGTTATTCTTTTTTAACAGTGGATGTAGTCAATCTATTTACTGTCATTCCACACCAAACTGGGTTGGAATGGTTTCAGGAAAGCTTAATAAAGAGTGATAGAATTAATAGAATAAAGACAAATTGAAACCATGGAAACAGTTTTAAGGAATAATTTCCTTTTCTTTGAGGGAGAACTCTTCTATCAAATATCAGGGGTGGCAATGGGGGTGAAATGTGCCCCCTGTATTTGCAAACCTGGTATTGTTGGAATGGAAGAGGAATTTTATCTTAGAAACCCATTTCATGGATAAAATTATACGTACAATCAGTTTTTGGATGACATTCTAATCTTGTGGTAAGGGGATGAAAATGAGGCCCGTGAGTTTGTGGAAAATCTAAATAATACTACTACTTTTTTTAAGTTTACTAGTACATGGAAAGCTAATGAAATTGACTATCTAGATATACATTTATCAAAAAATGAGGATAGTAAAATTTTGGAAAGTTCTATCTTTAGGAAAGAAACTTTTTCGAACAGCTTGCTCCATTTCCACAGCTGTCATTCCCAGCATCAGAGGAGAAGTATTATTAAGGCCCAAATGATGAGATTGTCCAGATGTGTAAGTGATGATAAAACTTTTATGAAAGAAATGTTTACCTTGATTGGTTTATTCACTGAGAGGGGGTACCCATTGAAACTTTTAATAAAAACAAAAAAGGGAAGTAATACAGAAGAGAAATCCTACCTTTCGCCATATACTTAGAACTGAAGGAACCACATCAGTGGACAAAAACAAAAAATTGAGGGAAACTGATGAATTTGTTTTGCATTATAATAAACAGATTCCCAATGTGGTGGGGATTATAAACAACTATTGGAACTTATGTTTTGAACAAGAAACAAAGGATAAACTAGGGAGGAAACCTAAGATAGTATATAGCAGAGGCAAGAATATTAAAAACATCTTAGAGACGCGAAGGGAAAGGAACAAAAAAAATGGATATAGGTCAATTATGTTAAAATGTGGATCTTGCAAATATTGCAGATTTATTAAAGATGGTCCCTATGTTTCAGTGGCTAGTTGCAGTTTTTCTTTAAAATGTCCAGGAAAATGCAACTGTAATTCATCTATGGTGGTATACTTGGCAACATGCATATCCTGCCCTGGGTTCTACGTGGGAAAAACTACAACTAGACTCAGGGATAGGACTGGGGAGCATCTTAGAACGATTAAAAATAGGGACATACATAATGCCCTATACCAACATAGTATTAAATGTAATGATTTTAAAAAGTTTATTTTCTTAGTGATAGACAAAGTCCCATTTAAAGAAAGAGGTGGTGATGCTAAAACTGAGGTGGAGACCAAGGAGGTCAGGTGGCAACTTAGACTCAATGCCACAATTACACCAGGTCTCAATGACAACATTTAAGTTAAGCCAATTTTGAAGCAGAGGGCAACTAAAGATTTAGATCTTTCATGGTTAATACAATATAATGTAATATAAAGAAGGTTAGGTTAGAACTTTGGTTTATTGTTTCAAATTTTAGCATTTAAAATAAGATGTTCATGATAAATAAGTTGTATTTAATTCAGCATGTATGAGGTTTTTGTACACAATGTATTGTGGCTTTAAAAATGTTTTTTTCATGTTTTTTAATTCACTGAATAAGTTTCATTTGATTGGTTGTCTTTTTCTGGGTTTGGGATATTTAAGTGTGATTTTAACACAATGTAAATGACTCTGAAGAAGCCTGTTGAAACACTAAGGCGAAAGCACTTAGTCGTTTATGTATTAAGCAGTTTTCATTTTTGTACCTCGTGGTTTGTGATATTTTTTATTGGTTTCAATGGATGGATAAATAAGTTATGCAAACAGACTAGTTAGCTTTGTCCACATGGACCTTAACAGTTAAGGAAGGAGTCTTGCCTGGTAAAGTACCCTATCCACAACTACAAACCCTGTGGTAGATTTCAAGTAGAGAGTGGTACATCGTTTTGTATGTGAAAGTGGGGCACCACCGCATTGTTATGCCATAATACTGTCTAGCTGTGTATGTGGGGGGTGAAGGATCCAGTTGTAAACATAGGATACTGTAGGGTTCACATACCACAAGGGATGTGGAGTTATAGAGATGCATATGCAGACCTGGATACAGTATATAAAGGAGGTGTGAGGTTGTGCATGCCATTAACTGCAGCTGTTGTGAAAGTCTATAAAGGGGAAGGCCATGGTCATATACTCTTGCATGTCACAGTACAGCATATATATTCATCGATTGACATGTTTTGTCTTTAAGTGTACAGCTAATGGTATTGCCATTTTATGAAGGCAATGCCCAGAAATGTTCACTAGCCAGAAGAAAGAACTGTTACTGCAGGCTGTCTGCACACGACATGTATCTCCTCAGCAAAGGTGCTGCAGCTAAGCATAATTGGGACTAGATCTGGTAGGGAATGATGCAGGATGTTAATTTTCTGGGCACTGGACAGCTATAATTGGTCCCTACAACAGGTGTGATGGGGGGTTACCGAGAAGATATTCCATGCAAATGAAGAGGCATGGCATATTGCAACTTACAGGTCCATCATATAGTGTGGGCCACCAAAACAGAACTGACTAACAGATACTGAGGAGTTTTCAGTGTCAATTATTGGACAGATGGATCCGCTCCTTGTATCTGAGGCTGGCTTGGATGTTGGAGCGTGCCTGGCAGCAAACATATATGTTAGAAGGGAAGCACCAGGTTAGCAATGTCCATTGCAGTACACCATACCAAACATCAATGCATGATTAAAGTAACTGTAAGGACTGATAAAGGCCCACCTGCATATATGTCCTCCCAAGCACCTCTTGTGTGCATCCTGAATGACAAAGTATATCTACCAATGTGTTTTATAACACTGTTTCCATGTGTATCTGACACAGGTGATATGGGTGCATATGTGTGTGCTGCCAGTAGTGTCATGTGTGTTCATGGTTTCACAGTTTCCAGTAATCATAGAATCATTAAAAATACAACTCAACTGGCCCATGTGACCATTTACACCTTGCTAGTACCCACCATTAAACCTTGCCTTGCTTTTCAAAGAGCAATAGGCCAGTCATGCCATGGGGTGAATTTGAGAGTACCCATCCAATTGTCTTACTCCTTTTTAATGGAAGATGTGTCACATTGTATAATCTGCAGGGGAAGTTTGTTCCAGAGAAAGAGTAGTCATTACATGATGAATCTGTCTCTCTACTGTGCTTTGTTTATTTCCTGAAACAGGCTGAGTCCTCTGGTTCTAGTGTTCACTGGACTGTTTGGTTTGTGGAGATATAAAAGGTCTTGGACTGCTGAATCCCTAATGGCTTGAAAAGCAAGACAGTGCTCAGCCCTAGGGAGTCAGTAGAACACTGAGACAGGTACTCTGGATTCTCCTAGTGGCTCAGGTCTTTTAGGCTTGGGATCTTTTTTGTTAGGAACCTCTGGAGTCTCTCTAACTGCCTAACATGTCTTGTAAGATACATCCCAAATAGAGTATTGTTTTATATGATGGGTCTGATCAGTGAAGAATACAGATGGTAAGGACTTCTTTGGATCTAGAAGATATACCCTTTGTGATCAGCTGAGCCAGGCAGAAAGATTTCCTAGCTACTGCTGCAACATAATGATCAACGGAGAGAGGATAATCGACCTATATTCGGTCTCTCGCAACATCTTCATTTTAGAGTGGAACTATCTATATTGTAAGCTGGGTTGAGGGATTGTTTACCTAATGTGACATTATTGCACTTTTTAGCATTTTGTTATAGCCCATTTTTCTTTGTACCTACTACACGTGTAAGTTCAAGTTGCAGTTTTGCATTCCAGAAAGGGATTTGATGATGTCACCCAGTTTACAATCATATGCAAACTTGGTTGACCAGAGATACCCATTTTTGATTTGGAGATCAGAGAGGTATATGCTGAACAGCAGAGGTCCTGGTAGGGATCCCTGCTGGACTCTGCTGGTTACCTTCATGTTCTCTGAGGGCATACTTGCCACCTTCATTGTGTGGATTCTGTCCCTCAGCCAATTTGATATCCACCAAACTACATACGGATCAGTTTGGCACACATTTAACTTGTGTTAGCATGTGATATGGTATCAAATACTTTGGTGAGATCAAGATATGCTGTATGGACAGCATGACCATGATCCACGGTTTGTGTTGCTCTCTCAAATAAGTTTATAAGGTTAATACTGTAGCTTATCAGGTCAGTTATGACCTGTTCTGTGGCCTTGCAGATGATGCTCATCAGGCTAATGGCTCTGTAGTTTCAAGGGTCCTGAGTGGTGACACCCTTTGTGAAGTGTCATCACAACTGCTGTGTGTCATACCTTGAGGACAAAGCCTGTGGCTAAACTCAAGATGAATAGTTGTAGGAGAACTAGTGCATGTTTAATGATGTTTTTAGGGCCAACGGAAGATGTATTTTTTGTTTTGGAAAGTACCTTTAGCAAGGGTTCTTTTGTGATGAGAGGGTTTCTGATCTGAGATCCTTTGGAACATGCAGGTTTTGTATAGTGGTCTCGGGGGGGGGGGGTTTGCACTGAATTTGTTAATATATTTGTAATATCTACTGGATCTGAGTAGAAGGTGCCATTCTGAATAAAGTTTGGAGCAATGTTGGGTGCTGTAACACTACTATTTCTTAACTTCCTAATGTAAGTAAAGAAGAATTTGTACTTTTCCTTCACTTCTGATGCTAGTCTAAGCTCATACAATGCCTTTGTTTTCCTGATGGTACTTTTCAGTATCTTTGATGATTTTGATGAGAACCTTCATATGTGGGTCTTTAGTTTAACTGTGTAAGACTAAGAAGCATTTTTTATTTTATTATATTGTTTATTTATACATGTAAACCATACCTCCCAACCATACAAAATTACTCATTTTTTACCGAGTTTTGGGGTCCAAATAATGTGGTGCCATGATTCCCGAGTGGCACCCCTTAATTTCCAAATTTCCTGGCATTTTTTATTTAAATTTTTTTTTCTGGGTTTTTGAGATGATGTCATCACATGCATGATGACATCAGCTCTGTGAAATGGCCTGCCAGCCTGTCAGATTTAAGCTCAAGGGATCAACGTGCATGCATTTCCAGCTGTTCCTTAGCTGTTAACAGGAACAGAACAAGCCGCGATGCATGGGTAAATGCATTGCTGCAAACTGCCATTTGCCTGGAATGGACAGAGATTTAAGCTGCTGCTATTTTCCTGAGATTTGTGAGCTGCCGTTTTGTTTGTAGAGGCATTTATGGATGGAGGAAGCTGCTGATTTGTTTGCAGAGGTATTTATGGATGGAGAAAGCTGCCATTTTGTTTGCAGAGGTATTTATGGATGGACTGTGTGTGTGTGTGTGTATATAAAATGCCCCAGGTGAATATACCTGGTGGCTAGAGGAGGTACTCAGGTTCAAACCCTGTACCTTAGGTACAGGTGACAAGAGCCTAAAGTCCCTACCCACCACTACTTGTGAACATTTCCCAGATTTATGCCTCATATTTTTGTTCTGTTCCTCATAAAATCTGTGGTTTTCTGGATTTTTGTGGCAAATCAGTGAAAGATT
This sequence comes from Protopterus annectens, assembly GCF_019279795.1. Lineage (NCBI taxonomy): Eukaryota > Metazoa > Chordata > Ceratodontiformes > Protopteridae > Protopterus > Protopterus annectens. Next base: position 388,998,212 of record NC_056740.1, on the reverse strand, counting down.
GAATTCACTAAATAATGACAGGCATTTGAATTTCAGACTTCATATTCTTCAGAAAATAAATGGTACGACAAAACCTTTTATGCTAGCAATTTTCTAAGTTTATAAGATCAGTATTAGAAATGTTCCCTATTTTTGGGGCTGTATTCCCACATTATTGCCTTTGTCCAGTTTTTTTTGGGCTAAGAAGTTGAGAGTAGCTATGGTGAGAAGTGTTTCCCCCATTATTGGCTTTGTCCAGGTTTTTTGTCCTAAGAGGTTGAGAGCTATGGTGAGAAGTGAGAAATGAATTCACTAAGTGATAGCCATTTAAGTTCCAGTCTTCCTAAAGTTCCTGTCTTTCAGGAAACTGCTGATTTGGCATAGTGGTATGTTTCTCTGACTGTAGTGCACAGGGTCCTGGGTTCAAGACTTGGCAGTGAAACACATGGTGGTAACACAGCATTTTATTCTAGCAACTTTCCAAAATTATAGAAGCAATGTTTAAAATGTGTCCCTGGTTTTGGGGCATTTGTCCCACCCCCCCAAATAAAATTTGGCTTTATCCAGATTTCTTGTGCTGCAAAGTTGAAAGATACAGTTGAGAGGATTTTACAAGGAGCTGAGAGCTTCAGGGGAAGAGATGTTTAGTGCTGCTTATGCTGAGTCTGCTTGCATTGTTAGTAGCACAACAGATTGTGTAATTGCTTTTGATGCAGAAGGCTGTGGGTTCTACTCCCACAATATGTAGATGCATTGCTGATACTGTACTGTGTTGTACTTTTAAAGGGGGTGGGTGTAACTAGTCAAGGGTGTAGCTACAGATTGAACAGAATTGAGAAAATGTCATGCACAAGGGCATTTGTGTCTCAGTGGAAAGAGCAAAAAATATTAACCCAAATTCAGGAACAGAAAATCAGAATGATTATATTTTGTGCTGCATTATAAGAAAAAAATGTGTGTGTGTGAAAGCAGAGTTTTATGATGGAAATGTTCTGAATTGGGCAGTTTTGTCATTCGTTCATTTTGTTTCATTGCCTACTGGAAAAATGTTCGAACAATAAATTTAAAATGCACTCTAAGTCTAACAAGTGTGTTGTATTATACAAGGAATATAATTAAATAAAGTCAGGAAGGTGTATCAAAGAACACATGTATGTTTCTTGTTTTGTGTGCAAGGGACCTATGAACTGAAAACAGCCCAAAGGTAATCTTTATCCACCACTGGCCAGATGCATTTTCTTTGGATGTGGTGTGGGTTTCAATGCAGAAGGCTCTGGGTTCTACTCCCACAGTATGTAGATCCAGGGAATTGTTATGGCTAGGCTTGTATAGGCCCTAGGGCCGATAGCCTAGTACCAACATATGAACCTATGTGAGTTTCAAGGGTAGAAAAGTTTTAATGCTATGTTTATTTTCATTGTGAGATAGTATTGCTTTGTTTAGCAGATGTTAGTGTTTGTGCATTGTGCTATAAAATGTAAAAATAAAGTCCAAATAATCAGTGTAGAAGTAAAGCAGTATGCACATTAGTGTTTGTGGTAAATGAGGCAAAATAGCCAGGTAATGGGACACTGGAATGGCTGCAGGGGGACTCTAGTGCCATATTTTGATTGTTCTTTAGTTTGCGTTTGAAAGTTGGTATCCCATAATTCCATCAGAGTGGGCAGGGTTACATAATTGTGTATGCTAATTTTATGTTAATCAGTGTACAGATTTGCACATATTTTTCATGGGCCTTGTCCAGATTTTTGATGTTTCCAGGTTGAGAGGTATGATGTAAACCACATAGCTGGTTTGCTTTAGAACTTCCCATTTTGTTTGGTTCTATTTACACCTTTATCTAGGTAAAAACAGAACATATTTCCATAAACCCATGCCAGCATTTTGGGAGGTACAGTTATACTTGAATTTTGAGCCTTCATTGTTGAACTGCAGGAGGTTAGTACAGTTGCAGTATTTGAAAACTATATTTACATCTGATGATTTGGGGATTTTGAAGGAGAAGGTTGCCAGTCTGTGGTCAGACTTAACATGGGGGTGGGGTATACCAGAGGAATAGTGCATATACACTGTATATTTGTAAGGACCAGGTGAAGAATAGTTTTGTCCTCCTTAGGGATCTTTGGCTATTTGACCTGGGAAGATTTTGTCTATGAAATCGAGGAATTTTTGGACATAACTTATGTTTGAAGTATCGGTAACCCAGTTTAACAAAAGGTAGTCAAAGTCTCCCAGGATGGTAGAGTTCCTGTGTATTTGAAGTTTATCCAGTTTATTTAGGGTGGGAGGTTTGCATAATGGTTAAGCTATCTACCTTACAAAAGTGCAGGGTTTGATTCTCACATGGAATAATTAGCTAGGGTTAAATAGCCCACAAGGGCAGTTATCTTAGTACTAATCTATGAACCTATGGACATGGTTTTCAGGAGGCATTGAATGGATCCTGTAGCATGCTTTGACCTCTTTTCTTTAGTGTGAATAGTACTTCAGTAAGTTCAGTTTGTGGATTTGTAGGAATCTGCCTCAGGGTATTGTGGTCTTTAACAAATGTGGATACTCCACTGCTGTTCCCATTGGGGCTAGAGTGGTAAGTGCAAAACTCTTGTGTAGAAGGGATGCTTTCTGCACTTTTAAGCAAAGTTTCATTAATAATGCACACAGACCACCTATAACATTATTCAGCATCCATCTGCCTGTCCAGCACTGAAAAACGTTGTATACAACTATGATCCCGATTGGTCACTGTGATCCAGTGACCAAAAACTCCTGTCTGTCTACACATACAGCAAATCTGCTATGAATTGTCTGCACTCGTACAAGTTTGCCAAGGCCTGAAGCATCTTACCTGTATCCATCAGGTCTATACCCTCCCTCCTATCTTTCAAAACCACTCTGAAAGATGTCCTAGCTAAAATCTGGCTCTGTTCTTGCTCAAAACCAGGATAAACTATATCAGTAAATGTGAACAAGTACCTTTTCATTCCTTATACCTTCTTACTGTCCCTTCTTCAGTTACTTCCTTACTACCATCTAATTCTCTTCCCTGACTTTATTATATTTATTTATTTTATTTTACATTTGTTAACCGGGATTTGTCTGACTGGACAAGATCCATTTACAGCGGAGGCCTGGGGAGAAAAGCTCCACAAATGAAGTAGACAAATACATAATACAGTTTTGCAATAAACAAATACGTAAGACAATTTTGCAGAAAAACATTAAAGTAACATAGCTATATAAAAAAAAATAGTTCTTCAGCATAATGAGATGCCAGACATCAAAAGATCATTTTTTATAAAGACAGACATTAAAAGGAATCAAGACTGAGGTTTATGCTTACTACCCGTGGCTGTAAGTAGGCAGGAGTAGTAAGAGAGCCAGGAGAGTAAGGGAAAAACAGGGGTAGTTAAGTAATACAAGGGCATGTCCAAGTTTTAGTGAGGTGTGTTTCAAGTAAGTTTTTAAACTGTTCGGTGTTTGTAGTAGACGTAATGGAGGAGGGAAGATTGTTCCAGGTTTTAGCAGTGGTGTGAGAGAAAAGGGCTTTCCCAGCAGTATTATTAGCTGTAGAGATAGTGAGAAGAGCTTTGTTGGCCGAGCGTAGGGGACAATTGGTAGAGTAGTAAGAGAGTAGTTGATTTAGTGCAGGGGTTTTATTGGGGTATTTCAGGATATTGAAAGCAATGACAAGCTGATGGTAGCTGAGTAATTGTGGGAGTTCTAATCATTGCAAGTCTTTTAGTGTCTGACAGTGATGTGTTCTAAACCTTTTTCTCTAAATATACCATAAACCTCACTTCATATTGCAATTCCTATTTGCATTAGACTAACATCTTTCATTTCTCCACCAACTGTCTAAAATTTCTTTAAATATTAAATGATTGTCATATATCATGCATTGATTCTTAATCAATGTTTTTATATTATGTCTAATTTAGTATAATTATTTAAACTGCAGATACTTTTGTTTTATTTTTGGAGATTGTAAAATTATTGTTCTTAAAATGTTTTATAATAATTTGGAGCTTTTCTCCATGAGCCTCTGCTGAAAAAGGGTTTCTACCCTGTTGGACTTTCCCGGTAATAAAATGTCAATAAATATATGTGCTCCAATTACAGGAGGGCCTAAAGGTCAGGCATTTTATTATTTTAAACACTTAACTTTGAGCATCACTACTTTTATTTTTGCCTGCTTCATTTGTTTTGTTTTGTTTTGTTTTGTTTTTAGGTTGAGAGATCCTTTAGCTGGACTCTACCAAAAAAAAAGGCACTATGTGGGCAGTAAGGCCTTTAACTATTATGCAGAAGCCTTGGAATGAGAGGTGCAAGTTTTCTATGTAGGGCTGTGCATGAACTTAACCCAGACGGAGACATACTGGAACCCACTCTAATGGCACCATTTGTTCAACCATTTGTTGAAAGCAATCATCTTTTCTTTGTATAGTGGCATTATTCTTGGAGAGGGAAGGATTTCACTCAGTACCGTGGTCTTTACTGCATTTGTCACTTGCATGGACAGTTCAGAAATGTTCTGTATATCCCTACGAGTTTTGCATGGCAGCTCAGTTACATCCACATGGTCTACTATGTCATAGTCATACTTGTTTGGCTTAAGAGTTTTGGGGGACCATGCAATGTCAGAGATCTTGGCACCTGAAAGACAACTCACTGTCACCTTATTTTTGTCCACTGTTGTGGGAGTAGAGCCTGAGTGCCTGACTATGGAGTCATGTATCACCATTTTTATTTACAGAGGATTTAAGTGCTCTGGATTTGGGGTAAGTTTTTTTTTTCTGGTGACACTCCCCTATGAATGTATTAGTATGTGTTGTGGTGTTTCATTTCTGATGAGGCCAGGTCTTGTTTGACCTTGGTAGCTTAGACAATGACTTTTTACAGCCTTAGCGCATGATAATCTTCCAGGTATTTGTGTGGAGTGTTGTGAAGTTATATGGAGCTCACAGACTGCATTTATGTGAGAGTGATGCCTCTATCTTTTTTTGTTTTTGTTTTTTTTGGTCCCCTTGGACCTTATTTGTACTGGCCAGGCCCCCAGTGTCCCACGTCCATGCCAAGTCCACCAGCCATCTTCCTACCCCCTGGACTTACTCTAGTATTGCTGGTGCCACTTGTGGATCCTCAAGGCATCCAGGGGGTGTGGCTTATCTGTGCTTCCCCGATTTTTATTTTGTTTTGTTTTTGCTGTATCTATCGCCCTTTCTCCACCCCCCCACACTTGTTGATTACGTCCAAGAGCAACTCCTCTCTTTGGACCACGCCCTCTTTAGGGAGCATATTTACAAGCTCTCTCCCACCCATGATGGGCATGCATATCCTTTCTCTGCTGCTCATTTAGTTGCTCAGGTCACTAATTGAACCCAGGTCAACTGGGATGTAATCAAGGATTTATCCCTCTATGCCACCAGAGTGGTCATGAGACGTCTCCATATTAGCTAAGTATTTGTTTCTCTCTTAGCTAAGTGTTTATATTTCTCATAGATAGTTGGTGAAATTTTCTGTGAACATCAGGCATTTGCTACATTGCCTGCATAGACATTAGTAAGGCTGTAACTAAGGTAGAAGTAGCTAAAGCAATTTAACTCAATCCTGAAATGAGGGGTGATAACTTAGAGTAGCCTGATACTGGGATGGAAGGTCCTACACAACAGGACAACATAGGGCTGACATCAGCAGGACACCTGTATCTAACAATGATGGCAACATGCAAGTGGCACAATCCAATGAGAAAGTGACACTGCCTGCAACCCTACTGGGGAAGGGGCCACTCACATCCACCAAGAGAAGGCCTCTATACAAGTAGTGTCTGAGCACATAGTCTCACCAGATCATGATAAACATCCCATACCTGATGGTGCCACACAGGTTTGAACTCTGTCCCCAACTCACATGACATCTGACATGCATGCTGTCTTTCAGGAAATCAAATTTACCAAAGGAGAGAAACACAGGGTGATGCAACACTCAGAATTAGGCAGCAGATGTGCAGGTCAGTGATCCAGGTGCAGATAGCTGCTATGAACAGCACTGTGCAGTGGTTTAATGTGCTCTGTGTCTTGTGGGAGGAGGTGACCCAAATGCAGTTACATGAAATATAGAATTAGGGAGACAACAGTGTTGTTGTGGTTGCTGGTGGCAAGCGTTGCCTCCATAAGTGCATACACAAGACATATGGTCTGCCTCTGTAGGATATGCATGCAGTGGCTATGGGAGGCTCCAGATGCAGGATAGTTAGCACAAGCCATTCCATGTCAGACTATGCAATGTTGCATGTGGGTACATGGCCTGCCACCCTCAGACGTGGGTGTTTTCCTGACTAAAGATGCTGCTGCTTTTCAGGTTTGTCACATAGGTTGCCCTATCAGGGTGCACATGTACCATCCCATGGTTTGTCCCCATTCCTGCTGTTGACTGGATTGAGTTCCAATCTTATAAGTTAACACACTGGTCACATCATGGCAGGATGACCCCCACCACTGGAGAATGTGAAACTTTACTCTCCACAACCTGTCAGAGGACATGGGATTCCGGATACTGGCAAAGGCTCTTGCCACCCCTATAGTGCCTTTTTTAGGCAAAGTTCAAATGACAAATTCACCACCATAACAGGTACAAGCAAGCAAAATCTGAGGGTAATGCTACTCAATGCTAGAAGTCTAAACCTCAAAATGCACTCACTCGAGGCACTCCTTAAAATGGAGAACATTGACATCTGTGCAGTGACAGAGACCTGGTTCAAAGCTCCAGAGAGCACCCCTGCATTACCAGGCTATAAGTCATACCACACCTTTCGGCCACCAAACCCGGACCGAAACACTAAAGGTGGAAGTGTGTCCATATTCATTAAGGATATCCACACCTTCAAGCTAGTTGCTCAGCATAATGCGTCCGAGATTATCCAAGTTCAACTAACTCTGAGCAAAACCGCAATCCAGATTGTAGCTTGCTACAGACCCCCCACCATGCCCCAGGATTTCCACTCCTCTTTTCTTGATACACTGCAAAATATTAAGGTACAACCCAACACTCTAATAATGGGTGATTTCAACTACCCTACCATTAATTGGTAAAACTACTCATGTACCAACTCTTTTGCTCAACGTTTTCTGGAAATCATCAATTCCAATGCTTTGGATCAACTTATCCACACCCCCACCAGAGGCAGCAATATCCTAGACCTGGTCATCACCAACATGGGTGACCAGTGTTCCACACCAGAGGTCAGCTCCTCATTGGTCAGATCCGACCACAAGCTAATCACCCTAGACATCCACATCCCGCTCCCACCCCCATTAGGAAAACAACTGTAAAAAATTTCTCCAAAGCCAACTTCACGCTTCTTAAGACAGAAGTGGCAAACTTCATGATACCCATGCAGATGGACAATAGAGGTGTGACTGCTGAATCCTACACAAATGCACTTTATAAGCACTTACACAAGTGCATGGATCGTGCTATCCCTAACAGAACCAAGATGCTATCCTCCAAAAAAAGGAAGCCAATCTGGTGGTCTTCTGCCATAAACAAACTCTACAACAGAAGAAAGAAACTGTTGCAAAAAAGAGTAAAATCCCACAATTGGAGGAACTCCCTGGTCAGCCTCAGTAAGAAGCTGAGATTCCTCATAAAATCCTCCAAAGCTAGTTATGAAAACAAAATTGCCACTGATTCTAAAAGACAACCACAAAGCATTCTATAGCTATGTCACAAATCTCAATGGCAACACTCAGATCTGCTCTGAGTTACAGCACAATGACACTAAATATACAGAACCAAATGATATTGCCAACATCCTGGCAGATAGGTTCAGTGCTAACTTTACCCCCCTCTCACCACCTAAAGGGCCCATCTTTATACTGGAAGAATGCAAAGTTCCTGTAATCACGGCTGCACAGGTAAAAACTTCACTCTCCAAAGCCAAGAACACAGCATCCATGGGACCTGACAACATCCCAGGCTGCCTTCTACATGAACTACAGAATGAACTGGCACCCCACCTAAGTACCATGTTCAATCATAGCCTCACCTCAGGCTTTGTGCCCATTGAATGGTGCACTGCGACAGTTATCCCACTCCACAAAGGGGGGGGGCACAACAGACCCCGGGAACAACCGCCCCATTAGCCTGATGAGCCTCGTCTGCAAGGCCATGGAAAGTATCATTATGGAACTCATAAACAAAGACATTGGAGATCTCCAAACCCTGGACCCCACACAGTTTGGGTTTGTAAAAGGCAGATCATGTCTCCTAAACCTGATAGACTTCTTTGAAGTAGTCACCAAAGCCATAGATGAGGGTAAGGTGGTTCACACAGCCTATCTAGATCTCGCCAAGGCGTTTGACACCATCCCCCACTCTGGAATTATAGATAAACTCACTAAACTAGGTATAAATCCCTATGTCACAAGATGGGTTGCCAACTGGCTTACTGAAAGAACCCACACTGTGAAAGTAGCAGCCTCTAAATCAGACTTCAGATCAGTGACAAGTGGAGTACCGCAGGGTTCAGTCCTGGGTCCTCTCCTGTTTGGTATCTACTTCTCTGAAGTACAGGCTAACACAGAAGGTCTTTGGCTAACTAAATTTGCAGATGACTGCAAACTAGGAGCCATAATTGAAACTCCTAATGATGTGGACATCTTACAAAAGGGCCTCACTGAGACAGATGCCTGGTGTCAAAGACATGGTCTCAAGCTCAATGCCAAAAACTGCATTGTCATCCCCTTTGGTAAAAATTCTG